>NC_142603.1:7517361-7835694 GCF_041222555.1 Hakea prostrata | reverse complement strand
CCACATTGATAATACTTAAGCTCATTTTTCTGTACAAATTATAACTTTTGTTCATGGGAGTTTATATCTTTAGAAGATAGTTTTGTTCTAGACAGCAGATTTGTTAATTGGAACTTCATATGAGTGATATTAGGTCTGGAAGATGGTTTGACAGGATAACAAAGTTTGAATGAATTTGTTTTTTAATTTTCTGTTATGTCAAATTTATAATTTGGTTAAATTAAATGTACCTTCCCTAAAGTAAGGTGTAATTCCATTTCTACTCTTACAATTTACACATATCTCCCCTGCTTTCCAACTTAATTGATTGCTAACCTATTTATGTTCTGTATGGAGAAGTTGCGTAGGGGTCTTACTCTAAGGTCACAATGATGCTGAATGCTTTGAAATTTGCCAGAAGATTCATGAACTATAACATAAAGAATTATCTCTATCTTAGTACTACGATAACATTTGTGCTTATTGGCAGACCTTGGGATTTTATGGGAGATTACTTTGACTCGTGATATGAATCCTAAGGCCTTTTGCAAATGGGAGGATGAGCTATCCATTAATGTTTTTTGGCTGGTTTGAACATGGGGCATTCTTGGCATCCAAGTCCTGGGGGCCTTGGATACTTTGGTTGCCAGCAGTTCGATGCCTTGCTTGCCTAGGTGGGTGCCTTGGCCTTGGAAATAATGGTTGTATGTGTAATAGTGAAAACTGTTGGGAAATGACCAAGAAACTCCTACTCACTAGCTTGAGCCAGTCATCAGAATCAGCCAAGAAAAATTAGTTTAATGGCGAATGACCAGCTTAAGTCAGTTGGCGAGGATCTTGGCAATGGATTTGCAGTTAAGGTCAGATTGGAGATGTGATCGGATGTGAACGAGGTTGGAATGATAGGAGGCAACATTAGAGGAGATGTTACAGAAGGTCTCAAAATTCCAGTGCATGAACTTGATGCAGCCAGCATAACCATCACCAAGTTACTGTTCATGCTACAGTAAAACAAACAGTAAACCTGTGAGATTTTTCTTCAGATTTGGTGGTCCTCAAGTCCAGCTTGCAAGAAAATGAAATAGGAGATGCTGTTTCATGTGGGAAGTTTTAAAGATAAGGTAGGATTTTATTATTTATTTATTGGGATAATTATGTAAGCATAAATTTAGCTTGTGTAGATTAAGTGAGGGTTATTTTAGTTAATTTAAATTGCTAATCCTGGTTTCATTGAGGTACGTTTCTCTTACTATTTAAAGGCTTAGATTAGATAGAGCTTGGTACACTAGCAGCCCCCTTCTCTTCTCTTATTCTTATGAGTATTTTCTTTCACTCTTCCCTTGCTACAACTCTACTCTTTTCAAGTTTCCCCTTCATCCTTGTCTTCTCTGTCCTTCTTTCTTATCTTTTTTGTCGCCCATTATAACTGATGTGGACAAGGGTCACTCCTCTGGCCAAAACCCTTCTGTGGGCCCCAAGGCCACTCCAAGGTGGCATACCTGGCATTGACCGAACCCACAAGCAGGGGTATTTTGGTCAATTCAGCCCTAATCATCTGCTGAAATTTAATTTTCAGACTCCAGTCTTATCTGAAAGTCCTAGTTTGATTTGTTAGTTGAGTTCTTGAGTCCTTAGGAGTCTTTCTTTAAAGTATGACTCTTATAGATAAGTGAGTCTTTTATTCCAAGGAGAATTCCTTTAGGTGGCTATTTTTTAGTTGTAAACAGGGTATCCGAAGTTATAAAGGAAACCCTAGTTAAGTTGGTTTCTAAGTTTTAGTTGATTCTAGATAGAATCCCTTAGTTTTAGTTAAGTTCTTCCTTTTTGATGTAAGGCTATAAATAAGCCAGTCTGTGGTTGTAAACTTTAGCATGCATTGAATAAGGAATTGATATCTCTTGTCGAAAATTGGGTTGTAGGCCTTGTGGCCTTCTTGCAAGGGCCACGGCAGATTTTCTAGTATTCTTGCCTTCCAAACATCTCAGAGATAGATATAGAGGTAGGAATTTCTCGAACGAACCGCACTCCTTCATATACGTCAGGAGTCCATTGATGTCAATTGAAGCATCTTGATTCAAGAACCAGCGGCATTCATCTTCTTCTGGCAGCCTACAAGTAAGTGCATACACCCCCAGCCCCTTCCCCTTCATCCCTAGCCAACACAGCCCACCCCAACCCTCTCCTTTCCATCGCAGCCCCTTGCTGTCCCCCCTTCCCTCTTGTGGCTGCAAAAAAGCCCTCCCCCTTCTTCTCTTTCTGGCGGCAGCCTCTTCACGCCTCTTTCATTCTGTTTTCCTTTTTTCTTTCTGAAACTTGTGGGCCTGCCGCAGGATTGAAATAGAAAAGAAAGAAAAAGAAGGAAAAAGAAAAAGAAAGAAAGAAAAAGACACAGAGAAAAGAAAGAAGAAGAAGAAAATCAAGAATCTTGAAAGAATCTAGTAAGAACACCCCCTCCCCTTGCTGCAAGGTTCCCCTACTGCTTCTTCCTTAACCACAAGCTTCCCTTCCCTTCCCCTTTCTACCCAAATCGCAAGCTTCCTACGCCTTCCAAGATAATTTTAGGTAACTCTATAACAGCCCACATCTTTTCCATCTATCTCCAAATTATTTAACTAGACTATTTCTCTCCCACTCCCCTTTTGGGTATCCCAAACCTTTCCCATACCCAATCCCAGACTTCCCTTCCCTTCCATTTACAATCAATTATAGGTAAAGACTGATCTTCCCACCATTCCCAATTAATTTTATTAAAACCGTAAGCCCTTCTAGGACCCTCACATAAATTCTTTAGAGATCCTAATCCTTTCCTTAACATCCAGGACCGAATTCGAGCTACCCACTAATCAATAACTTTACCCTTAGATATTTATGTATCTCAATTACACCCATTGGAGCCTTAAACTACAGTGGCGTTTATCATTAATCATTCTCAAGACCCTCCCTAGATCCCCATCCTTCCCCATTGGTACTAATATCTGCTGGTTCAAAAGAAGATTATCTTGGGCGAACCCTTAATTTTGGGGAATTCATCCAAGAAACCCTAACCCTAAAATCGGGTTCACATTAGTAACTCCTTTGGTGCTCTAGAGCCCTCTAGCAAAGGTAGGGAGAAGTAGTGGACCAGTTTTGACCAACCCTCAAGGACTTGAGGAGGAAAGGACATTTGGGAGGCATATCGAAGAACTTGAAAGTTTTAGGACCCTAGGTTGTAGGCGGGATGGAGAAAGAGATGGCATGGGCTGTGGTTGGAATGGCTGGGAGGATGAAGGATGCGTGGGAGGAGGTGAAGGTAGAGAGTCATGCTTCATTGACTAGGAAACAATCAATTCTATCGGCAATGCATCAGCACCAGGTCTTTGATTGTGCCAAAGTGAAGGGGACCTTGACCAATTGAGAATCTGAGATCATTGGTGTTGAGAGATTCACAATTATTGGAAGCCTCAATCACATGGGTATCGATGGGAAACCACTAGCTTTCTCATCAGCAAACCTAACCACATTGAAGTCACCTCCCGCATCTGAAGGGAGGGAACTGAAAGATCCATTGAAAAGGGTCAAAATTCGATCTTGGGGAGCTGGCACATAGTGCAGTTGAAGGAATAGATAATGGAAAGGGAGAAAGGAGAATAGGAATTTGGGAAGGAAAAGGAAGGTGAATAACTTTGGAGGAGGTGAAGGTGATTTGAATTTTGAGGGGGGGGGGTCCTAGAGGATTCATATACAACCATTATGGTAGTCGTCATAGTTGGATAAAAAGGACCAAGAAGGTGATTCAGGAAGCAATACGACTGGCATTATTTTGTTGCACTCAAGTTTCCAGGAACGTGTGAAAGGGGGTTGGTGGAGATGATGAGGGCTTCGACGTTAGCCTGTTTGGCTAGGGAATTAAGATCTTTGATGTTCCAAATGATGGCATCAAACATTGAGATCAATGAAGGATTGAGAGACTTAGGGAGGTAATATATGGTACCTTGACTTGCTCGCCCATATCTAGATTCCAATCACAAGGGGGTAGAATTGAGAAATCCATCCTACAAAATAGGGTCTTGGTCATAAGAAAGGGGGAGGGGGTCTCATCTAGGTGGATCAGTTATTTGTTCCAGTCTTATGGTCCTTGATTGCATATAATTTCTATTTCTCTCACTCAATGGTGCATTTTCTCCCCAAGTGACAGATATGTATGTGTGTGTGTGTGTGTGTATAGCCGGCATGCTTTGACCTTAGCTCTACTGAAGAGCAAAGGGGCAGGCACCACCGGACCAGCCAAGCGACCTATGTAGTCTCGGCAGCAAGCCTATTTTCATGATCAATGTCCGCCTTCTTGTAGCTGATGCCACCTTTTACCAAGGTAAAAAATTCGATCGAAATGAACATTTCGACCTTGGAAAAGGTCGAAATTTCGAGGTTTCGGTCGAAATTTTGACCGAAACTGGATACTTTTTTCCTGATTCTTGAAAACTCAATTTCGAGCCTCAAATGCACTCAAATTGATTTGGATTTTTGCATACTAGCTATTTCAAGCATAATAAACACTATAATAACTACTAGTTTACTAAAAAACTACTGGAAATGTAACATCCAACATTCCAAGTATATAGTACATGAATCAGAGAAGAAGCTGTATTGTTATTACTTACGAGTTACAAGTCTATTCTATTCAAGCCTTAAGGTCTCCCTCTTCCGTCTGCACCCCATACAAATGACAATATAACTCCCATGATGTTTGCCCCCGCCCCATATAGTTTTGGACATAGTCAAAAACTGCACCTCTGTATGTGGCCTCATCCACATGCATAAGATTCCCTAACGGTGGGAAGTTGTGAATCTCCAAAGGAACTGGTGGTGGTGGGCCTTGTTGCTGTGGAATAGTGTGGAAGATCTGCTTAACAAATGAAAGACCACTCTGCCCCTGGCTCTCAGGACTAGGAGAAGGATAAGGATACTGATAAGGTCGCAGTGGCTGACTCCGATAATCGACAGTGGGAGGGACACCATAAGCTCCATAGGCCGCTCCATAACCATAAGGCTCCAGTCGTGGCTGACTGGCCTGACCCTGAATCTGATAGCCAGGAGGGACACCATATGGTCCATAACCATAAGGACCATAACCATAAGTCGACTCGGTAGAACCAATACTCTCCACAGCAGTATCATATGAGGACTCTGCAGGCCTATGCCATCCGGATCCTCTGGAGGTGGAGGAGTCTCTAGCATCATCAATGCTCATCGATCTCATAGATCCCACCAAGCTCTCGGCATCGGATGGACGGTAGGACCTATATGATGGCGTGTCCTCTGTGCTCCAACCATGCTGTCTCCCCTTCCCCTTCCTCGAATATGTAGAGGAAACATTTTTGCCTTGAGATGCAGCTCCAGTATGGTCTGAATCCGTGTCGCGTGGGTGAACCGACTCTCTCCTGTGAATCTCGGTGGTCGTCCTCCCCCCCCTTGACTCTCACGTCCAGCAGGTGGTGGTGGTGGTGGTGGTCTCTCCCTAGGATCAGCTAAATCCTGATCACAAGGTCCCACACTCTCCTCATCCCCTCCATCATCACCATCACCATCACCGTCATCATCACCACCATCGCCGGAGGCTTGAGTCACCTCATCCTCAGTGTCGGACCAGAAAATCAAATCCTCACTCTGGGTGGATGCACTAGGGTGTGGCACGAAGGGACGGGCGGGCTCTGCATGTGGCCTCCCCTCCTGGGCCATGAAGTCCCCCACATCAGCCCCCATCTCCTCTGCAATCTGACTATTGGGAAGACCTCCATCCTCATCCAGCAATCCGTCTCCACTATCCCTAATCCAGTCAACTACTGGGTTATCATCATCATCCATCTCAAATATGTCGGCCAACTCGATATTGGTGCTCTCTCTGTCCATCTCCTGTTTAATATGATCCTCTCTCAGTCTCATATTGTAGTGTAGGTAGACAAGGTCCTCTAGACGCTTCACACCCAATTTGTTGCGCCTCTTCGAGTGAATGAGGCTGAAGGTGCTCCAATTTCGCTCACAACCAGTGGCAGAACATGTTTGGGAGAGCACTTTGCTTGCAATCCTACTCAAGTTGTGTGAATCACGTCCAAATTGCAACCACCACTCAGCTGCAACAAACATAGACTCCAAGTCATTTTAATACTTAAATAACTAAATTAAAGATAGAATATAATAATTAAATGTATAATGAAATAAATGAATGAACTTACCCGCAGGGGGGGTTTCCCGTCCCGATACGGCCACAGCACGACCGAAGCTCCCAGTGGCATCCCTAAAAGCCTTTATCTAATATATAAAGAGAAAAAACAATAACTAGTTAGTACTTAGTAGTTACTAGGTTAATGACTTAGTATAAAACTACGAATTGTGAATATCAAATGATTCTAATCACTATCTCACCTCCATAAGGATGACTGCTTGTTTAGCTGTATCCGGTTCGAACTTCTCCACTACAGTTTGGACAGCATCCATCAAATCTTGCCTCATCCCAAGATTGTCCTTGTAATGGTACTTGGGATTTAAATAGTATGCCGTGTAAGAAAAAGTATGTCATAAAAGGGAATAGTTAATGCTTAAGCCTTAATAGTGTGATAACATAATGAAAATTAAATTAAATACTAGACTTAAGTACTTAACAACTTAACAACTCACTAGCCTTATGCAGTGGATGCTGCAACATAGACTCCCATCTACTATTGATGATTTGAAGGACTTTCTTGTTGCCACGTGGGTGGACCTGAGCAACTTGCTGCTTCATCCTATCTACTGCAGCAAATATGTGTGCTAGAGTAGGTTTTCTTTGCTGATCTACCATCCTCAACACATTCACCACAGGCTCAAGCATCTTCACTACTATCCTCACATTGTGCCAGAAACTCTCATCAAGGATAGTCAACTGAGCTCTCCTTCCTCCCACCGATGAAGAACCCTCCCAGTTAAACCACTCCTCTGATGCAAACATACTCCCTAAGGCCAGTCTTCTTACTCTCAAAGCTCTGCAGTGCTATCCAATTAGTAGCAAATCTGGTTATGCCTGGTCTCACTAACTCACCCTGACACTTGTCCCTCATCATCCTTAATGCATATGTGTGGTTATATATGAAGGTGCTAACGAGCTTGGTCCACCGTATTCTTCACAACCTTGACCTTTCCAATCTCCTTCAACATTAAGTCAATGCAGTGAGCAGCACAAGGAGTCCAAAAGAGCCTATATCTGTCCATCCATCAAGGCATCAAGCCATCAATACAAAGTTATAAAGTGTACATGTATATGTGTAATGTAAATATATGTATTTACAAATGAAAATTAATACTATATGTTTAGACTTTAGATACCTGGAGTTCTCTTGCATCTTCAACTCAGCTTTCTTGTAGTTGGAGCCATTATCAGTCACAATTTGAACTACATTTTCCACTCCAACCTCCTTCACCACTTGCTTCAGTAATTTGTAAATGTATTTTGCATCCTTCTTCTCACTGGATGCATCTACTGACTTGAGGAACACTGTCCTCCCATCACAATTCAACATGAAATTGATGATGGACTGTCTAGTGGGACCAGTCCAACCATCAGCCATTAGAGTCACTCCATAATGATTCCACATGGGCTTTAATCCCTTAATGTATTCATTTATGTCCTCTTTATGCTTAGGCAAATACACATTATATATCTCATATGGAGTGGGGCCCTGTACACCACTCCTAGCCCTGCCTATCTGCTCAATCATATCTCTGTAGTAGGGTCCCTGAGCTGTATGTGCTGGAACACTATGGTAATGCGCCCATTTGGAGAAAGCCATCCCCACTTTCTCCTTCACACTCCCCCATAAGTGCTTCAACTTTCTCTGTTTATGCTCAGGCTCGCAAATAGGGCCGGATCATTGTGAAGAATCTCAAGATCCGGATCTGTAGGATGTGCTGAGGAAGCTCGACCCCTTGTAGGGGCCCGTGGGATAGGAGCCTCTTGCCTTACACTCTGAGACCTCCTTATAGGGACTTGGGAGCCACCTATGCCTCCCATACCTACTGGCTCTCTAGAGGACCCACAACCCAAACCCCTCTGTTGCCTCCTGATGTCATCAATCCTCTGTTGCTCCCTACTCATCATCATCGCCCTCCTCGCCTGATCGGCCTCCGGATCGGGGTCACTTCTCTCCGGCTCATCCCTACCATAACCCTCGGGATCCGGAAGGTCATCTAAGCGAGCATCCTCGAACTCATCCCTCTGTGTTCTCTTCTCTTTCCTCTTTTGCTTTCCACCACTAATATATGAGGCCATTGCCCTCTTGGCCTCTACAGGCACCTTTGGGCACCCTGTTACATCCCTGTTGCCACCAGCTAGATGCACCTTCAATCTAGTGGCCCCACCTCCTCCTATTTGTTTCTTGCAAGAATTACACTCACTCTTCCTCTTATCAGCTGTCAGTGGCCTCCCATGATCCCAAGCTATGTCTGACATCTTTAAAATAGAGTGCCTGATACAAGAAACACACACTAAGTATCTTGAAAAGCTCCACAATATGCTCCAAAAATGACATACATGCTTTTAATAATAACCTCCTATTTTTAAATATATAAAAAAAATATGTATAACTATATAAGTATTTTTTAATATATAAATAATTTTAAAATATATAAAATACACACTAACTATCTTAAAAATATCCACAACATGCTCAAAAAATTGCATACATGCTTCCACTAATACTCTCCTATTTTTAAATTTAAAACAGAAATTAATTATTTTTTTAATATTTAAATAATTTTTTAAATTATTTAAATATATATTAAATACAGTAAAATTACATAATTAACAGAAAAAAAAATTAATTCAACACCATTACAGCAATATGGTGTCTCAACTCTCACATACATCCATTTGAAGCTTATACATGTACTATAAATAAACATTTTTAACAATATACATAATTTAGTAATAATTTTTAATAACAGAAAAATAAAAAAATAGTAGGAAGAATCAAAAAATAATTTTGACACTACAAATTCATAGATCATCACTCTAAAGTAAACATATATAAATTTGGAAGCAATCAACATGATTTAAGGCACAAATGAAACAAAAATCAAAAAATGAGGAAGTTGGTTACTCACCTTGCAAGATTTGAGAAAATGCACAAATGGAGGAGCAAATCAAGTGTTTGAAGGAAATGGAATACTAGAAATTAGGTGTAGAATGGGATGACAGCAAGAGAAATCAGCAAAAAATGCAAAATCAGGTCGAAATCTCCTAGGCGATATCGCTCGAAACAGTCGAAACTGACGGTAGGTCGAAAATGAGCTCGATTTTGGGTATTTTAAAGCCTATGCAAGTGTCGTTTCGGCCCGATATGGTATCGGGCCGAAATTTCGACTCGTATCGACCGAAATTTCGGTCGATACGAAACGAAATGGATACTTTTCGTGCCTACTACTAAATTTCGTTTCGAGTTGGATTTTTGCAGGCATGTCGATCGAAATTTCGACCATTTCGATCGAATTTTCTTCCATGCCTTTTACAGACCTTTCTGTCTAAATGCTCTCGGAATTCTAGACCACACAACCTTTTCAGGGTCGGTGCCAAGGTGGGCAGTCCTTTGCCTTACCAATGGAAGGCTACTCCTCGAAAACAAATATAATCCACAAGGGATCAACAGTTTCGGAAGCACCCAATGGATGCACTTATATTTGGAAAAGTGCTTTATCCCAGATACATGCATATCTGTTTCCTTGGCCTCATTGGAAATGGAATTGTCTTTGAAATTATCAGTCCTTGAGGCCTGAATAGGCCACAGCTTAAAAATGTAAATTGGTAGGAATCCCAATTGCAAAATGGATCTAGAAAGAGCCACACTTGCTTGGCAGGTGCTGACTTTTCATTTGGTTATGATCATGGTTCAAGATCTCAATCTTGAGGCTCATCTTGCCAGCTTAGAAAAGCGAGTTGGTTTGAAATTCCCGTTTGTTGGTGGGATTTCCCAAAATCGAGGGTAGTAGGGGTCATTTGCTTTGAAACTTGCTGTCTAGCCTATTTCAGCTCCTATGAACACACTGGTAGCCTCAGATTTATGAAAAAAATAGCGTAAACATGAGTTCCAATTCGGACCCAAGTGGGAAACAACTATGCTGAAGTGAAACCTTATGTTGGCCTATTTTATACATCATATATTCATAAATTAATGCTCAAAATTCAGATTTCAAGCAACTCTAATGCATTAAGCATGTTCATAGTTCAAGTTACAAAGTTCAAATGGTAATCCAATCATGAAAATTACAACTCGAAGAGTCAATACTTGAGACCCTGTGTGCTAAGCCCATTGTCTCATCTCACTCATCATCTCATCATGCTAAATGGAAAAAGAGCGATATCTCGCTGGATCTCGAGAGTTCTATCATGGTTATATAGGTGCTGTTCCACAGTAATGCAAAAGAGGGGAAAAAAGGAAAATCCTGAAACATTAGAAAGTCTTGAAGTCATCTTCTTCCATTCTGTCTGAAGTGGGTGATCCTTGGCGCAGCAGTATAGTTGTGGTATTGCAACCATCTGGTTGTGAGTTCAGAACATGAAAATAAACTCTCTGCAGGTGCACCCACGAGGTTGTCAGTCTGTCTGTATTTGACTCCCAGTCCTGCAGTTGCAGGAGCCTTATGCACTGGGTTGTTCTTTGATGTTGGTGGTTGTACCCTTTCTGTTTTTACGAATGTGTAACTGCATGCTTGTTTTGATTCTATTCTTAAATATTTATGTATCAATTGGTGCACCAATACATGATGATTTGCATCAGCAGTTTTCTTAAATTATATATATATTTTTTCCTTGCATATGTTTAAGGTGAGGGCCAAGTTGATGGTTTATTTTCCCTGGTCTTTCTGTTGCAGCTTACCATCTCGTGTTGGTCCATTGGTTTTGAAGGCAAATATTTTTGATATGCCTGTGAAGGGAAATTACTTAGATGTGAATAACTATCAGTCATCAAGGTAAATTCTTCATCAGAGTAATGATATAATTTTTGATAAAGAAAATTGGAGATTCAATGGGTTAAAACCTAACCCTATTGCGTGCAAGGGAATGATATCTACCATCAGTGATGAAATTGCCAAGACAAAATGAAAATGCTATGAAAGTCCAGCGTGCATTGCCCGTTGGATTGCCATTGGATTCTTATATATTAGATTACTGGTGGTATAATTTTCTGTATGTATGATATTTCCATGTTAAATATCAGGACTACTACCATACGGTGATAGTCTTTTTTGGTTCTAATTCTTAAAGGTTTTCTCTCTTATTCACATTTTATTTTAGTTTCCTGTTGTGGTTAGGCCGGAAAAGATGAAGGCACAGCCGCCACAGGTGAAGATAGTAAGATCAAGGTACAACTTGCAATTAAAGTTAAAAACTTTCATCCTGTTCCAAGCATATTAATATTATACACTTGACAACAATTGAGTCCTTAGAGAATTACATAAACTCACTTCATCATTGTACGCCTTCCGAATGTGACAAATCTCAAAGTATCAACGTTCTGGTCTATTCCCTGGTAGCTTTTATAAAAGTTTTGTATTAAAAAACAGAAGATAGAAGTTTAGTCCTCTGATTTATCAGCTTTGAAGGCTTACTTTGATGGAGTGGGCTTATGTAATTTGAAGGAGATGTAAGTGTATGGTGTGAACTTGGAACAGAGTGCATGTTTAAATTTCTTGTGCAAATTGTACCTTGATCTTGCGATCTTCACCCATGAGGGCTATGCCTTATCCTTTTCTGGGCATAGCTTAGATAAGAGGTGTTAGTGCAACATACTAAAATTCCTGTCGTAATTTTCGTTTTAAGTTTTTATCTTTAGTGACAAAATTCTTGTATGACAGAATAGTCTATTGTCCAGTCCTCTTCTCATCTTTTCTTCTTTTTCCTCTGTAGATTGCTTTATCAACCTTTATACTTGGCTGCGGCTGTTGTACAAAATTTCACATTGCTGTTCCTCTCTCTTCTCTTGAATAATCAATGATTTAACATACCATGATCCTTTGATGGTGACTACTTTTCTGTGAAGACTTTTAGCCTTTTGAGTCTTGAAAATCTGGAATAATCACTGTGAGGTTCCCTCAAACTAGAGAAGGCCGCCAGGGCTTCCGCTAGCACCTTCACACTCTTCATGGTCAAGATAGATAGGAAGGAGATGGATGTAACGATCCTTTTTATTTAAGTGCACCTTTGTTTTAGTGGATTGAAAGTTTGAAACCTCCTGCAAATACAGTCATTTACGAATCTGTTTTTCCCTGCCAAAAATAATGGAAAATGGTTGGTCCTTTGATCCTTGTCTACAATAGAACACTGGAATGCATTGCAGAGGTCTGGAAACTGTCAGACACAAAAAACAATTGGTGAATAGTGATTTTCCAGTGAATATTCAAATTATCTTTTAGTGGGTTACCAATCTACTAGTTGTACCTTAATAGGCTCTTTGGAGTATGTATGAAAGACTACTTTTACCCATGAAGTCTGTGACTCTATTCAAGCAGTTTATCCACTGTTTCTTGGTGAATAAAATAGTCATCACCAAAACTCAGGAAAGGGGAAAAAAAGATAGGGGAGGGAAATATGGAAGGGTGGAGGAAGGAGAACAAGGGGTTGTTTGGGGGGGGGGGTGAGAGGGGGATAGAGAGATGTAGGAAGCTGAAATACAGAGTGCTAGACTAGTTGACCCACTGATCTAATAAGAGAAATAACTAGTCCTCAGCTAACAACGATGTGCTTGTTACTTGGGGTGTTATCCACAAGTTCAGGGTGTAGCAGTTGTAACTTGGAGCTCGGATAAAAAAAAGATGGCTTCCCAAATCATGTCTAAGGAATGGAATTTGGGAGTCCATCTTCTGAAATGCTGCACCATCTCAGGGGTTATAGACGGGCGCCCCAAAACAAGCTTGCCTTTAGAGTCACTGAGAGAGTTACCTGAAAAAGTCCTGTCCAACCGAAGCCATTCCTTATGGAACGAAAAAGGTCTCCTGCTGCAGAGCAACATGGAGGGTAATGCTATTTAGCAGCAGATGATAAGGAAAGGGGGCAGGTGAAGAAAAGATGGTCGATGTCCTCTATATCCTTTTGACGAAGCATACAATTAGGGGGACATACTCTTATGTCTGATTGATTATTTAAACTATGTATTTTAGGTTATCACGTGTGTTATCTCCCTATAGTCAATTCCTTAGAAGGAAAAAAAGAGGTGGTGTAAGTGTTCCCTCTCATCATTCTTTGGACATGTTAGAAGGGCAATATTGGAAGAAAAAGAAGCTCGCGCTAACTCAAGATATGCTGTGTGGTAGTTTACTTTCATTCTTACTCAACATCTATTTTTTCTTCAATGAATTGTAATCGATATTCTTTTATAAATAAATGACCTAAGGCTATTCCTCTAAGGCTGATTCTAAACCTCTTCTAATCCTGTGTGTGGGTGTGTTTTTTTTTTCTTCTTCTGGTTCTCCCACCTTTCTAATATTCTCTTCTCTGGGTTTCTCCTTTTTTATTCACATGGTATGAGAGCTGTAGGTTGGACATGCTGCTACAGATCCACTACGCTTCTCCTTATGGCCAACCTTACATTTATCTACTTGTGGTTTCTTTAGCTGCTGTGTTCCATTGGCCTTTTCTATTAGCTTGATGTGAAAAATGATTCCTCAATGATTATCTACCTAAGGATGTTTGTATGGAGCAACTTGGGTTTGTTGCTCGGGGGTAAATAGTCTAGTCTGTTGTCTTAAGAAATATCTGTCTGGTTGAAGCAAACGCCTCGGGTGTGATTTGGATGTTTCAGTTCTGTTGTGCTTACTCATTGTGACATTGACCATTGAATATTTTTTAACTGCTCTAGTGTTGGAGAAACAACCTCTTGTGCTTACTCATTGTGACATTGACCATTGAATATTTTTTCACTGCTCTAGTGTTGGAAACTTGTTTCTTATACTTTATATTGATGACATTATTATTACTGAAAGATGATTCTACATGGATTGATAATCTGAAGTTATTTATGCAATAACAGTTCCAGACTAAAGACTTGGGAAGATTGAAGTACTTTTTGGGTGTAGAAGTTGTTCAATCTAAGAAAGGAATGTTCATGTCCCAATGGAAGTGTGTGATTGACTTGTTGACACAGACTAAGATGCTTGGTTCTAAACCTTCAGATACTCTTTATGGGTTCTAATCTGAAGCTTATGTCAAAAGATGGAGATGTTCTTGATGATTATGAGAGAGAGAGAACGCTAGGCTTGTTTGGAAACTATATTATCGTACGTTGACTTGCTTGATATTGCTTCTCCAGTCAGTGGGTTTTTTTTTTTTTTTTGGGCTTCTCTGACATCTTATTGGGATGATGTTCTACTGATAGTAAGGTATCTTAGGAAGGGTGCTAGCCACAGACTATTATACGAGGACCGTGATCATAGAAGGATTGAAGGTTTTCTGATGTAGATTGAGCTGGATCACCAATTGATACAAGGCTTACCATAGGCTACTGTACGTTGATTGCTGGAAACCTTGTGTCTTGTAAGAGCAAGAAACGAGGTCTAGCACAGAGTCTGAGTATAGAGCTATGACACAGGTCACTTGTAAGTTGATGTGGGTTAGGCAATTGTTGAAGGAGCTTGGCCTTGGTAATGATTCATTTATGACAGTTTGGTGTGATAATCATCTGCCGTCCACATAATCGTGTGTTCAATGAAAGAACAAAACAGAGTGAAGTTGATTGCCACTTTGTGCATGAGAAGCTGCAGCGAGGGCTCACATGATCTTACAGGAGAGCAGCTGGTGGTTTGTTCACAAAATCATTATTGGCTGCCAGGCTTGATTATATTTGTAGCAAATTGTGCATGTTTAACCTATATGCTTCAGCTTGAGTGGGAATGTTTGAAGGGTAATATTGGAAGAAAAAGAAGAAGCTCAAGTTAGCGTTAGCACTCGAGAATATGCTGTTAGGTAGTTTAGTTTGATTCTAACTCTGCTTTTATGTTTCCTACATTGAATTATAATCGATCCATGGTAGAAGACCTTGCTCTTGAGTGAGATCTCGCCACCTTGAAAAACCGAGATCTCGACCATCTCGACAAGATCTCGGTTGAGATATGCGATTTTTTGGTGTTAACTCGGTGGCCCATCTCGGTGGGTTTTAGGGTCCCAATCGGGCTGAAACTTGATATTTAGCCTATTTAAGGCCTTTTGAACACATTGGAGGCCTTGGATTTGTAGAAAACAACCCTAAGTATGATTTCTAAGTCTACCCATACTCTGAAACCGAAATTTTGTAGGATTAGGGAATGCAATGTTATACAATATGTAATCTAGAGCCTTTAAGGCATATAAATGAAAAGTAAGTGTATCAAATGCATCAAATAACCTAAATGTCATCAAAATTCCATCCATATGAGTATTGCAATCTCAATTTTCAAGAATAGAATAATAAAATTATACAACCATTAGAAGTTCTATATAAGTCATTGAATCATAAGTTCGTAAGACTAAGTAGAGAATGATTGATCTTCCTTCGATGTTGTAGATGTGCTAAGAGTAGTTGCAAGTGAAAATCCAGCCGAAATCCGCAAAAAAAAGTGAAAAGTGAGAGTTCCAGCGAGATATGACGAGATTCAGGGCGAGATATAGCAAGATGTGGTGAGATCTTGAGTGAGATATCCCAACTTTCTGCTCTTGATCTCCATCTCGTCTCACTTCTTTGAAAAAGCGAGACATCTCGCGAGATCTCCCACCATGAATCGATCTTCATCTTATAAACAAAAGACCTGGGCTATTGGAGGCTTACAGAAGATACATAAGGCCTCCAGGGTTGATTCTGAACCTTTTCTTCTCTCGCCTTTTCTCTGGTTCTCTCACCTTTCTTCTCTCTTCTAATCTTTTTCAGTACTAGACTGGAATATATGAGAACAAGTGAAAAGGTTAGCATCTATTTGAGAAAAAGGGTGGACAAATAAATTGGAGAAAGGAAAGGCTTTCAGTAGGCAATACCTATGTTGAATCCCTTTCCACTCTTTGCTTAACTAGTTCTAAAAGGCTTGGCATTTTAATTGGAACTACTGTACTTTGATATACAATAGAAACTAAAGACGTGTGCTAGTGAGATGTAAAAGGACTATTTTTAGGGAATCAAGGTTTTCTATTTTATTGATACGTACTTCTTTTTCCTACACTGCACACGTAGATTCTTTGTGGGGTTTGTTCTCCAGTTGGCATGAGTGTCATAAAGAAAATTCTAACAATGAATCCGTGCTGTATTCTTTTCTTTTTTAAAATTTTTATCTTTTTAAATAATTTTGAATTTGAATGGTTTTCATTTGATTGTTGAAGATAATTCATTCTTTTTCAGTAGCTTGTGGTTTCTCTCTGGAGGATTGGCAAGAATGCTTTTAATTGATTGTGAGCAGAATGAGGATTATTGCCCATTGACTATCTCAGGTATATCCACTCTTGATTTTTGACGGTTTTAAAAGTGTTCTATAATTTGCATGCGTGCTCAGGTGCTTAAATTAATTTGTACCTTTACTTAGTGGTGAAATTTGTGGATGCTGTGTAACTAACTTTTAAGTGCCTGCTGATGACCACCTGTGTTTCTTCTTCGCATTTCAACCAAAGGTGGAACTAGAATTTCTCCTCTTTTATGGGAATTTTTCTCTTTTTTTTTTTTTTTTTTTGGGGCAGGGGGGGGTTGGTGGTTGGGTGTGTATGGGGGAGTGGACGATTACGCCTGGCAGTTGAGTTGATGGTTTGACAGTCCAATAATGGAGATAGCCTGATGAAGAAATCTATGCTGAAGTACTGAAAAGGCATTGATTTTATCATCAACAGTCCCTGGTTTTTATCTTATTTTACTATGATGAATTATAATTCAGCAACCAAAAGAGATCTCCCTGGGGTAATACAATGAGAGAAGTCTAAAGAACCTAGAAAGCACTGTAAACAGTCAAAATGCAACCCTTAATGGGCAAAGTTCCAGAAAGGAAAACAGTGTCCCATCTCTTGGGGTGTCCATGAAATGTAGGGTAGCTACTAATTGGTTTTAATATCAGAGGAAATGGAATCCTGAAATGGGATAGGCTACTCACTTTTTCTGCACATCGTCTACTATTGTTGCTACAGTTTTCTCTTTAGACCTTGAGTTGCTTTGAAATATTCTAAAGTTCCTCTCAGTGCAGAGGTGTTGAATGGTCGAACAGAAAGCTAGTTTTGCTATAGTTCCAATTGTCTCACTTGCAACATATGTATTCCTCATTCACAGGGTCCTCACACGTTGGGCCAGCCTCAACAATCACATATGTCATCATCTGATCATAGGAGCTTTGTTTGGTGTTTTCTGGGATGATATTATATATTTTCCTCTTAGCTAGGCTTTGTAACTACCCCCTTAGATATTTGCATGCTCCCTTTATTTTAGGCTGCTTATTGCCTTTTGTGTTTTAGACACTGGACCCTGCTATACCGTAAGGTCAATTCATGGTGGTACTACTAGAAGTGGCGGAGGTTGAACTGCCCAGACTGCCTACCACATTCTCTTCAGGTACCAACCCTTCCACTACCACTACCAATTGCTTCAGACGGACTTACTCCTCCACTATTACCACCACCTGCTCTGGAGTCTCTACTATCAAGGATCGCCTGCTCTCAGTCTCCCGATCCTTATGGAAATTATCTCTTTTCCTTGCTTGTGCTAGTCGAAAGTCCTTGGCCTCTTCCTCAGCTTGTATCTTGACAGCCTCACAGATAGGATCATCACTACTGCCATCATGATCATTACCATCACTGTATCCTCCCTTTGTACTCCTCTTGAATCCTCAAGCTCTATCTGCCTTGTCCTTCTGTGACTTCCTCTTAATACCTTTCCTCATGAGATCATTTATGGTCCTAGCTACCTCAATAGCATCCACATGACATGAGGCCATGTCAGGAGAATTACCAGCCAGATGCTATTTTAATCTAGTGTGGCTTCACCTCCCCAAAACCTTTTGTGGTGGCAAACTGGCAGTTACCCCTCTAATTTATCTTGTATGCTCATCAACTGCCACTTTGTGCAAGTATGTAACCATACAATGTCATCCATGGGGTGCTTGGTTTGCCTCAAGTGCACCTGCCTATGCCCGGACTAGGTAAACTGTTGCATGAACAAAACACGTCATTAATAAGTAATAAATGAAGCACATCAATTAAAAGTTTGTGACCACTATACAAGTAAATAGATTTTTAGTGTTTCCCCCCAAACCCTCATAGTGCTCTCATATTTTGAAGTTAATATTTAAGACGTTGGCTCTTGAAAACATGTAGAATTATGTTTTCATTATATTTAAGCCACACCGCTTATTCCTCTCTCTCTCTCTCTTGAATTTTAAATGTTATAACTTCAGAACCCAAAATTAAACTTAATTAATGGCAGGGAAATATATTCGGCATTGTGAGCCCATGGGGCCGTAGATCAGCTAATGATGCCTTACATATGTTTCATTGATCTCCATCTAGTTTACAGGACACCTAATATTTTTAACATTTTTGTTGTAGCACAATCGGATTTTTGTCTATCTGATATTTAGCGAACTCAACATTAGACGTGTATTGACCACATATCTTGCAAAAACAAAAGGAAGTTTACCTGAAATGGTGGAGCAAATTTAATGCCCCTAAATATCTCACGGTTCATGTGGCAAAAAATAAGAAAAAAAAGCAGTGTAAACAGTTGAAATGTGAGTAACCAGAGAGCTAGAGTTAGTGGTTGAAATTTCAACCAAGATTCAAGAGATATGGCTCTTTAATAAAGTGCATTTGTAACATCTGACCTTGAAACTCTGGCAGGTTGTTGCAATCAGTCAATATTTTGACATCGTACCAAAATTTCAACATAGATGGTGCCTTTTGTTTTTCTTTCAAATCTCAATGCAGCAACTCATCTTGGCCTGGCAATGATTTCGGAAATTACCAGCTAGATTTAGTACCGTGCATAGGCCCATTAAAGTTTCCCATTACTATGAAAAATTATTGGATCAACACAATTTGTGTAGAAAAGATTCTGACGCTTATTTTTCTCCTAGAATGTGCTGGTTTATATTAGGGATAATTACCTGTTGCCCCCCGTAATTTGATTTTATTACTAATAGAACCCTGTTCTTTACGAAATTACTGTTGCCCCCTTCCTTATAACGGCGTTAAGTAGTCGTTAAGTTTGAATATGTAATGTCTAATTTGCCCTTCATTAGAATTAGGAAATCAAAAGACGATGCTACCCCATTTATAAAAACCAGATTAAATGTCAATTTTACCCTAAACTTCATTTATTTTGAATTAATGAAATACGCAAAATTCAAATCCGATTTGGTTTCCCACCTTCACTAAACTTCATTTGTTTTGAATTCATTTATTTTGAATTAAAGAAATGGCAAAATCCAAATCCGATTTGGTTTCCCACCTTCACTAAACTTCATTTATTTTGAATTAAAGAAATGAGCAAAATCCAAATCCGATTTGGTTCCTCACCTTCACTAAACTTCATTTATTTTGAAAATATTTTAGGTGCTATTCAGTTTCCAATTTGAGTTGATTCGATTTTCCTTCATCATCGGTTTCTATTTGAGTTTTATTTAATCATTCTTTCTTTATTTGGTAGGATGATTTTTTTTTTAGAACAAAACGGATTATAGTTATTTTTTTCTCCACAGTTAATTAAGGGCACTACTGTAACTTGACAAAAGGGTAAATAAGTAAAGAGATAAATATAAGGGTATTTTGGGGTTTTTGAGAAAATATAAAGATGCCACATCATCAGTAAACTAACGGAACTTAACGGTAAGGGGGTAATAGTAATTGTAGACAAAGTTAAAGGTTGAATTAGTAATTTTGAAAAGTACAGGGGATATAGTAGTAATAAAATCAAAGTACAGGGGGACAATAGTAATTATCCCTTTTTATTATTTTGCTGCATTAAGTTTTTTTAAGTCACCTTATTATGTCAATATCTGTAATGGTCAGATATGATATGTCTTTGAATTGTACATATCAGAGCTGGAATGGAGTTCATGCATTTATTAAAAGAACACAAATTACATATACACCCCTTGAGTTTGCAAACTATTATGTTTACACCACCCATAATTTATTCTATTACAATTTATTGCCCTCATGTTTCAAATTATATGTCAAGCACATCCCCACTGTTAGAATAACAGGCTTAAGTTTTGATTCTGCATCCATTGTATTTTAAAGAAATTGCTATACTGCCCTCCTTTACCGTCAAACCCCATTTCAAATTTCAAGGAAAAAAAGCAGGGGGGGGGGGAAGAAGAAGAAGAAAGAAACAAGAGGGGATGGTGGAGAGCAACGACTGATTTTTAATTTCTGTTTCGTTTTCTCAGTTATAAGAAGATTCAATGGGGGCCTATATTTTCTCTTTCTATTTAAAGACTAATGGTGTTAGGCATAGGTGGGGACATATGTCATATAATAAATTCCAAGGGGTGTAACTGTAATGGTTTGCCAACTCAGAGGGTGTATATGTTATTTACTATAAATGAATAAGTCTATTTCTATTGGGCCCCTTTAATCTTTTCAAGCTAACTTGAAATGACCATTCATCAGTCTTATTTTAGTTGTCATTCTTTTCCTTGATTTTATTAATCTGTTTTGGGATATGCTAACAAATCTTCACTTGTTGTGCCCAACTTATGTATTGTTTTCGTTACTCTGGCACTTTCACTAACCAAATAATTTTGGTATTATTCCAGTGCTCGATTTCACCATGCAGCTGGTGGAAACAGGAGCAGATAGTGATCTTGTATCGGGTCTGGTTGTTTTCTCACTTCAATATGTTTTGGTTAATCATGAGCATTGGAAATATAAATCGAAGCATGTTCGTTGGAAAGTGACACTGAAGGTGCAATTTGTGTTTTCTCCATCTAGATATTTGCAATTTCTTATTTCTATGTTGCTTTTGGCTGAAATTTGTTAAAATTTGAAGTTGTTCTGTGGCTTAGAGATGGAAGATAAAAATTATAATGAGCATGGAATGTAATAACAACATTAGAATTTTAGAAAGATGACGTTTTCTCTATTTTTTTTCTCTTTTAATCATCACCATGCTAAATTTGGATAACTAGATAGTAGCAACTAGTTTGGACAGATGAATGCTGGGAAAGGAAACTAAGAAACGACATATAGATAAAACATGTGAAGCTGAAAGCCTGAAACAAGGATGTTGAGGAGGGTAGAACTACAAATAAATTATGTTTGAGGGTATATTGAGTCTATTCAGGCATGTAAAATGAGGGCCAGAAAATTATCTCATATGAGTGGTAATGTGATATTGTCCGAATGAATGGGAAAATGGGCAAGGGAAAGCTGAAGATGACCTTTGTTGAAGTGGTGAGGAAGTTATGGCTTTTGATATGAGTGGAACGCTGAAGCAGGATATGTTCAGCATTGCAGCTAAACTCTTTTAGTCGTTAGGAGGGCTTGTTAAATGTTTTTTTTTTGGGGTTAATTGACTTAATTAAACAAGATTCAAAAGGAGAAAAGCAACATCCAAATTGGCTATTACATCAGGGGAAGAAGAGGGCAGAGGGCGGGGGATGCCTTAAGAGGCTAAAATGTGCCTGTTCCTAGGGGAATCATTACAAGATGCACTCATAGAGGGAGTGAGGAACATCTTCCTTTTATGTCAAAGGAGATGAAGTCCTAAACCTGATGGAGGGATCTGGAGTTGGAGGTCCATTTCCTGAGATTTACCTTCCAAATTTGATTTATTGTACCAGGAAAAGCCTGTTAGCCAAAAAGGTCACAAATGGAGGGGCTTAAGAGGTCATGTCCACTAATATCCTTCTTTCTCAAAAGGGAGGATACTTCTAGGTTTAGGTGAGCATTTAACAAGATTCCCTTCCAGAGAGAGGCAGGAAAGGGGTATGCAAAGAAAAGATCATCTAGGTCTTCAGTGGCATTACAGAAGAGTGTGCATTTGGGGAAACCCTAATGCGCTGATGCTGAAGGAAGGCTTGAGTAGCTACACCTTTTGGAGAAGACTCCCCAAGAAGTGATGCTGTGCCTGGGGGTTTGTCTTTTGAACCGAACCAAATTCTTCCAATTGACTAGAAGGGCTGCTTGGTCTTCTGAGAGGCCATGCTGATTTGAAGGTAAACGGGCCAGAGTTGACGACCTGTAGGTGAGGTTTTCACAAGAGCCAGAAGAGTTTCTTTGGATAATGGGCAGCATGCTGCAAAGGTCAATCAGTACTTGATGTCCTGAGGGAGGGGATCCCAATCACCATTTGAACCTACAATTCTGCAGCGTTTGCAGATTTGTGGAGGCCACTGCAATAGAAGGCATTTGAACTGATTGAGTGTGAAAGGATGCCTTTTGTGTGCCAATGATCAAGCCATAAATCTGTACTTCTGCCAACCCCAATCTTCAAGATCACACCTTGTGGAGCTGTGGGTCTGATGGACAGGATCTTACGGCATACCTTGGAAACATCAGCCAGGGTAGGAGTTTTCCAGATGGAGTCATTTTTTCTGACGGCCAGAATAGAGCGAAGTACCCAAATGTTGTCCTGCTTTACAGTCTTCCAGAGGAACTTTAAAATGCTAGCAGAATTTATGTTTTTATGTCTTCTAATCCCTTGCCCCCCTCCACTTTTTGGGCAACTAATCATTGATCACCTGATGGAATGAAAGAACCTGGAGACGTCGGATCCTTTCTGTGGGAAAGCTGCCATCGTTGATTCCAAGGCTTTGGTCATAGCAGAAAGGAGGCCGAAGGCACCATATCAAAAGAGGTGAGTAGCTTGAAGAACAGATTTGATGAAGACCTATCTTCAGCGAACATTAGGTTCTTGCCTAGCATGAGAAGTTTGTGCCTTTAGGTTTGGATATCCATAACTATGTCCACTGTCATGACAGCTTTTCAGATGGGAACTGGAAGATTACTGATCGAATGAAGCAGGATCAGAGTTTTTTTTTTTTTTTTTTTTTTTTTTTATATATTTTAAATTTAACCAAAGAAGCAGAAAAGAGAAAATCTATACTTTGCTTGTGAACATCCTTCATTACAAGATGGACAATTAATTTGGGGGGGAAAAAGAGGCTTGCAATGGTTGATGCTGTCTGACGATGGCTGACCCTCTGCACTCTTCCCTGTAGCTCCAGCAACCTTCTCCCTTGCTGCGGCCTCTTCGGTCCCATCTGCATCTCTCCCCAGCTCCACCCAACGCCCCCCCCCCCACCCAAAAAAAAAAAAAAAAAAAAAAAACCTCACTGTCCTCTCCTAACCCCTGACCTCCCTCTTTCCCAATCCCTCTAGAACTGGTATACCTCTTTGTCTAATCCCTGATGTGACCCAAGTTTAGGGGCCAGTCTTCAGAATCCTCTTTTAGAGAACCAGCAGTAACTTGGGGTTTTATCCTTGCTGTTCTAGGTCGAATCTCAATTAATTTCTGTATATGATCAACAAGGTCCTGCAGGTGAGAATATTTGATTTGCAAACCTTGGATCTAGTTTTTTGTTTTGTTTTTTTTTTTTTTTGGGGGGGGGGGTGGTCTAGGGTTATTTGGAGGGAATAATTCTGATTTTACATAATTATTGTTTCAGAATATTTCCCAAGGTTAGGGTTCCTAAAGTCAGAGTTTTGTAATTTAAGGTTTCTAGGGTTTGAACAAGGGTTAGGGTCGAGTATCTCTTAGGGTTGAGGGAATATGATCCTAAAAGGTTTAGGGTTTCAGTAACAGGTTGAAGAGTCATGGAAATTTGAAATTTTATGGTTTTAGAAATCTCAGCAAAAGAGTTAGGGTTAGACTGGGATCTGGGTTGTTCTGATTCAGCTAAATTTGGGAGGGAAGGTAATTTAGATTTCAGGAATGATGCTTCTAAAGTTTGGGACAAATCTGACGGTTAAATTGTCGTAAATCTGACATTGAATTTTAGGTCTTAGAAAAAGTCCTAATATCCAAAAAAGTTCCAGAAAAATAGAAAAGAGGGTGATATGGGCATTTGGGTTATGATTTTAGGGTTTTGGAAGATGAGGGAAGGTTGCACACGAGGGAGGAAGGAAAAAGAAGGGTTGGGGAGGGTTGGTAGTGGAATTTACTTGTCTGAGGAACAAAATCCCTTCAACAGCTTCTGATTTCCTTGAAGATCCAAGGCTGCTGCAAGCTTGAGAGTGAGTGAGAAAATCTGGAAAAATTGCAGAAAACTGGAAATAATAACTGCTGTGGCCCTCCCTCCTTCGGAACCCATGACTCCACTCAAGTCTTCCTTCAATTTGATTCTTTTTTCATTCAAATCTGCCATGCTTATGAAACAGCTTATTATTGCCCTTACATGAAGGATATGCTAATAGGACTCAACAAACAAAGATTAATTAGGACTCAGCAAGGAATTTGATTTGATGTGGAATTCCTTGACTTACTAAGACTTTACTCACTCAACTGAAAAGAAAGAGGAATTCTATTTGGAATCCCTAAACAAAAGAGACTTGAACTAGTAAACTTCCTACTCTAACAAGGAATCCAATTGGGATTAGAAGTCTTATTAGGACTTCTAATCACATTAGGACTCTAACCACTATCTCAAATGCAAAACCAAAAGTAGATATGGACTCCTTGAATCAGGGAGAATCTAACTAGACCACGCTTGCTTCAAAGAGGGGGTGGTCAAATGACTAAATACCCCTCAAGTGGTTCAGCCTGCCCTTGGTGCTGTAAGCTTTGTGGGCTAATGTGGGCCCAAATTATGGGCTGCACTCTGATTGCCTATCGTTGTAATCTAACTAGACCACGCTTGCTTCAAGGAGGGGGTGGTCAAATGTCTAAATACCCCTCAAGTGGTTCAGCCAGCCCTTGGTGTTGTAAGCTTTGTGGGTTGATGTGGGCCCAAATTATGGGCTGCACTATGGTTACCTATCCTTGTTGCATCAATCCTTTCCTCCATTATTGATGATTGTGTCATTGCCATCTGTCTGACTGGAGCTCTCAATGCCAAAGTGTCCATTTGGAGTCGCTCTTGGATGGAAATTGCCTTGGCTTTAGACCTCCCCTTCCACATTCTCCAAGAATCCTTGTCAAAGCAATGGATGCCGTTTGGATCCTTGGAATGTTTCCTTCTTGGCCATGGTTTCTTCCTATTCAAAATTTTGATCGAAGATGACCAACAAGGTGCACTCAAAGAAGGGCCTTGGATGATTGGGAAGTAACCTTTGTTCTATGTCAATGGCACCAGAACCTGCTGTTCACCAAGAAGACCACTCTTACTTTCCCTCTGGGTCACCCCCTCCAAAAATTTGAAGAAGCATCGGCTCTTTCTCACTCGCATTTGTGTAGACATCTTTGGTGACACCCCTCTCCCCTCTTCTGTCTCCCATCTTTTGTCTCCATTAAAGAGGAAATAAGGCATAGTTTCATTGAAGAGGTGAAGTTTGGTTGGCAACCTCCCCACTACCTTATCTATAAAACCGTTGGTCACCATGCCTGTATGAGAGAGAAGTTTCCTACGGAGCCTACACCTCCCTAGACCGTCACTCACCTGAGAAATGCCATATCAACTTTTGCATGATCCCCCTAGAGTTCCTTGTATTAGCAGATCCAAGTTGTGCAACGCTCATCACTATCTTTATGCAATTTCTTCAGGCAATCCAAATTCTTTGGCCATTGTATTCCACTATTCCACCAATAGGGTTTGCGAGTCATTCCTGGGCTACTCAAAATCATTTTTCATTGTTGTCAAAGGTGCTTGACCCCTTTTTCCTTTTGGGAACTATGGATCAAAGCTTTTCCTTGCAAATCTCTATCCTTCCTGATACCTTATTGAACCTTGCTCCCTATGTCTATCCCTTCTCTCTCGACAAAATGGCCCATCAGCTACTCCCCTAGGGTTGACTTGAGCCACTCTCTGGTCTTGTCTGACTTAGCTAATCCCTCTGTTCTGCCTACTGCTTGCTTGCCTCTCTCTAATACCGCTGCCCCCCCCCCCCACTTTTTCATTTTCCTTTTTCTCCTATCCTAGCACCCTCTCCAGATCCTGCCTCCCTTCCCTCTCTTGCAGCAGCCCTATCACCGCAATCTATTGCTTTCCTCTCTAATGAAACCTCCTCGGTCGCCCCCGTTATTACTCTTTCTTCTCTTCCCTCTTTGAATGACCCATTTTTCCATTCTTGCCCCTTCCCTTGGCCCACCCTCCACTCGTCTTCCCCCAATTCCTCTCTCTTTTGGCTAGATTAACTCTCCTCACTCCCTCTCCAATTTTTTATGGGCCGAACCCATCTCCTCCTCCTTTAGGGCCCCCTTGCTAGGCCTATCCCCCATCCTCCTCTCCTCACTCCTTGCTCCCATTAAGTCCCTAGTCTTGCTCATTTTTCCCGGTTCCCCTGAACCCTCTTTTGAGCTTGTCCCACTCCCTCCTCAGGAGTCTTTTCTCAATCCCATCTTAGTGATTGTAAGTGAGTCGGGGGTTCTTTCGAATCTGATACCCCTTCCCCACCATTTTGGGATTGCAAGAGAAGTATCCATTCTACCAGAGGGCGCTAGCACCTCGACAAAGACTTCATTGTTCAACTCCAGTCACCTAGGAAGAAGAAGATGAAAAATAGAAAATAATAGTTTTGAGCCTTGTGTTTTGTCTTGGCTCTTTGTTCTTGATCTTTATTGCGTAGGTCCCTATACTTTGTTTGGCTTTTTGCTTAGGGCCTTGTTGGCTTTGGTAGGGCTCTGCCCTTTGCCTTCTTGTTGTTCGCTTCCCCCTTCCTCCCTTTTTCTCTACTTTTGCTTAATGAATTATTTATTTATCCCATATTTTAAAAAAAAAAGAAAAAGAAGACAACAACAACAGCAACAACACTTCTCAGATTAGTAGGGATTTTCTTGTAGTTTGAGTGTTTTGGTTTCTCGGCCTCCCCCCCCCCCCCCCCCCCCTTCCTTTGATAATGATTTTTTTAGTCATCCCCAAAAGGAAAAGGAAAAAAAAAAATGTAGTATTAATAAAGCAATGAAAACCCAATCTGCCTCTACTTTTCTTTGTTACCATTTTGTTTCATGTTTGCTGTGGGTTTTGTTTTTCCTTTTAGTTTATTTTGTCTGATACTTATAGGGCATGTTTTGTTCAAGGACTCGCAAAACATTTTTTTGTCTGACTGCTAGTTTAATGCACTGCATTTCATCATGTCTTTCATCATACCTGCATTACTGGATTGGACTTGAACCATTTTTACTGGTCTAGTCTGGTGTAAAAACTTCTAGCCTATCTTGTTATAGTAAGTGCCAAGGATTCTTTTAAACCCCCAGCTATTTGGAAAATGACATGCACTGCTCATGGGAATTGTTCCTATTGTCTTAGGTGCTTGAAGTACTGAAGAAGTGTCTTATAGCGATCCCATGTTTAAAGAAACATGGTGCAGTAATTCGAGACATTCTACTCAGCGATTCCTCCATTCACAATGCACTTTGCCGGATTCTTTGTGTAACTTCCCAGATGTTAGAGGTGAGTCATGCTTTCTTTATGTTGTTTGCAATTCTTTAGATGCTTTACCTGGGACCATTTAATAATTGAAGGATCAAGCTGAAGAAAATCAATAATCAAATCAAAATTGATCAGATTTTGTCCCATCTCTGATTGAAGGTCCAGTGTTTAAAGTAATTACTTGGTAAATTTTGATTCAAATCCAATGGTGAGATCTTGAAATATCAAAGAATCACAAAATTAATCAGTCACCAAAATGGTAGAGTTAGTCTTTGATAGCAAATAGTTATATGAAGCCAAAGTAGTATAAACAAGGATTACAATAAGTGACACCAAGATAGTGAACTTGCTGAATTAGTCATAGAATGGCTCATGGTGCTGAATAGTTCACAGTGACGGAGAAAGCTGTTGGCAGAACTAGAGATTGATGGCCCGAAGCTGCACACTGAAACAACACTGCAATTATATATGAAACTGAAAGAAAGTGAAGAATATTCAGCAAATCGATTAGCAGGTTAAAAGAATACGTCAGAAGTGAGGACTGATGTGTACCGTAAAGGAGTAAACATAAATTTTACCTTAATTGATTGGAGGATAAGAAAGGAAGGTGAAGATATTAACTAGGCCTTTCACCTTGACTAGCATTTCACAGCCCAACTCTTTTTGTGGATGAATGTTTTAATTTTTTGGGTGAATTCAGCCCAACTTGACATCCCTCCAAGGCAACAACTGGACTGTAGACTTAACCAAGCATAAAATAGAGCCTCACAGTGCATGGGGCTCCTGCTTTTGTGATCTTGGAGGGGCAGATCTTCAGTGAGAGGCTGGTTCCATGTTTCAAACCTGCAACCAAGCATATAACTGAATAATATTCAAAATTGTGGGGTCTAGGCCCTTCCTCTTTTATTCATAACTTTTAGAAAACAAAAATAACAGGAAAGCTGTCCTGCATGTGCTGACTCCCTTAAAAAACTGCTTTCTTTCAAAATAGTAACTAATAAAGGTCTGAAATTTATAGTAAGTATTCCAGTCATCTAGAAACAATAAGAAAGAGGTACAACTTAAAGATTAGATCCCACAATAGAACTAAAGGATGAACTCTGAGTTTTGCATAGAAACAAAAAGAGGTTCTAAAGTTGGGCCAAAGTTGAGCCACATAGAAACATTCAGGCATGGTTCTTTCTCCTGCACATATATTTATCAGTGAACTTGGAATGTGAATCATGATGGTTGTGTTTTTGTTCTATTTGTGTGTATATATATATATATATCTTTTACTTAAAGCTGACAAAATTTTCACAGAGATTATATATCAACCGTCGTTATGAGCTAAAGGTGATTGAAGGGGTACTGCTTGCAGTTTCTTCTGCGTTGGATGTTGTCTTTACCATGCTTGTCAATCTTCCAAAGGTTTGGTCTAACCCTCTCCTCCCCCCTCCCTTTTTTTCTCCCAAATCTAACTATTTTATGTTGAATATATTTTTGGATGAAGTTCTAGCTTGTTTCTATTGCATTCATCATTTATCTTTCTGCTCTTCTTTACACTTTTTGGGCTTTTAATTGCCTAGATGCAAAAAAATGAGTGTGTGGATCATTCATTGATCTTTTTCATTAATTTTGTGTTCGACTAGAATTTTTTTTTTAAGGAGTAACAGAAAGGTCCAGTATCACAGAAACGGGCATTCCAGGATACTCATGTGTACACTATACACCTGATCATAGTTGTAAAGGTCAACTAAGTGCTACCTAGGTGTCCAAGTTCTTTGATCCAAGGTGACAACATGCCTTGGTGACACTTCATGAGTTACATTGGTTTATGTTTATTGCTTTGTCTTCTGTGAATGTGCTTATGTTTTATCTTATTGATCTGCTAATTCTCTAACATTTTGTCATAGGCTAGAATAATTATATTCGTATTGCATTGTTATGCATTGTTATGTTGGTTATAAGCATATTCTTAAGAAATCATGCCTAGGTGTCCATATTGTCATCTAGCTGCTTTGACAACTATGCATCTGATACTAACAGTCGGGGTAAATCCCAGAATACCACCATCCCAGTAAGAGTAGGCAGTTTCATTGGATCCACACTGACTTTTCTACTTCTTCCATGTGAGCTCAACTGCAACCATATCAGCAGATCTCAGTTTTCAAATTAACAGACAGTTCAACTTAGAAGCCATGAAATGGAAATATGGTGCAGAGAAGATCCTGAGGACCCATGTCCACAGGAAGAAGAAAAGGCTACCAGGCCTCTTTACTGGTTAGGAAGCCAGCCTAAGTCGTATGCCTAGTCAATGCTGAACTTATCTGTGCCTGGGGTTTACATACTATTTGAACATATTAGCACATCTTCCCAAAAATGGAGTGATACTGGGAAGTCTACGAGTCACTTCTCCCTTGGAAGAAAAACCGAGGACTGTATTCGTCAGGTAGAAATGTACGTGGTCTTGGAATGATAATTGTATCTTGAGTTTTTTTCATGCTGCCCACTTAAGTTGGGCCAAAACTCTTGACTGCCCACTTAAGTGGTAAAAATTACATGTTGCCCACACTGGCCCTTCGATCGAACCCAGGTTCTACATCAATAACGATAGAGCACAACATGTTCTATCTATACTAAGAGTTTAGATCCCTAGAATTATGCAGAATTGCAAATATACCCTAAATACCCTAAAGCTCACATTACCATGCCATCTTTTGAGGAGTTCTTAATCTTTCTATTGGTTATTGTTTCCTAAAGGCTAAAGTTTGGTAACAGCTTTTGAGGTTTTGGTTGTCAATAACTTTTCTTTCAATTTCTGGTTTTCTGACTGGGGCTTGTCTTGGGATCTTGTTTGGAACTTGGAAAGTTATTTTTCAACCATCCACAAGTCTGTCTAATAAAATGCCTGATACTCCGTGCCAGTTAGCTCCCAAGCTATGAAGTTACAGAATAATTTTCAACAGTATGTTATTAAACCTTTCACCAGTTACTTCAATCCCAATTCAAGAGGAATAGAGTTCATCTTTATGGAATTTCCTTCTACAAAAGGTCCAAAACTTGCTTTGAGAACTTCATTGTGGATGATCTGTCCACTGTTACACTGTAGTGATATGCAATGCCGAATTTCAGTTTTACATCCCAACAGGAGATGGGTCTCAAATGACTGGCTTCTTTACTCCTGTAACATGGATTTTTATCAGCTCCTGTTTTGCCATGCTCAAGTTCCATCCAGTTGATCGTCAGATGGTGGACGTGGCATATTCTAATCATATGGCTAAGACTTCTCCAACACTTAACCACTTCATCCCTGCAACATCTTCTATCTCGCTTCCTCTGCCTTCTCCTCTTCGGCTCTGGCAATACCAACTCAAATCATCCCTGCAACATCTTCTCTCTCGCCTCCTCCACATTCTCCTCTTCGGCTCTGGAAACACCAACTGAAATCATCCCTGCAATATATTCTCTCTCCTCTCCTTTCCTCCGCCTTCTCCCTCTTCGGCTCCGGCAACACCAAGTCACCACACCACCTGCTATCCATGAAAGTTTCGATTGTGCAAGCCACATAAAGTACCAAGCCGCTGTGATAGAGATGGAAAAAGTGAAATCATAATCTACTCACACCTGCAAATCGGCTTTGTATTTGTACAGCAGAGAAAGGTTACATTCAATCTCTATTTCTCTAATCTTTCTTGCAGTGCGAGTGTAGGAGTTCAAGGTTCAAACTAGTCGATCACAAACCTGGATTTGACTTCCAGTCAGGTTCAAGAAGCCAGCTATCTGTCCATTAACTTGTAGAAATGAAGTCAAACATCGATCAAAGGCACTGCAAATTCAAAATTTGTTAAATGACCAACTAATCGATTGAATACTCCAAATAAAGAATTTATAAGCTACCTATTTAATAGCTAAATCTAAAAACTAAACGTCGGCATCTAAGATTCAGTCCTCTCATGGTCCTATCGACGAATGAAAGCCTCGAGTTTTCAAGCTAACCACTCCAATACTTGACAAACAATAATTTGATGACTACAAAGAGCTCAAATAAAGCAGTATAACAAAACAAAATTAATGAGAGAGACCGGACAGAGGAGCTTCACATCTCAAGCACTCTCGAGTGTTGATGGTAATGGCAAAACTAGGTTTCATTTTGTGCGATTTTTAAGGGGATCGTAAGGGCTTAGAGTTCAGAGCCTCAACTTCATGGGCCACATTTTTTCCCCTTGAGATAGAGTGACTGCTCATTGGAAGGACTGATGTGTGAGCCGGTGTTGCCGGAGCTGAAGAGGGAGAAGGTGGAGGAGAGGAGAGGAGAGAGAAGATGTTGCAGGGATGAAGTGGTAAGCGTTGGAAAAACATTAGCCATAGGATTAGAATATGACATGTGTTCACCATCTGACGGTCAACTGGATGGAACTTGAGCATGTCAGAACAAGAGCTGATAAAATTCCCTAGTAAAATTGTGGTTAATCATGTCTCTTAATCTTAAAAAAGGAATGTGGTATGAGTAGTATGGGCTTCTCTGAAATGGGATACACTATCACCCAATGGGAAAACCTTGACAACCCTTTGTTTTGATAACCCAGCTGGAACTGCCTGGCATTTGTTTCTTCCCATATACACCTGAAATCTGCAGATACTGTAGCTCTGTAACATAGTTGTATTGACATCTAAGTAACTGAAGCTGTTGGAGTGGTCATTAACATCAAGGCAACAACGGCAAGGTGCCCTTCCAGCAAGGGTGCCTAGATTCGTAGGTGCGTCTTGACAATTATGCTTTCCTCCCCTAGGGAACAAGTGCCAACTGACATGTGCCCCACTAGATCGCCTGGAATGGCAGCAAACAGGGAATGAAACCATGGCCTATAGGCACAATTAGAAAAGGTTATCAACCAATTCCTCATCCTACATACACAAGGGACAAGCAAAGTGAGACGGGCAGCACCCACCTCTCAACTAATATTATTTATTTATTTATTCCCATGCAGCATTGTTTTGTTTTTTTAAAACTAACTTGTTGGGTATTTCCGAAGTTCACATCTCATTCATTAAATAGAATATGCAGCAGTTTCTTCTTGTTTTGAAATTAACCTTTTAATGGATACCTGATGTTTATGATGGTCACTAATTATAACTTTTTATGTGTTGCTTAGTATTTTTTCTCTTTTAACTGCTTTTTTAATGCTATGTGTCTATTCTACATCTAGTCATTCCCTTTCCTCTTTAATTTGGCTAGTTCTGGAGTACTTAATTTATTCATTTTGCTCAAGGGTACTATATATTCTGGATCATCCTCTGTTTCAGGGGTGAAATTTATCAGCTTGTTTGCAATAACACCTGATTGTACTGTGATATAATCTTCTTAAATGTTCTTTACCATCCCAGGCAATTTCTCTCTCAATGTATACCGTATCTTTTAGTAATTAATGGAAAAGATTCTCCATGATCGTAGGCAATTTTGCTCCCAATGTATAATTTTATCTTCAGTAGTTGATGCTGGTAACATTTTCAGGATACAACATCTGGCTCGACCATCTTTCATCATGCTCTGTTGTCATCTACAACAAAACCGGTTCCTGTTGTTACGGCGATTATATCCTTGATATCCTTTTTCCGCAATCCTGTAAGGACTACCTCCACATGAAAATGAGAAAAAACTTGATTTACATGCACTATCTGTCATTGGTTTCTGTATCTCCACTTTCTCCTGTTATCTGGCTTTTTTGTTAGATATCTGATATTAGTTTGATGTTTTTCCTTTTGTTGTACTGTCTTCATCATATGTTAGCTAGTTGCTTTAATGTTCCTATATTTACTATTGAAATCAACGGAAGAATGTTTCAGTTTATATTTCATTATTTCTTAGCTATGGTTTCTCAGTTGAACAAGTGCCTGTGACTCGTTTCAGTGGGACTCATCTCACTGAGCTACCACATAATGATACAGCGCACTCATATAGATTTTGTTTTCAAGTTCAAAGGGCCCCTTGTTTCTCCTGGTTCATTGAGCACATAGTTCAACGGCTGAACCTACTAAATTCTATAGTATTTACTGGATCATTCATATGCATCATCCTTTTTCGCAGGCTCCAACCCCTAACCTTGGTGGCCCTCAATTCTGGTTGTGCATTCACCTTTCCAATTGTGCCAGACCCCAGAAATCCCCAGTGAAGTAACATCCTAAATTCTTTTAGCTGCATTGAGAGGACTGGATTCCCCAGAGAACATCCATCAACTGTTCTCAGCTTGATGCCTTGGTGATTCCTTCAGGGGCTGACATAATACATCCTGCTTATTCTCTCTTGTGAAAATATACCCAATCGCTCAAAAGATTGACCTTGAGTTACCTTCAAATGAAATCATCTGCCTACCCAAAGGGCAACATTGTACTTGATTTTTAAAAGGGCACAATTTATCTAAGAATAATGTTCTTTATAATGCCTGGGATTTCTCTCCTCTGTCTGCACTTTCTGTTTCTGGTGTGGTTATTAATGTTTATTTATTTTTAACATTTTAACACATTAACTCCAAGTGACATACTTGGGGTCTGAATAATTATTACATGTGGTTAAAATGTCAAATTTTAGAATTAATACTTTTGTACTGCATTTTCAGGCAATTCAGGTGGGTGCTGCCAGAGTTCTTTCTATGTTATGTATTGTGGCAGATGATGGACATCAATATCTATCTGGGAATATCTTCCTTCTTCCAGATGACATGCAAGTATGGGCATCCATATGTATTTGGTTTTGAACTTGTTGAATTATACAATGATACCACTGTTGGAGGTTCACTCTTGCCATATAACTATTTGTCTTTAGATTGCAGGTCTGAGGCTTTCTATATATGCCATACTGTGTGAAGAAATACCAAGAAACAAAGATTTGTTTGTCGCTGTCATCAAACTGCTAACTTCTGCAGCTAGTTTCCAGGTTTGTTTTTTAATTTTCTCCTCCTTTGAATACAGTGTCAAAGATTTGGCCCACGAATTTCATGTGGTGTAAGCACTGAGGTCTGATTATGCTTATGCGTCATAGCCCCCATTTCTTTTAAGTTAAGACTTAGTTAGAAATGTAGATCTAGTTATATTATCAACTTTTGTGTGGGTGCACAGACATGGTACATCCAGAGTCAGTAGACTCGGTACTTCCAGAGTCAATGACAATGTTTTTCCTCATACTGGGACAAATGCCCTGCAGTGGGTCCAAAAAAGGACGGAAAATCACTGATTAAGTTTTATGTTGTAAGTGGAGCTTTGCTTGCTTCACATAAGTAGTATGTTCAGTCTCAAGTGATCCTATATTTTGGTTTTTGTCACAGTTTGATTAGCAATAAATGGACCCTATAGTTATGGTCCCATGAATCTTAGGTGATTCAAGTCCCACTCTGTTTGATTTTATGCTAGCAAAATATTAGTGAATCGTAAAAGGAATGTTTGATGCTTCCTTCCTCCTTCCAATGTCAGTTTGATTTCAGTTCACCTTCAGGACAGATCACTGGCATCAAGTTCCAACAACCCTAGGTAGTTCTAACTTCTGAAGCCATTTTCTGCTGGGCCAAATGGCCAAACCTAGGATATGGTAAAGACTAAGAAGGATATAGACTTTTGACAAAGTGTTATGAATTAGCTGTTTATGTATCCTGGTTCTTACCATCACATAAATCAGAATAAAGAAATAATTGTTGCACTTTTTGCTATTCTTGTTGGAGTTTAGTTTTTTCTGGATTTTAATTTAATACACCTTCATAAAAGCTATAGTGTGACCCAAACTACTTTAGGATTATCTAGGCTGACTTTTTTATTATTGCCTGTTTTGAGTTAGCAAGTAATCGATGAATGCATAAAACTCAAGTAATTCCTTGACGGTGTAAGTATATTTGTAGGAAGACGCCTTACCACAAACACCCACCCGCCTTAAGTATGCTCTTGAGTTTCATTAAGTTGTGTCATTACTGATTCTGGGTTTAAGTGCATCCGCCTCTCTATTTCTTGCCGTTACAGTGCACTTATAGAATCTTCTTCTGCCAAAGGTTTGAGTGTACTGTTCTTCAATCTGTATGCAATTCTCTCCACTTGCTCTTCCTTCTCTTCTCTCTTCCTCATGTCTAGGTACCGACGTACTGTACTGTGATAAGTTTCACCCCTCATTTTTTTTCCTTTCCCCCCCCCCCCCTTATTGGTCTAGTGCATTGTATCATGTGTTTTAGCTTGTGAAAGTCTAATGCAACAACACAGTCTTATCCCAATTAAATGGAGTTAGCTGCATGGATTCTTGATCTCCAATCAGCTCTATTTGGGGCCATGCCTCATACAAGGACTAAGTTGTGCATGTCTTTCCTCACTTCTCCAAGTCCTAAGGTCATATAAGGCCTACCCATGGCTCTCTTAGTTCTCTAATATGAATCCAATAACTCCTCCAATTGGAGCATCCAAAGGTCTCTATTGAACAAGGCCATGTCACCTCAAACACTTGCTCATTGCTTATCATGTATCAAGGCTCGGAGCTAGTTCCAATTTAACTATAATATGATTGTTCCTTACTTTCTTCTTCCTAGTTTCTCCTTTCATTCATCTTAGCATCATCATGTTGAAGACATTGATTTTATCATACGATGCTTCTCACTGTTATCAAAAGGTCTGCCAAGGCATGCCTTGGTGGCTACAAGGTGGTTTTTTGGCCCCAGTAAATGCACCGCTTTATGGACATGCAAAAAAAAAAAAAAAGCGACTGCTTTATCGCATAGGTGATGTTGCCTTATTGCCTTGTGCACCATATTGATGCCTAGGCGGTCGAGCGGTCGCTTTTTGGACATTTTTGTACCTAGAACTTTTTTTTTTTTTTTTTTTTTTGGGATTTTTTAAACCACCAATTTTTATTCTACAAAACCATACACTGATGCAGTAGTTATTTGTTTCGGATTCGGGAATCATTTAGATGGAGAATTATTCGGACTAATGCCACTAATTGATTTATCGGCCTGGTCAAGAAAATGGTAATCAAAGCGGAAAAATTAAAATTCGAATTCAGATTCAAGAATTATTTGCTTAAAAAAAGTCGGGAAAAAAAGTTTGGATGTCTAAGTTGAACAACTGTATAAATGAGGGTTGTGGTCATATCTAGGACGTTGTGGCGTGTAGGCACAATGCACTTATTTGACATCATAGAGGTAAGTACAATTACTACTTTCATTTCATATTTATAGTTTCATGAGTCATAATCATATACTATAATGTTATTACGTTATGTTGTTAATTACCATTTATGACGAGATGGACTTGTGTGTTTATTGGGAAATTTTTTGTGGACATCCCAAGATAATTGACGAAAAGCATAGACTCCAAAACTATGCCAAATTGGCAGTCATCCCCTTTGAACCATTACTTAGAGAAAATGATAAATATACCCTTAGTTGTAGTATCTTATAACCTATAATATAAAATGATGAATGGAGAAAGAAGAAGGAACTCATGGAGGAAGAAATAAGATGAATTTTAGGATTCTATTTTACTAGGGGCAACATCGTATAGTCACAAGAGAATAAGGGCAATATAGGAATTATGAAATTATCTAACGACAACTTAATGAAATTTGCTAACGGAGTGTGACATTGTGCAAATTTAAGAGACATTTTGGGGTGTCTCTGCCAATTTGATATATTTTTTGGGTGTTTGCCAATTATCTTGGGGTGTCCCTGAATTTTCCCTTGTTTTATAAAGATAATTTTGCATAATAATGATTCTATAATATTGGTTTAGCTTGCAGTAAAAGTATATAAGTTTTTGGTAATCCTATTTGTGCCACATAAAATAGTTTTATCAAAAAAATGTATACTAAGCACCTTGGCAGCTGCCTAATTGCCATGGTGCTTAAGCAGTGCTCCAAGCAACTTGGTGTCTTGATAACCTTGGTGCTTCTTAAGCACCCAACATTCTGTATGATACAATGCTTCATCCATTGCCTAAAGAGGAAAAGAAAAGAAAAAGAAACAGAGGGATGGGGCAAGGGGAAGAAGGTTATACTTCAAACTAGTGTCTTCAAATTGCTTTATCCTTCATTGAAAATCCATGTAATATGGTTACATGGATTTGTATTATGCAGCCAGGTTTTCTTGTTTCTATAATTTCCATGGAGGAAGATAAAGAGGTCCGACTCAGCAATTCCAAAGATGTGAATGAGCAGACAGTTGAATTTTCTTTGGATTCAATGCCATCAAAGAAGGCTACTCCTTTAGATGCAATTTTGCAGTATGTGAAGAGGTCTGAGGAGCTTCTAAAGAGGTATGTTATGTTAAGATATGTTTAATTTGTTAGTTGAGTCATTATACTTGTAGTTGTCATTCTTCTTTTCCTTCTTTCTTCCTTTTTTTTTTCCCTTCTTTTTTTTTTTTGTGTCAATATTTAAAATCAACCCCCCCCCCCCAAAAAAAAAAAAGCATCAGGGGAATTCATAAGCGGAAAGAGAGTTTTCTCTTCTTTTTTCTTTGGTGGGGTGGGGGGTTGTGGGTTAACGGGCAGAGGTCAAACAAGAGAGCACATACTCGCTAAGAGGACAGGGAAATATCTAGACCCTAGGTAATAACAATGAGTTTATTTGTTTGGTATCAGCTAAAGGTTTATGGAGAAACAAGTTAAGCCTGGAACTAACATCAAGGGAGGTGGCTTTCCAAATAAAATTTTTCGAACAAGAGTTGGAGGTCCATCTGTGGGAATGCTGTTTCATCCATATGTGAGAAATGGTAGCCCCTCTTCACAAATAGAATTGCCTGGAAAACCTGGCTCAGCTAAAGCCATTCCCTAGAAAAGGAAAGGGTCTTCTACTGCAGGGCTAAATGGATGCTAAAGCTTTTTCCTGATAGTGTGGAAGAAGGACCAAGAGAAGAAATGGTGGTGGGTGTCCTCTAAGTCATTCCAGATGCATGAGGGTGACAAAGGGATGTATTGGTAGAGGAAGGTTTGTATTAGGAGACAAATGTTAAGGGTTCTCCAAACAGTGAAGCTATGGCAGGGTATATAGACCAGCCTAGACTGCACCAGAGGACTGGGGAGGGGGCATGAAACCTAACAAAATCCCAACCTTATAGGAAGTGATGAAAATGGCATAATACTCCTGGGAATCCCGCACTGCTTTCTCATTTTCATTTATGTTCTGTTTTTCACCTAATGGATGGACCTATATGGCTTCTCTGCCTTCAAGTAGTAGTTAGTAAAAAAAACTTTGCGTTGCTTGGAATCATTGCTTTCAAGCTTCTGAAAGGCAAGTAATAGAGCTTCGAGCTGGGGAAGGAAAGGAAAGGCTACTAACGCAAGTGAGAAAGTTAGCTCTCCATCTTAAAGCCCATTATGGCTGATGATATTTCTTCCTCAGGAGCGTCTTACCATAGTAATAGCTTGCTTGTGGAACCCAATGGTGTATTACTGTTTTTCTCGGCCCTTTCCCTGGCACACTGTTATGGAGTCCACTACTCCTCATTACCAATATCCCATCAGAGCCTTGCAAAATACAGTTATCAACTTCTTCCGTGACAACCAAGAAATGTCATGGTACTTCATATATGTATTCCATCAAGTTAGTGCATAATTTGACGATGTTTTCCTTCTGTGTGGTTTGCTATACTCAATATCGTAATTGTTTATTTTCTGTTTTTCCAGCCATCCCTATTTACTGCTTCAGGTGCTTAACTTTCTGAAGGCATTATGGCAAGGGGCGACCCAGTATGTTGAGATCTTGCAGTTTCTTAGAACCTCTGACATGTTCTGGAAACTGTTGTCTTCTTCTGTTTCACAATTTTCTACTGCAGAATCTCCTTCACTTGAAAATATTACTGGAGCAGAAGCACTTAGCTTGGGATACCAGTATAATTGTCAGTCTGCAGTACTGGAAATTATGTCATATGAGATGTTCTTGCAGAAAAAACTCCAACAAGCTGAATTGCCTAAAAACCTGACTTCTGAACCATCAAAGGAGAAAATTGAAAACTCTGGTAGGACTGAAAAAACAAAGGCCGCTAATTTATCTGATCTTAAGGATATTTTGTCAAACTGGTGTGGGAGCTCAACTATGAGCAACCTTATAAGATCATATGTATCTTGTGGATTCAATAATGAAATATTTCTTCGGGCAAAGGTGAATCCCTCTACCATCTCATTTATTGATAGCTAGTTATTTAAATTGCAGCCTTTCATTTGTTTATGATACTGTGAATCATCATTAACTACTTTGAATTTTCTAGTGTCTTGGGATGTATGGGATAGGAAGTATTTCTTTGGAAGTTTGCAAAGGGATATTTGTCTACAGTTCTTTTTTATATTATTACTTTTTTTTCTTTTTTTCTGTTGTGAATTATTTTGTGTTGATTTAAATCCACATTGAGTGAAATCTTCTGATTCTAAGTGAACTATGTGGGATAATTGTATGGTGTGTCTTTAATGCTAAGGTCAGGTGTATAGTAGTTACTACCTATTGGAGATGCGGAAAACCTTATCACCATTTGATATGAAATAAAAGGAGGAAGCTGAAGTATTTGATTGTAAAAAAAATTTCTTAGGTAAGAGAAGAGAGAATAACTGGGAAAAAGGAGGATCAAAGAAGGGTAACATAACAGGATAAGTGTATCTACAATTTTTGCATGACATTGATGAGTTGAGAAAATAAAAAGGAAATCTATGGAACAAAAACCTAATTGTTAGTTCTTGGAGTCTCTCAGCTTCTTTCTTACCCCTCACTTGAGGTTCTTTTGTATTTGCTTTCTCTTCCCCCCCCCCCCCCCCTATTGTAGATTCTCCAAGAAATAGGCTATTGTTAGTTCTTGGAGTCTCTCAGCCTCTCAGCCTCTCTCCTGCCCCATTTTCATTGTTTCTTTCGTCTTTCTTTGGCTTTTGGTAATTTAATTATTTATTCATCCAAAAAAAAAAAAAACTCCTCTTGACAGTAATGAAGTGAACTAGCTTAAGTAACCAGAGGACGAAAATTGAAGATCCAATATTTTCTGGACCAGCAAAATGAGGAGGCTTAAAGTGTTTTAAGGCTGGCTCTGACTTGCTTGTATTGTAGTTTGAATATCATAGAGATGGCTGGGTGCTTAGATGGGAAGTAACAAGGGTGAAGAGAAATTAGGAACTTAAAAGGAACATAGAAGAAGTCTAAAAACATCTACTGTCAAGTTCCAGATCTGATGGTATTGCAATTCATAAAAGTTGTGGCCCTGCTAAGGAGGAACATCATACCCAAACAAGATCTTGAAACTGAAACAAAACAAAGAGTTGGACACAGTGAAGGTGGAATTAAACTGGCTAGAAGATGTTTTTGGTTAATCTGTTACTTTGTTAGCCGTGCACACTTTTACTTTGTAACTTTTCCTAGGGAGTCCTCGTGTTGCACCCCCTTTTGATTGGTGACACTTTTTAAATACCACCTTACTTGAACAGGAAATGTTCTATAGGCTTGTACTTCTGTATCCTTGAGTTCTAAGGAGACAGGAACCAAGTCTGGTTGATGAATCATGACCATGCATTCAGAGCATAATTAGCAGCTGCGGTGGGTCCCATACTCATTGGGATCCATTCGGTCCCATACTCATTAGGATCCATTCAGCAGTAGAGGATCACTCTCATGGTTGGCTTCAACACTGGGATGGTCACATGTTGCCTGACAGACTGAACTAAACTTTTATAGAAGGGCCTCAATTTTGCACTCAAGAAGGTTATTTGAAGGTCTCCATCATGTCTAATTCTAAACTAGCAGTTACGTATTCTTTATGAGGCTATTCAAGGGCCTTGGAGGTGTCAAGCTATTAAAGGAAGAATTTGCAAGAGGTAGCTATGCTAACAGAGGTGGAATTTGGGCTTGTGTACAGATAACATGAAAAGGGTTCAGATTAGGCAGCAAAGTGCTGTGGGATCCTATTCAGTTCCCTACAGATCTAGTTGATCTGATTCAAAGGGATGTGGCAGCATATGTTTATCACAGATTGTAACTGGGCTTGTTTCCAGTTTGGTTTATTGGTTAGGAGGGAATGCCCTCCTTGTCTGGATTCTCCTTACCTCTCATTCTGAAGGGGTTCTAGGAGAATGCCTTCATTTTGTAATCCTTTTTATATGTATAAAAGGAAGCCCGTAATGTAGGGTCAGAGGAATCCCTTGCGAGTCTCTTTGCAAAATGAGCCTATTCTAGAACATTGCAAAATACAAACTATTCAATCCCATGTCAGCGAACAATATCTAATATTTGGGCTTATATTTCTTCTTGGCTTTTGTCTATACCCTACCCCTGTTGATGACACCCCAAGGAACAGGCTCATTGTTGTTACCTGGGGTCTTGGCTTTGCTTTGCGGCCTCCCTCTTGAAGGCTGGTCCCTTTGTACATTCCTTTTCTCTCTCTCTTTTTTTATTCTTTTTTATTAATTTAACTTAATTAAAGTTTTTATTCATTAATTTTTGGGCTTATAGAATTAGTCCTGCAACAATTCTATAAGCCAACAATTGCACACTTAGATCAAACCTAACCTAAACAGAAGTTGAACCACAGGTTCAGTCGGAAGCAGTAAGAAACAAACACAACCCAAATCAACAGATGCATCTGCTTTTCTTGCTGGAATTCTGCCTCAGACACCTATCCTGAGGGTAAGCCAGTCCATTGGCAGACATCATCTTCCAACTAGAAGAGATGTTTCCTATTGGGTGAAGCCCACTTGCATCCAGACAAATTTCGTATGATGCAGATTAATTCCTAAGAACGATTTTTATCCAATCCTTGCATTTCTTCTACCATGACAGCCTTTCATTTTGGATTTTGATGGTTTCTTTCAAATGCTGTTTAATTAACATGGAAGCTTCTTTTTTTTTTGTTGGGGGGGGGGGGGGGGAGATGCATAGACATTGTAGAACTCACGAGTGTTTGCCGAGATGTTGTAAGATATCTCCTTTTTCCATTTAGTGAGGCGAGATGAGACAATGTGCTTAGCACATAAGGGTTTCCCATCTCAACTCTCAGGTTATGACTTTGACTATAAACTTGTATAATGTATTAGACTAGTTTGAATTTTGAACTTCAGCATGAATCTATGAGTACATGACGTGTAGTGTGTACACTAGACCATTTTAAGGTTTCACTTCGGCATATGGTAGTTTCTCAGTTGAGGTCTGAAGTGTGACTCACATTTACACCCCCCCCCTCCCACACACAAAAAAAATCTGAGCTCATCATTGTGTTTAGAAGGGCTGAAATAGGCTGGATAGCAAGTTCCAACCCCAAATGACCCCTTATACCCCTCAGGTTGGTACCTTAAGTTGAGAAAAAGAAAAATTCCGCCGACTCAGTGAGATCTCGCCGGGATCTCGAGCCAACTCTCTTTTTCAAGTTGGTGAGATGGGCCTCAAGATCGAGATCTTGAACCATGCTCATAGGTAGATGATAAGGATTCATAAGGGACAATGTGATTAGTCAAATGTTGAGTACACAAACAAAGTTCTTTTCTAAGAGCAATGGGACAATCATTATCAGCAATATTAGGTATAGACTCAACAATAGGAGAGATGTTACTTGATGGTTAGGGTATATTTGGACTTTGGAGAAGGTCCCTCAATGGGTGATGGTTGATCACCTATGGTATCCTTTCTCCTTTTCTGGTTCAAGACTTCAAGCGTAAGTTCATGAATCTGAGTAGCAATAGGTGGGTATGGAATTGATGTCTCCCCTTGAACCAGAACAGGGAAACTTGCAAAGTAGGTAATAATGATATATCTTCCAGGAGACTCTCCTTGAAGAGGTATTCTACTGTTATGCAATACAATTCACATTTATGAAACTATATTCATGGTAAAATAGATATATGGCAAGAAAGTGGGTGATGACACTTGTAACTCTTTTAAGAGGCCACACCGGAGAGCACAAGGATTCAAAATACCTATTTGGGGGACACTTAATCACCATTATGGAGAACTAGTTTGGGTTTATGCTGGGAAGATCTACAACGGAAGCTATTTACCTAATTGTCAGACTTATGGAAAGGTATAGAGAGTGTAGGAAAGACCTTCATATAGTATTTATGGACCTAGAAAAAGCTTATGATAGAGTTCCTAGAGCCTCTTTTGTTTTTGGATGAATAAAAAATATATATTAAACGCAAGGAAACAAGAGAACAAGGCCTTTAAACAGAAGGCAGAAAAGGAAAATTAAGACCCTAGGAGACAACAATAAGCCTGTTCCTTGGGGTATCATCAACAGGGGGATGGGGAATAGCTATCAGCCTAAAAGAAACATCAAAATAGATGGCATTCCAAATCCTATCTATAGAGCGGGATTTGAGGTCCATCTCCTAAGATTGCACTCCCACCATAGGTGATGGATCAAGGCACAATACACTAGCTTCCAATCCAATCGCAAATGGAAGAGCCTGAAAAGTTTCTCAAAATCGAAGACCAATCTCGAAAAAACACATAGGATCGCCTCGAACGGGGCCAAATGAAAGCAATGGCTTTTCCCTTGATAGATCTAGAGAAGGGGTACAAAAAGAAAAGGTGCTTAAGGTTTTCTAAACCGTTCCAACAAAGGATGCAATTGGGGTTAGCAGGGATATGGCGGTCAATAAGGAATGATTGGGTGGGGAGGGTGAGTTAAGGGCTATCCAAAGGGTAAGGGAATGGTGGGGAATGTAGCTGTTTGCAAAATAAAATAACCGCAAGCGCACAGTATCGTGTAGCTAACGGGTCGATCTCAGGGAGATATGCCACCTAGAATTCAACTTTTTAATAGTAATGCGAGAGTGGAATGATTCAATTTTTGTTAACTAATTACTTAAACTAAACCAACGATCATAATCCATACATCTAATGCAATCGAATTGAAACGAAAAAAAATAAAGCAAACATAACTAATGCATAAATAAAAGACAGGAAAAAAAATGCAGATGCAACACCACCCGTCACCAGAAACAGAGGCACGACTGTAGGCTTGCTCCGGTTATGTGGTCCGAGATAATGAATGAATAGGCAGAAAGTAAATAACAGAAAGTAAATAACAAAGCAATAAAAGGAAAAGGAAGCCTTAACCAAAGAGAGGCACGACTGTAGGCATCTCTGATCAAGGATCCAGGGGAAGGGAGAACAGTAAATAATGCTGAAAGTAAATCCTAAATTAAGAATATTGAGGGGTAGATAGAAGCGGGAATGGAGGGGGGAGAGAAGACTATTGAAGAATCAATCTTACTTGCATCTTCCAAACAAAACTTGAATAAACAATTCGAATCTCAACCAACCCTAACAACCAGATCTAGAATAAACTAGATCTGCAATTGCTAGACCCAGAGAGAAAGCGAATCCTCTTGAAACTTGAACTTGAACTTGAACTTGAAATTGCATTGATAAAACTAAAGGAATTACACTTGCATAAAGAAAAATTACACAACTTCAATCTTCCTAAACATTCAATCTAAAAACTAGAACTAGAACCCACAAATTAATCAAAGAACTAGAGCAAACTAGAGCAAACTAAAGAGAATAGAAAGTGCAAGACTAAAGTAAAACTAAAGAGAAAGTAAAGTGTGTAACTAAAGTAAACTAAAGAGAAAATCAAGTCTGTTAGACCTAAGAGGGAGGTAATATTTATAGAAGAATGAGAATAATTTACAAACAAGGAAAAATAATGATAATAATAATAATAAGAGAAAAATAGAAAGAGAAAAAACAAATAAAGAAGGAGCAAAAAATATTCGTTAGAAAGAAAGAGAGAGAGAGAGAGAGAGAGAGAGAGAATAAGTGGAGAAATAAAATAAAATAAAATAAAAACTTGCTTTTGAAGTTCACGTGGAGACAAGGTGGAAGAAAGAAAGAAAAGTGGAAGAAGGAAAGAGAAAGAAAATAAAATAAAACAAAAAATATATATATATTTTGTTAACAAAAATATAGGTGGGTTGGTTATTAAGGAAATAAGAAAGTAAGTAAAATAGAAAGTGGGAAGAAAGAGAAAAAACTAATTAGAGAAATAAATAAAATCTAACAAAATAAAATATTCTAAAAAATAGAAAATCCTAGTCTTTGACTACTTGTGGGCCCATACAATTCTCAATTACAATAAACAAAAATAAAATAAAAATCCTAATCTAATTTTACAAGATATTCTGGAGTTGGCCCATAATTACATCTCTAGCCCATCATGTTCCAAATCAGGCCCACTTTCGCACTTGAGAATTTGAACGGACCTCTTGATGTGTAAAACCGCATGTTTAATACCCAAAACTCCAGATATTCACTAAAGTCCTAGAAATTCATAAAATCTGCAAAAACAACATAAAACCCAAGGTAGCTCCACTCAAAGTGTTAAAAATGCATGATTTATGCCCTAAGATTTCACACATAAATGTGCTCATCAGTAGCCTTTGAACCAAACCGAAGGGGGCCAAACAGATGAGGTGGAGAAGGTTTTGGATGGGGAAGGGAGCCAAACAATGTGGTTTCTAGAGGAGTTAGAGAGAGGGGGGGGGAAGGGATTCCCAAACCTATGTTAGAATGGGGAGGGGGTAGGGATCCAGGACCCATTTAAGATGAAGTTAGACAAGGGAGTGGTTTTGGGGATACGGGTGTTGTAGACAGTACGGGGGCCAAAGAAGTTATAGAGAATGCCCATCGGATGCCACGGATCAAGCCAGAAGGAGGTGGTGGAACCAGAGGAGATGGATGTAGAGATAGGAGAGATGGCGTGGGGACGCAGCAAGAGAATTTTCCTCCATACCCAAGAAGGATTGGAGGGCATAGGGACAGTCCAAAGGGAGTCAGACCGAAGGTGGAAAGAAGTAAACCCATCCAACCCAAATAGAATCATGCTTTACAACAATTTTCCATAAAAGTTTGAGGAGGCAAGCTATATTTACATCAGTGATCCGGCAAATTCTCAGGCCTCCTTCAGAGGTAGGGCGGCAGATGGGGGACCAATTGATTGGGTGGATGAAGCGCGAGGTTTCCTATCCTTTCCAAAGGAAGGCATAGAAAAGAGACTCCATGGCTTGGATGGAAGATTTGGGAATCAAGAAGATCCCACACCAATAGAGATAGGAGGATTGAAGCACAGACTGGATGAGCACCACTCTCCTGGCAAATGATAGAAGCTTACCCTTCCAAAGTTGAAGCTTCTTACGGATGTTGTCAAGTATAGGGAGGCAGTGGTGACGAGTGAGCCTACCTTGGATGAGCGGGAGACCAAGATAAGCCACAGGAAAGGAACCAGGGGTAAGCCCGAGAGTTGGAGGAGAGAGGCACGAAGCTGATTGGGGACACCAGAGAGAGATGGTGGATTTATCGAGATTGACGCGAAGCCCAGAGAGGGCTTCAAACTGCGAAAGAGCTGCAAGGATGGACCAGTGTAGCTGCATCAGGGGCAGTGGACTTGGGAGTTTATCCTGTAATGAGGCAAGCATAGTTATGTCCAAGAAAACTAGAAGCCGTGTACAATAACAAAGTAATTCTTGCCATTCAGCTTAACGAGTCCTGAGTGAAAAACATTGGAATGTCCTAGTATTTGATCAAGCAGGTGAACTCTCTACAGCAGTCCTTGTTGAGGTGACATTGGCATCTTGGAGTCCAAAGAATCAAAACAAAAAAGAATGGAAATAAACAGTAACGACGGCAGTGGCAGTTGAAGGTGTGGCAAGGAGGTGCTTTGAAGAGAAGGCTTCAAGAAACATGGTACAGAGGCCATCTGCTTCCAAAGTTCCCATGCACTCTATCATAAGTGATAAACTAAAGATCACCCGCTCCAAGTGAATAGCCTTCTGTATTTTATTAATCTAGTAACTATTTTCTTATGACCATATGAGACTCCTCTATTTCATGAATTTCATCTAGTAGGCTAGTCACCCCCCCCCCCCCAGAAAAAAATAAGGAGGCCTAAGTAAATAGTAGTAACAGATAAACACATTTCGATGGCAGTTTCATGCTGGTAATGCAGATTTGAAGAACTAGAGGAACCAAGGGTAGGATGAAGATTACTTGGGGACTAGTGTGAAATGTTATGGTGTAACTATGAATATGGGTTCAGACAGAGTTAAACGCGAAAGTGGAATCATATGGCTGACCCATGTAGTTGTGAAAGGTCTAGGCTGAGTTGAATTACATTCTGGTAACTTTCATTGGCAAATTAGTTCATTTCTGATTTCTACTAGAGCATGAATGAGTTGATATCCTGTTCTTTCTTATCAATGTTATCTTCTAATTTGATATACATGCTTTGCATTCTTATGCTCCTGTCTCATAAATATTTTATGCTATTCAGATGCCATTTCTTTGATGTTTGATCCTATGTTGTAGTTGTACTGATGGTTCAATTTCTAACCATGATTTATTAAGGGTGGGTTATTTTGATGAAGTTAGTAAACTTAAACTGCTTGTCCAGATATTTGATTAAGTATTTATTGGATGAGTAATTGGCAGATAGCTGCAAGTTTGTTCGTCGTGCATGTAATGAGGAAACTGATAACTGGTGATTCTGGGAGTTTGTCCATGTCATTAACTGAGGAGATTCATAATATGTCTAAAAAGGTATGTTTCTAGACTAGATGTTATTCCTTTAGTGACCTTGCTTTTTCTGGGTAAGAAGGATAGAGAAAATGCCACAAGCCAATTCTTATTAAAAGTTATAAATGCAAAGTTGAATTATCTATCCTTAAGCCCATTGAAATCTTTTATAGTTAGTCAATCAGGTTCATATGTGTTTTTTATTTATTTTCTTTCTTATTTGTACATAATTTTTTTTTTATACACAAAAGAGTCCCAATTTTGAACTTTCTATTTTTGGAATGAGTTATTTACAGAATCTTCATGAGGAGTATTAAACCTTTTTCCCTGGTATTCACATGAGATCCCTTTTTCTTATTCTTAAGCATGCCCCTAAGAAGCCTTAGTTGATCCATGATTTATGTTTCACTTTCATTTCCTTTCCATTTGTTTCGAGAAAGATATCAATCATTGTGAATCCTTTTCTTTCTGCAGATGTGTGACCTACCTGCATTTTCTGAATCGTTGGCCCAGTACTCCTTACGTGGTTACAGGTACTGTACCAATACGGTCAAGTGGTTCATTTTAATGATTTAGGAACAATTTATAGCTCTAAATTGATTTATGAGAATTGGCTACTCTTTTTTCCTTATACAAATTTCTGTTTAGAGTTCAGACCATATTACCATAAGAGTTGCATAGCCATTAATTGTAAGCTTTTTGTCGTCCATTACTTTTCTATATCTACTTTCAGCTTTCATGTGGTTCCTGATGTTCTGCACAATCTATTACATGGAAGTAAGACTGGTTCAGTGTGCAAATGGATCTATTGTTAAGTATTAAGTTTTGGAAAACTTTGTTTAAACCCATTAGTTGTGCAAAGAATTACATGTCATACTCCTGGAATCTCAACAATTATATTCATACCCCTAAGGATTAACAGTGTTTTGTTAATAATGACAACATACCCTGCTTATATCTTAGGGAGAATTGCATCTAAACCCCTTGATTTTACAAACAGTTACATGCAGTCGCAAACGGAAGCGTTTTATGATTCTACTCTCCTTCCTTTCATCTCTTCCAATCACCACTGGACCTGAACTGCAGCTCCCACCACCACCAGCACCTCAGCTTTGAGCTCACTCCCCAACCTCAATTTGCTTTCACCCTACCTTTACCTTCTCCTGCTCCAACCCCACCTCCACTTTGTAGTCTAACTGCAGCTCCCACCACCACCAGCACCTCGGCTTGCAGCTCACTTCCCAACCTCAATTTACTTTCACCCTACCTTTTCCTTCTCCTGCTCCAACCCCACCTCCACCTTGGACTACATACCCCCTTCCTCCCATCCCAACCCCAACCCATGTTCTGTTTCCACCCCATCTCAGCAGGGTTCCACTGGTTGTTTGCTTTGTAAGTCTCCCATGAAGAGGATTTCTTCCCCTTGAACCCTCTCTCTCACATGTAATCAGTGAATGAAATATGTAGAGTGAAGACAATTTCTCACGATCCATTCTCTCTCCATCTGATGTAACAAGGGATCTAGGGTTAGGGGTAAAACTGTAATTTCCTAGAATGTGGCTGCCCAGGAAATTCCAGCAATAGGCAAAGGGGTTTGTAAGGGTTTTTAAAGCAATTCAGGCCTGTTGAGAATGAATTTCAGATCTGAACTCTTTTGAGGATTGAAGCTCAGATTTGAAATTTGAACTTTAGGGAGAACTAAGGTTTTGGTTAGGGTTGGAAGAAGGGCTAGGTTTGCTTGCTGGCTCCATGGATCAGAACTGCTTTCTATTGTTGTTCCATCAACTAGAGTAAGATTTTATTGATAAAACTTAATAAAATTCAAATTTCTGGAATTCTGAAAATTTGTGCAAAACTCAAGGAAGAAGGTGAAGTGCAGGATTTTAAACTTAGGGGAATAGGTTTGTTTTGAGGAAACTAGGAGTAGGGATGAGGTCTAGGGGTTCCTGCGATTCTAATGGTGGGTGAATGGTGGAGTTTAGGGCTGGGATATGGATCTCCTTCAGTGACTAGGATATGCTGCCATGGGGAAGGAGGGGGAGGGAGGGTCACAGTGGTGAGGGAAAGGGCATGGCTTGAAGGGAATGAAAGGGGAGGGGCAGGCTCACTTGTGATCGGAAGGGAATGATTTTTAAGGCCTAAACAAAAAGGGGAAAGGGTAATCATCCAAAAAAAAAGGGGGGAAAGGGTTTCTAGGGTTGCATGGGTGAAGGAGAGGGATAGGGAAGGCTGTGAACAAGGGGAAAGGGAAGGGAATGGGTGGGGTATGTTGCTGTACTAACTGGATTGCTGAATTGGGATGTTTGAAGGCTTTGATGATCACACGTGCTCTGTTGGATTGAAGAAGATGAAGAGAAATCTTTCACAAAACACTCAACCAAGGCCTACCCAATAAGGAGACCCTGGTCCTCAATTCAATTAATCATCCAAGACTGAAAATAACTTATAAAGGCTATTTATAGCCTGAAAATAAAGACTCCGACTCTGACTGGGATATCCTTAACTAGTGAGTTCCAATCACAACTCAAACTAAACTCTTATCCAAACTTAAAAGGGAATCAAATTACTACGAGATTTCAACCCTTAGATTGGAATCTCACTAACACACTTTGAGTTATCTTTTTACGCACATGCTAATTAGATAACTTAAGAGTTAAAACTGAAGCAACCAAATTAGGACACCTTCAAAACAACTCAACTCAAAATAGAATACTCCAAGCAAATCCTAAATAGACTCAAAACTGACTTAACAAAAATCTGAAATAAATTCTAAATTAAATCCAGGAGTAAATTAAGGGCTAAAATGCCCAAAATACCCCTCTAGGTTCAGCTACTTTATAGAGGCTTCCTAGATCCTTCTTGTGGGCCCCACTTCAGATTTCAGATGTGTGGGGGGGGGGGGTCCCTGTGTTCGCATCACCATCCCTTCTTCCTTATTCCTTGGCTGCTAACGTTTGTTCTCCTTCTTAACTGGACCTATTCTAAAATTCTGACTCGAAGTCTCCAACACCAGCTCACAGATTCCTTGCCTGAGGGTTGGTAGTAAGAGATCAAGTTTGACGATATAATAGTGCATCAGTCTCCACATGCATGACATGCTTCCAGCCAAATGGAACACTATTTGGTAGAGACAAATCCTGTGGATAAATACAATGCAAAGTTTCATGGTGAAAGTGGAAAGTGAGTGATTGAATCACAGTAGGAACTTGTGACACAGGATAAGCAATATTAGACTGTTAAATACAAGTACATATACCTTTACGAAGAGCAATTGACAGGTCATGGGTAAGGGGGACCTCAGGAAAGAGTAGCATGCAGTAGAGGATAGTGGCAAAGAATCAACTTGGTCTTCTGTATTGACTTTGGATGATGCTTATAGATCTGCAAATGTTTAGGTGAACTATTAATTGGAGAATCAGTTGCGGGAATATGTGCAGAGAATCAGTTGCGGGAATAGGAGCAGTTGGTGGTGGAAAGATCAGAACTTCCACATCCATCTGACAAATCTCAACAGAGAATATGCACAATTATAACTAAAAAAATGGTAAAAGTAGATGTGTTCATAGTTACTGCTACAGTGCTGCTAATACTTCATAATGCATTCGTATTACCACCCTCAACAGATGCACATATACGCACTAAAGTACCCAAGCCAGAGGAGTTTGGCAAAGCATTATACACACATACAGCCTGCAACAGGGTCAGGTTGGGTTGGGCTTTTTAAAAACCATGACCTTGACCCTAAGCCTAACCACAACATCACAAAACAACCGATAATTTCATTTTGTCCCTACATTTACCAAAACTATCCTGCAGTTGGTAGGGCCGGGCCAGGTCAAACCCTCAACCCCAACCTTAATCTAGGACCACCCTAACCCGGCCCTAACCAGCCCTAAGAGGCATCATTTTGAGCCCAGACACTGTGTGAATATGTTCGGGCTATCATGGCCAAACTTTCTTCCAATAACAGATACACAGGCACACGCGCACACACAAGTACATGCATACCCAAATATAGGAACATGTTCAGGCATTTACTATAATATTGATCACCGTCATTGCTTTTTCCTTTTATATCCTTTTCAATTTTCAATAATGAATTCTGAATTGCACGCAGCTAACCATTTTATTTCTTTCTATCAATGCTATTTTCTTTATCTTGTTTCTTGTATTCTAGTTTTTAACACGTTTTGCGCCTTTTTTTACCCCAACCTAATTCTCATCTGATTCTGTTTTCCTAAATGCTGTATTCAAATAAAACATCTTTGTGGTTGCAGTGAGGGAAAAGAATTGACCAGTTTAATACTCAGTGATCTTTATTATCAGCTGGAAGGTGAGCTTGAAGGCCGCATGATAAATCCAGGACCATTCAAAGAGCTCTCTCTATATCTGATTGAGTCTAAAATATTTCAGACTAATGAGCAGAAACACGAGTGGAACTTTTCACTCTCTGCCAGAGACATTTGCTTTTTCAACTCTGTGCAGTTACAAGTGGATATGGGCTTGGAAATTTGGGATTACTCAGAATGGGAGACTTCTAAGCCAATTGCCGAAAGAATGTTGCTGTGCATGCAGGATGCTAACTCCATGATATATCTTGCAAGGTCCAAGCTTTCTACATTGAAAGCCTTAACGACAATGCTGTATGTGTGTGAGGAAAATGTGAGTTACCTTCTTTTGGAATTTCTCAAGATGAAAGAATTTGTATTCTTGAAGGCATCAGAACCCTTTCACTTTCTTTGGATCTCTTTAAGGAAAATAGGTGGGATTATATGTTATATTGTCAAAGCACAAGGAAACTGGTTCCTTAAAACAGCATGTTTGGGTAGTGCCTTCAGATGAGAGACAGTTCCATTACTTGGTATATCCCTTGTGGTGGAACTTTTGTTATGCCTCTAGTTCCCTTGTTAAAATATAAATTTCAGTCCAACAGAGTAAGCCAAGTGGAGAAAATGAGGCCTTCCAGAAAATGGGAAACCACAGGACATGGATGCCTGAGAAATATGTGTATTTGTTTGATAGAGAAGTGAGGAAAAGGTAAAAAGTGCTGGAATAAGTGTATCTTTTCCCACACAATACCAAAATGTGAGTTTGGTTAAGTGGGGTGGGAAAATGAGGAGACAAGCTTTCATAAATTAAGGAGCTTGTCTACTGAGGCGGCAGTTACATTTTCGCACCCCCTACTGTTAAAAGTCCTAGTCCCACCCAAAATGATGGAACTTTGTTGGCAATTCCTAGGCTTATTTTTTAATTGTGGAGCCCTCAGTTTCACTTTTCTCTCCCTTCCTTCCCTTTTCTGTTCCCTAACCCCACTTCACATGTCCCACACATATAACTGCCCCTACCCCTTTTTCCATTTGCAAAGAATACTAATGCAAGCTACCACTACCCTAATTGTCATGGTGTGTAGGTGACAAGGCGTCCAGGGGGTGGGTAGGGAAAGAAATATAGGCAACACTAGGACACCTAGAACCACCACAGCGCCTGGATGCCTAGGCAACACCTTGATTTTGAGGCAAAACTTGAGATTTGGCTAGTCCAAGTTGTTGCCTGGGTACGAAAGAGTTAAATTGCCACATAATCTTTCCATGTAGAGGAGATATGAGGGTGCTGGTGTGGAGAACCACAGACATGCCTTATTGGGAAAATGTTGGGCCAATAAAAAGCAACAAAAATCTTCTGAATATTTAAGATAATTCAACATACTTTAACAAGGTTAAGTGAAAATGACTAGTGGATATCTCTCATGGAATTAAATTTCCATCTTTATTTTTTCTTTTATTCTACTGTGACTAGTTTGAGATGATGTAACCTAGTTTCTTTTTGATACTTCTAGCTTGAAGTATTTCAGTTTTGTTTCTTCCTTTTAGCTTATTTGTGCATGTTATTGGTATTGGTTAAAGTTTCGTGTGTGCATGCAGTTTGCTGAGAAACAGATTGGAGGGATTTCTGTGCCACTTTCGGAGTCATTCATCTGTCATTTATGTGAACATTTGCAAAGAACAATAGAGTTCTTAGGTCCTGCTGTCGATGCTTCCGAGGATATCCTTTATTTCCTTACAACACAAGCTGAATTACTGCAATATCTTTTCAGATCCTCATTCAGAAGAACTTCTCCAAGGCACAAGAAATCGCAATTGTTTTTATTCTGCACACGGGTCTTAAAAATCTCAGGCACTGCCCTGAGAGTATTGATTGGTATCAGGACGTCAGCTAGGGGGCTCAAAACAACAACAAAACACATTCTTATGTTGCTTATCACATCAGTTGAGTTCAGTTACCTAAATTCAAATTCAGAGGGAAAGTCGGTAATTGAATCTGTTGAAGTCTCTACGGAGGTATCTATTGCAAGTTTAGGCTTGTTGCCTATTCTCTGCAACTGCATTGAAACTGCTGAGTATTGTACCCTGTCTCTTGCTGCAATTGACCATATACTGAGAGGTTTTATGACATCTAATACTTGGTTGCCCATCCTACAAAAGCATCTCCGGTTACAACTTCTTGTTCAGAAACTTATAGAAAAGGATTATCTTGCTTCCATTCCCATAATTTTAAGGTTTTTTTTAACCCTTGCTAGAGTAGAAGAAGGTGCTGAGATGCTCCAAAGTGCCAATTTTTTCTCATCTCTGAAACAGTTATTTGATCTTTTATTGCATGAGAAGCCTTTATTAGATATTCAAGAAGAGAACCGTCCCTCCACCTCACATAATAAAGATGATAATTCTCAACAAATATGGGGGCTTGGGGTGGCAGTAGTTACGGCAATGATTTATTCTTTAGAGGCCAGTTCTTCCGGTGTTGACATTGTGGACAGTGTTATTCTGTATTTCTTATCTGAGAAAAGCTATTTGGTGGCTTACTATTTAAGTGTTCCCGACTTTCCATCTGATGATCATGAAAAGAAAAGAGCTCGAACTCAAAGAACACGCACTTCTTTGACTGCTTTAAGAGAAACAGAGCATATTCTGATGCTTGTCTGTGTGCTTGCAAAACATAGAAACTCGTGGTACAAAATCATGAGAGAAATGGATTCATCACTAAGGGAGAGATGTATTCATCTCTTAGCATTTATCAGCAAAGGAGCTCAACGCCTTGGAGAATCTCAAAATCGGACTTTACCTCTTTTATGCCCTCCAATCCTTAAGGAAGAGATCGAACATAGTAGAAGATCATCACTTCTCAACTGCAAACATGGATGGTTCGCTCTTTCTCCTCTTGTTTGTGCATCTAAAACTGAGGTATCCATGTCAAGCACAACCTTACCTCTTCTAACAAAGGACAAAACAACTGGAAGTGTCAATTCTGTTCCTCGGACATACTTCTCTGATACTGCTGCCATTCAGATGTATAGAATTGCTTTTCTTCTTCTGAAATTTCTGTGTCTTCAAGCTGAGGGAGCAACTAAAAGGGCAGAAGAGGTTGGGTATATTGACCTTGAGCATTTCCCCGAGCTTCCCATGCCTGAGATTCTACATGGCTTACAGGTACACAATCTATTCTTTTTGGTATTAAATAATTTAGATTTTATTGGCAATTTCAAGTTTTCCCAAGTAATTGCAATGGGATGTTTGGTACTCTCAACAATTTACCCAAAAAACTGTTTGCAGTCTTATCTTTGGGCAATATCATACAGTCAAACAGCATAAAACCACCATAACCTGCATGGAAATGTTTGACAAGGATTTCCTAGTTTGATTAATTTGTCATTGGACGAAAACATAAAAAGGAGTCAGTTGCTGCCATTGACGGTGATGGGAAACCTTTCTGGCACTGTAAACTATTTGTGCCACTCATGACTCATGTCGTTGCTTCACAGCATCATCTAGTTACTATTCACTCTTAATCCAATTCAACCTGTCTGCCAGTAATGTCATGGAATGTTTTTTGGAAAAAATTCTTTCAGAAAAATTGGACTTCTGAATAAACAGGTGCTGCATGCATCCGTTGTGACTATACTTTTGAGATTGAGTTAACAAGTTTGTCATGTAGCATGGAGTTCCTCATCTATCTCACAACAATCAATTCATGCCAATGTATGGAAAAGATGATGCTACTAGAACATTATTTGTGCTGCCAAAGCTGTAAATCTCTCCCCAAAGAATATGAAAATATAGAAACATCATTTTGATATCTTTCCACTTAAAAATGTCGTTCAGTAATGACAAGAAAATGCATTATATTCAGTTGCAACACGGCAACACCTAAATGAGAGAATTTTCTGAGAATGCAGGATCAGGCCATTGGTATTGTTACTGAACTGTGCACATCCAACAAATCTGAGCAGACACAGCCTGAAATAAAAAATGTTTGCTTCTTGCTGCTGCAAATAATGGAGAAGGCCCTGTACTTGGAACTTTGTGTCTCACGTACCTGTGGAATCAGACCAGTATTGGGTCGTGTTGAAGAATTCTCAAGGGTAATCAAATTGCTAATTCAAGGTAATATTCCTGCTTGTAATCAATCTCCACTTTTATATCTTTTAATTTGCTTTCTATAATTAACATTGGTTATGATGTGTAGTATAATAAATAGCTGATGTGCAGTATGTTGATTTTGCAGCGATGGAAATGCATTCATCTTTTAAAGCATCTCTGAAGTCCTTGAAACAAATAACTTCACTTGTGTATCCTGGCTTGGTACAAGACTGAGGGTCTGCTTTGATATATCCATGTAAATGACTTCTGTAACCTGCTGTGAATAACATTTTCATCATCACAAAGTAATATGTAATAGTTTTGTACTTCCATTGAGAAGAATCTTATGGGGATGCTGCTATCAAGTGGGCTTCAACACTTGGTGATCCAGAGCCCCAAAATGATTGGCGCCTGAAGGTGGGAAGTATTGGTAAGATGATGGCAAAGGCTAATGGTTGCCATGGATATGGTAGCTGCTCTGAAGGTTGTTGAATTTGCTAGGATAACAAAAGGCTAATGGTTGCCATGGATATGGTAGCTGCTCTGAAGGGTGTTGAATTTGCTAGGATAACAACAAATTTGAGTTGAACAGCCAATGGAAATGGAATGACAGCAAGAATTTCGTTTTCCTGCTGTATCATCCCTCTTTTTCCCGACTCCATCAACTTTTAGATCTTATGTCTCACGCTGAGGGAACTGTTGAAGAATGGATGGGTTGGATTCTAGTACATCCTAACCTGGTCCCCTGTTATGTGTACCAGGTTGGACTTGCAATTCTCAGCTTTCTGTGGGTGACTTATACGACGCTGACTGTTTGACTTCACATTTTGGCTCTTTTGCTTGGGAACGAAAATAATTCAAGATCAAATTGGAAATTTTGTGATGTGCTACTTCACCAAATGCTGAGCTTATCCTCTTTAGTTCCGCTGTGTCCTGAAAAGATCTGGTTTTGGCTATTTTCTCATTGCTAATCAGGTAGATGATGAATTTGACTCCCAATTATGCGACCATTTTGGGTGGAGATGACTTTTGAAGTCCCCTTGTTTGTGACCCAGTGGGTAGAATAACTTGCTTTTGGAGCAATTATTCGCATTTGGTTGGAGCATAATCTCAAATGGACTTGCAACTGTAATTTTAGCAGGTTTGGGACTCCCTTCTTTAACGGAAGCAAATTGTCTCTAGCCCCTTTAGTGTGCAGAATTTACTAGAAGTTGTTTAGTAAACCTCCCCTACTCTTTCTTATGTGGGTTTGACCTTTGTATTTGATTTTCTTTTTGAGGTACTTTCTCCTTGTATGTTATTTCCCCATTTGGGGTCTGATTCTTCTGTTGTGAATTTTCAGCCACCTAAAAACCTTACATCTAAAAATAGATAAAAGTTGATCATAGTTTACCATCGAAGGGTTGTTCAATCGGTAATGATCGGCATTTTTCAGTGAAGTTGTCGTGGGTTTGATTCTCCATGTGGTATATGTAAGTCCCCATCTCCTAATATTTGCAGCAATTGTTGCTGGCTGTTGCCAACGGTGTTGATCGTGCCTCGTAATCAAAATGTAATCCAAGGTTGAGAATAATGGTTGGGGTTTATTTGTAAATTTTTTATTTTTTTTATTTTTATGTTTAAGGATTTAAAGTTCACTAATTTACAAAATCATAAGTAAACCATTTTTTCCTGCATCTTGCTCTGACATCCTACTTCTCATTGCTTGCCAAAATAAGGCTTTCAAACTGTTTATTTCCATGATTTCCGGGTTTTACTCTCTTTCCTCTTCTTTAAGCACTATACATTTCGGTGAGTGAGAGAATTTGAACTCAGGAAATTTTCTGAGATGGGTTGTTTAATGAGTCACTGTAACTAAAAATTAGTGTTTGCAGGTTTTCTTTTGTCCCTTTTACTTCATCTTCATTCCTCAAATGGTGATGGATTTTGCATCTAGAGCAAAACCCAAGTGATTTTGTTTTCTTAATTTTCCTATATTCTAATTGTTGTAGATTATATTGTCTGCTGAAATCATTTAACTATGTACATTGGTACGTACCACTGCTTTCTTTGGTTCAATTTTGATTTCCCATTAAGTACTGCTCAGGTCTCAAGGACTCGTACGAGAATTGAACCAGATTCATTTGCCATGGGCTGGAAACCCATGACCTCCCAAATAGAATTCCAACCAAACAATTTTGGCATGGTGATGACAGAAAAAGTTATTCCATATTCGTCTATTTTTATTTTTATTTATTTTGGTTGATGGAAACTAGTCGTCTATCTATTTTAGGAACGCTATCTGAGAATCAGAAATGAAACCCAAATCCAACCGAAGAGACAAAATATTCATTTCTGAAGCCTAATCTTTTTGACTTTTTTTCCTTTAACTTAAACCGCAGGACTCTATTTTCTCACCTAAGAAACCAAGATGAAATTCCATTCTAATTTTTATCCTTGTATCCATCCCTAAGCAGAGCGACCCATTAGAGAATCTGCTTCCCTCTCACTCAATCCTGTCTTTATATTGTTTACTTTGCTTGTTTTATTAGCTTAGATGCCCAAATGGCTCATGTTGGCCCTAGGAGGACGCACGTTAGGAGCTTTTCTTAATCAATAAAAGCCATGCCGAAGACTAGACTTTGATTGGAGTTACTATTTACATTGAATTAATGATTCCCTTCTCTTTCTCTTTCTTTAGAAAAACAAACATGAATCACTTTCTTTGCTAAAGCCACCTCTTTCTTACTTACGGCTCTGATGGCAAAACGGAATACTATTAGTGGGTGGTCACTGCCAATTCTATTTTAATATATTGTGGTTCCCAAAGGATATCTGATAGAGTATATATTTTTAGTTAAATAATGGGCAATCATTACCATTCTACTTGAACACAATTGGTGAAGGGGGGTCCCAAGAAAACAGAAAATTTGAGGTACAGGCTAGAGCCATAATAAAATAGCAAAATCAGAGATTCCTAAAAATATCTTAAAATGTCTCTTAAGCATAATGGTATACTCAATTAGTATATTCCATTAAGTCATAGTTAGATAATTCATAATTCTTAAATTGCCCTTAACGTCTTATAACATTACGGTATTACACTTAACCATTTGTCTCTAACCCCCCCCCTATTTTCCATTCTTCAATGCGGGGTTGAGGATACCCATCAAAAGGCTGCCGTTTTCAACAACTACAATCAAAATAATAGATGTATTGGTCTCTGTTTGTATTTTCTAGCGAAAATGAGCATTGTTGGTTTTGATTTATTTTAAATCTTTTGAACAATAAAAAAGAAAAAATTTCTGATTTTGGCAACCAAAGGTGCATTGCACTATTGCTCAACAAGGGATGGATGTTTTTCTCAATGACAAATCGAAGTGGGAGACCCCTGCTATTATTTGCTTTGGTGAGAAATTGCTTCATTAGAACTACTGGGCTGCTTCTATTATGATGAATCCCAAAAATTTTGTCATTAGATAAAGAGTTTGATTTTTCTAACCTTGAGATCTTAAGGATACATTGTGTCCATTCATACTTTTTGTTAGGTTTTTTTATTAAAATATATATTAAGTTTCAAAATTAATTTTTATATTTTTTTTATTTTAATTGTTTTGTTAGTGTGTGGGATCCATGAGGTAAGGGTGGTAATGAAACCCCATGAGTAAAAGAGGTTCTTCATGACATTGGTCATGGGTCTTAAAGGTATTGATCATGGTAATGAGGTGGGCTTACTTGAAGGGTGGAATTTACTCAAATTCTAACTATTGACCGTCAATTCTCATTTCAACTTCATGACCATTCATGGCTATTACCATAAGTGGGGTTAAGGTTTTTGAATGTGTTGGTACGGAATCTCGCTCGCCCTTCCCTGTCTCGAACCTGCAAAATACGTGCTTGACCTTGTGTGGTCGAGGTACGTCTCTGACGAACAAGTCAGTACCAATGATATGATCTCAACTACTCAATAGAGAATTCAAGCAATTGATCACACAGAATCTGAATACCTACCCCATAGTGTTTACCTGAGGTGTTTATATAATGTTTGATAATAGAGTTATATTCGGAATGTGACTCTAATATGAGTTGTATTCGGAATGTGACTCCAATATGAGTTGCTATAGGAAAGTAACTCAATAAAGAGTTCTTTTACCTAGCTGACTCCCTTCTCCAGTCGTTGGATGGTAGGAGTCTACCCTTGTGAGGTTCCTTCATCCTGCTAGGTGACTGTACTTGCCATTATAGTCGGTCCTACCATGAACCGCCAGGTCGAACCTTAATAGGTAATGAACCTGGTCGGACCGAACAGCTGCGGGTTCAAATCGGAAGATATAGAATGACCATTTTAGTCATTAACAGAATGTATTAAATCAAATTCATTCAAAAGAAGTGAATATGAGAGTTATTTCTCCAAGTAATGGGGAGATTAGGTCAATGTGGTTTATTCATATTAGTGAAGAGTCCATTGATTATCCATTAGTAGATAATTGATTTTCTCCCTTGTGAATAGGTGAGTCATTGTGATTTAATGACCCAATTTATTGCTTTGAGAACTTCAAGGGATGTAAGGTGTGGTTTAGGCTTATATAAACCCAACCTTTCATTGCATGCAGTGTGGAATAGACACTTCTCATACTTGCATTATTTGTTACTTATTTTAAAAGTTTCTTCATTTGAATTTGTCTATGTGTTATGCTTTAGCTTTTGATTCCTTGAAGGGACTAGAAGAACTATATGAGTTGGAGGTTGTTTTATCTTGGAGGTGGTGGTGCGAAGACCCCTTGGTAGTAGGGTGCATTAATTACTTTAAAGACAATACTCAATGCGTGACTCAACTTCATTCATTGCTGGTTCGTTCGATTGCAACATCAAGCTCTCTGGGTTGGCTAAGGATCTTCATCTTTCAATATTATTACAATATCATTATTGTGTTTTGTATAATTTGTAATACACTTAGCCCTATAGTTTTTATTGGAAAAGAGTGAGGAAAAAAGAAAACGGGAGAAAAGATATCATGAATTTTGATGAAGAAAAAAATAAAAATAAAGGATATGTTGGTCATATATTATATAAAATATGGTAAAATTATAATTTTTTTAAGCAAAGAAACCCTACTTATGATATATTTGTCTTTTCCTTTAATTTGTTTTACTATTTTAACGAAAAAGAAGGTGATTGTTTTTTAAAAAATATTTTGAGATATATATATACTAATTTGATATATTTTTGGGGGTGTATAATGTTATTATTTTAAGTGTCTCCAATTTTCTTCCAAAAAAATAATTGGTGAAGGGTATGTTTTGGCTTCAATTAGAACCACTCAATGGTAGGGTAGATTTTCTGTCACTCTCGAGAGTTTGCAGTGGTAGCAAGGACAATGAGAACTTAAAAATCAATTAGATCCACAATTTAACAGCACTAGCGACCAGAAAATGGGCTTCAGTGTAATACGATCTGGTGGTTTCAAAATCTGAAATTGACAGAGGAACACGTGGAACCACGTTTAGAATGGAGGAAGAAGTAGTAGCTCAATCAGTGAAGAGTGAAGACCAGATGTCCACAGCTGAGAAAACTGAAACAGAAAAGATGAGGCGGTGAGGTTTTTTCCTTTTTATCTTTTTTAATGCGGTGAGCATTTTCTTCCGTCTTTAAAACGTTAAGTAATCACGAAATCAACGCGTACTTGTAAGTGATCAAAATGCCTTTTACCCTCAGATCGGAATCAAGACCTGATGATAGGCTACAATGCTGTAACTGATCAGCGTTTGTTTCTACGGTAGATAGTCGTAAAGAGTTTTAACATTTTTAACATGATATAATGACACGTGTACGGTGAGGTTACAAAATTCCCGTTTTTATGGTATAATCATACATTTGCTTCACCGAATAGACGGAGAGCATATTCCTTCCATTTTTTATTTTATTTTTTAAAACAAGACGGAATATTCCAACTGGCCCAGGTAGCGTAGCAGCTTCGCAAATTAAAAGGAATGGGATCAAGTTAACCAACCCGGGTCAAAATATAACCACAGTTAGTAATACCACCATCGTTTTCAAACCCTAATCAGATCCGAAATCTTGACTCGTTTTAATTCAACGGCCAAGATCGAACCGAGTAAGATATTGTGCCAGGCAGGCCGCTATATATAACAAGCTCAGATCTCAACCCTAGTGTCAGTGCTCATTAGCGTCTTTGTTCTTTGTGAAAGTCGCGGCGAAACATCAGCGTTTGTGAAGGAGTTACAGAGAGATCTTCATTTCAGCGGCAATGGCAAACCCCAAGGTTTTCTTCGATATGTCCGTCGGCGGTGCTCCCGCTGGTCGAATCGTCATGGAACTCTTCGCGGATGTCACTCCTCGTACCGCGGAGAACTTCCGTGCTCTTTGCACCGGTGAGAAGGGTACCGGCCGAAGTGGCAAGCCCCTGCACTACAAGGGATCGGCCTTCCACCGTGTGATCCCAGGTTTCATGTGCCAGGGAGGAGATTTTACCGCTGGAAACGGTACCGGCGGTGAGTCTATCTACGGTGCCAAGTTCGCCGATGAGAACTTCGTCAAGAAGCACACTGGACCTGGCATCCTCTCCATGGCCAACGCTGGACCTAACACCAACGGATCTCAGTTCTTTGTCTGCACTGAGAAGACTGAGTGGCTTAATGGCAAGCACGTGGTGTTCGGCCAGGTGATTGAAGGAATGGATGTGGTGAAAGCGATCGAGAAGGTCGGTTCTCAAAGTGGGAGGACATCTAAGCCGGTTGTGGTCGCCGATTGCGGTCAACTCTCTTAAATTAGTCGCTGATCTAATTATTCGACCATGGATGGTTTCTTAGTTTCGGTTAGGGTTTGCTTTCGATCTGGTCTTTTTTATTGTGTTTCGGCTTAGGGTTGGGTTTGTGATGTTAATCTGGTGAGGCTTGAGAGGATATGTAGATGATGAAGATGATGACCTTACTCTTGAATAAGTTTTAGTGTGTCGATTATAAATAATCTTCTCCATCTTTGCTTCCCCAAAGTGTTGGCTTCGCTTTTTTTCTTTTTTTCCCCTTGGTTATGCATAATCTCCCTGTTGCGCCATTAAAGTGTTTCAGATATTTTTTAGATTTCTGTGGATCCAAGCTGAACGCGTGGCAGCAAATTACGATTTAGAGAAAATGCCGATCCTTGAAAGTAGCACCTTTCATTTGATTTCGATCTGATCTCTTGCAAATACATTCTCGAAGCTTGGAGTAATCCAATGTGTTTTTGTTTCGTGGATTTGTCGTTTTATGTTGTCACGGATTTGGGAAATCGGGTGACTTGTATACTTGTTTGACTTTTATTATGTAGGGCATCTCTGATGATCCACGGCTAATATTTCAGAGTTCTACTTTGGTTCTTTTGAAATCCCTGCTTAATACAAGTGGAATGAAGCTAATGCAAGCCTGCAATATTAAATCGGAAAGGCGAAACCTTTTTGTCTTACTTACAAAGCCGGATGTACTGAGTAAGCATCATATACTTATATTTGATATGTTCTCTATAATATTCAGATTGAAGCTTTTATCCTAAATCCGCTTGAGTCTCAATTTTCTTTGGCACGGTTGAGCGTTCTCAGGAATAACTTTACTCTTTGGTGGCCCTACTATTGAAAGAAAGCTGACACAGAAGAAAAATTGATACTTGTGGACTGACTTCTCTTTTGTTGGATATGTTTGTATTGTTTTTCGTTTTTGGTGATTGGTGAAGTATCTTGTATATTGATGTTATTGTAATAGATCTCCTCTGGTACAGAATGGAATTCAAGGTTCAGGATTTCTAAAACATGAGTTGGAGCAATTCTCTTCTTCGTTGGGAGTTAAAAGTTGATTTACCCAAAAAAATAAAAAAAATTTGGAGGTAATTCTTCTAATTTCTTGAGATCCGGTGATGCCCAAGGAATCTGGATCTTGCCCCATGGCTTCCTGACCACAAAAATCAACGGTTCCACTGGTGAAAAAGTTTTTTTTATTTTTATTTTTTTCTAAAAATTGTTTTTTACCGTGAGCCCCACTGAGCGTTGGGGTCGCTGATCCGGACTCATTCCCAAGGCCTAGGCCTGTTGAGTTAGGTTTCCCATCCAAATATGATTTTCACTTAACAAGGGCCGTATATTTGGTGCAGCTTCTCCTAAGGGGGTCAGTACGGTGTCGAATACCATTTTTGTGCCGTATTAAAGGTTAGTTTTGAAATTTGATTATTTCAAAGGCACCACACTCTTTTCCATCCCACTATAGTCAAAAACTTAGTCTGTCTATTTCTTTAATAGAAATGGACTATACTTTTTTTTTTTTTTTTTTTGTAGATGTGTGATATGTATTTCAGCATCACATTAAATAATTGAAATCATTTATAAGTCACTTCAAAGAGTTGTGATTAAACTAAAAATAAATAAATAATGTGACACTTAAGATAAACTTCAACCTTTTGATTTGATGTTGAGACACATGTCACACATCTACAAGGAAATGGATGATCATTTCTTTATAGAATTTAACAGGATATTAGTCCAATAGCAAAGGGATTTTTATCAAGTTCATTTTCGACAAAAAAATGGACCTCTATTTTCCTCTAGATGTAGGACACATATCTATCAGTCATATCCAATGATTGAGGTAAGATTTAGAAGATATAAAAAATTTTAATTTTTAATTTTAATTTAAACATTTGGATGTGACTAATGGACAGGTGTCTTTCATCCAGAGGGCAATGGATAGGCCGAGCCAATGGACCTTATTAAATTCCAGTAACAAAGCATGATCTTGGCTTTGGGCTAAGATATCTTTGTAGGTGCTTGGGTGTACCAGGCTAGTTGTTGAATCCAATTGCAAAGAAGTGGTTGGTTTCTTAAAATTCCCAATCCCCTGTGGGGTCTTACCAAGATTAATCTAGTCCTAGTGACATTTTTTTTTTCTCACATTCTCTTTCGAGAACTGCTCATTCATTTTCTCATACTCCTAGGGGTGCAAGTTTGGCCCTGGTGGCCCTGACCCGCCCTAAGCTCGCCCTGAGCCTGAATAGAGCTTAGGCTAAATATTTTGGCCCTAAGGGCGGGTTAGGGTCAAAATATTATGGCCCTTAACTAGGGCCAAGGTTGGGCCTAGGATTACTCTTTGGCTCGCCCAGCCCATCTTGGCCTGTTGCTGATTTTGGTCTTGATCTTAGCCATAATTTTGGCTCTGATCTTGGCCCTGATTTTGGCTCTGATCTTGGCCCTGATTGTGGCCCTGATTTTTACCCTGATCCTAGCCTTGATTCTGGCATTGATATTGATCCTAATCTTGACCCTGATCTAGACCCATGATTTTGAGCCTAATCATGGCTTTGATTTGAGTCTGGACCCTCTACCAATATCGAGAGGAATTAATTCTAATCCACATGGTTGAATACTTCACAAGTGTCAAAATTTAAAAATATCATCATGTTTTGTAGAAAATTAATAAAAATAAATTATATCTTCATTACCAATGTAGTAAGCATCCATTTGATTTTGGGCCAATCCTAACCTAATTTTGGTTCTAATCTTAATGTTAATTTGATCCTAATCATATACTACATTTTTACCCTAATCTTCATATTAACATTGATATAATTATAAGTCTTGACTTTGACTTTCAATCATTTTGATCATATTAGAATATGAGTTCACTTTTTATATTATTTTTAAGATAATTTTTATTTTTTGTTCCAAAAAACCATTGATATTTTTGGGACTAAGGCGAGATAATATATTATAAATAATAAAAACTAAGTATATAGAGAATTAATATCTAACAAATCTAAATTCCAACTTCTCATCATGAATATTGACATCTTTCTTTTGCCTCCAATATGATATTTCTGAAAAAAAACTTATTAAAGACAAATAACTATGTTTGTAACTAAAATATTATTTTCTTTAACTATCAAAAAATAATTAATACTAAATTATCGTTGATTTACTTGTAAACAAGGTTTTTAATATGGATTTTTTTGTTGAATGAGGATATCAATGAAAGAATTTTTTAATTTTCATCACCAAAGTAATGGGAGAGGTTTTCAATTTCTATTACCAAAGCAATAAGAGACTTTCAGAGCTCAATGTAGAATTATGGAGTATGAATTTATTTATGTTTAAAGCAACACTATCAATTTATTGTCTATTTTATCATTTTGTAAGAGTTTGAATCATCTTATATTTTTATTAATTTTCTTTTTAGTTTACTCGTGATACTTTTATGTATTTTTCTTTTTAATGAATTTACATTTGATATTTTAGGTCAAAGGATATGACCAATTAAGGCTAGGAACAAGGCCAATCAGGGCTAGGGCCAAGATAGGGTCAATCAGGGCCAAGAACAAGGCCAATCAAGGTCAGGGCCAAGGACAAGGCCAATCAAGGTCAGGGCCAGGGACAAGGCCAATCAGGGTCAAGGATAGGGCGAATCAGGGCCAGGAACATGGATAATTAGGGCCAACCCATCCCGACTCGGCCCAATTAGGGCCAATTAGGGCGGGAATGGGCTTGGCTTGGCCCTGTAGGGCTTAGGGCTGAGGACAATAATCTATGGTCCTGAACTAAGTTCAGGGCAGGAATGGGCTCATATTAGAACATATAAGGCTGGGCTTGGGATCGCAAAGCCCAGCCCAATTGCAGCCCTACATACTCTTGTGGAAATGGTTGCAATAAGTTATGGGCTGGGTCAAGCTTTTCTGTCCTAGTGTAAATAGTTGGCCTTGATCTTGATTTTGACATTATAAAGTTATGTTGGATTAGGTTAAGTCAAACAGTTTACCTTGATCTGAGCTCTGACCTTAATATTGAACCTAACTAAATTATAATAATTCTAATTTTACCCCCCCCCCCACCCCCAAAGAAAAAAAAAACCCGTAATTGGGCTGGGCCAAGCTAGCTCTAGTCAAACACTCAATCTTAACCTGGCTCTAGCCCTAATTAGGGCCACCCTGGCCTTGTCTAAGCTACCTCTGAGGCCAAAACTTTGAGATCAATCCTTATTTGGGCTCATGGCAGGTTCGAGCCATCTAGGCCAAACTTGCACCCTAACCTAAAGGTATCGATAAGTTTGCTGATGCCCTAACTAGGCAAAGCCTGTGGATGAGTTGTTTGACATGTTAAACATTCTTCCACTCCGTAGATGGAGGATCTTGCATGCACTCAAAGATGAGCTTTTTGTATCCAAATGAATAAATTGCCTCTTATGGGGAAGCAGGAAAAGGTGAATAAGAAGAACATCATATGCTAATATCTTTTTTAGTAGATAACATGGTTACCAAAGAGGAAAAGAGAGAGACAACTAGGATGTTAGTTCTCGATATTCTGTATTATATGTAAATTTCTTCCCTAATAACTTAAAGCGAGAAAGAACACTAGTAAATTCACTTTCTGTAGGAAATAGAATTTTATTTATTTATAGGGAGAAATCCCGATTACAACCTAGACCTAAAATATCAAACAATAAAATCAGAACAGACGAGTGGGGCGGGGGGTGGGGGGTGGGGAGAAGGAACTGCTGAGGACATATTCACTATTGAAGCTTTGGCAATGAGGCAAGTTTTATTGTGGGCCATTGACTTTAATCTGTCTAAGGTTGAAGTTGAGATGGATAACCAAGCTCTCATTTGCAACCTTAAGAACCATTCAGATGAAGCACCTTGGAAAGTATAATATTATGATTAACTGCTTCATTTGAACCCGATTCCTTCTTCTCTGGACAGATCTAAATCCTCTTGGACTTCCCCACTTAATGGGCATTTGAAGCTCAACTGTGATGCAGCATTGAAGGACGATCTTGGTGGTTTGGGTTTCTTCATTAGAAAAGATAATGGAGAAGTTAAAGCACCTGTTTCTCAGCCATATAGCTTCCCATCTCCAATTGAAGGAAGTCTAGATGCTCTCCACCCAAGTTTCCCCCATCTTTTCACCTTCACATTTTTTTTTGGTTAACTCACCCTCACAGTTGCACTAACACAGGCACAGGAAAATTGAGTGAAGAGGATCTGCATCATCATTTAGGGTAAGTGCTCACTTTTGAATATGATAAGTAGTTCAAAGATTAATCCTCCCCTTCAATGCATGGTGGAGAAAAGTGAGAAAAGCAAAATTGAAAAAGAAAATCTTAGCTCACAATGTAAGTTTCAACACATCAAAAAGCATGGTTTAAAATATCTCACTGTAAAACACGATATTAATCGATATGTATCCTTATTAGATATAACCATAGAAAAACAATTTGTCGAAATTGTATCTAACAATTTTTTTAAGCGAAATTGAGACATGCTAGATATCGCCGAGAAAATTGCTGATTTCCAACGAACAGCAAAATCCGACAAATTCCTCATGATTTTCTGGATTTCTATCCCATCAACTCAAAGTAAAACCAAAACTTATGATGTTTGGAAAAATCAAATAGATTTTCTTCCCTCTGTTTGAGAAACAAAAATAAATTTTCTTTCAAAAAAAGAAGAGATGAAATGGAAATAAATTAGAGTTATTCAGACAAAGTAGGGTGGTAAAAATAATATAAAAAAATAAATAAAACTTCAATTTAAAGTAAATCGCAACCCAGAATGTGAGCTAAGTTGGTGAAAAGGTAGAGTCAAACACATTGATATGTGTAGAAGTAGATTTGAAAATTTTTGAGGAAAATAAAGCATGAATGGAAGCTATGATAGATCATAGCAACTAGGAAGCCATGCCAGCCTTTGAGCTCATGGCAGAGAAGAGATCTGTGGAAGATGAACCTTCGTTCAACCTTCCAAGAAGAAGACTCGAGAGAGAGGCCGAAGTTTGCTGGTTAAGCCGTTTAGGGTCTTTGAAAAAGAGAAGTAGGGTTTTATACTTTTATAACAAGTCGAATTTAAATGAAATTTCAAGAAAAATTTTGGCAAATTTCACCAGTTAGCCTGTGAAATTATTTCACTGAAACTTCAAACCTTGGATATAATAAATTAGATACATCATACATATCGAATATTGTCTCACTCTTTTTTTTTTTAATATTTATTTAAAGGCATATATTAAATTCAATCAATATATTGATTAATACTCCGCCGCCAATGCGGCTCAGCAAAATGTGGGTTGATCGTATTTACTCCAATTAAAGAACTTCCCGACAAAAGGGCGATCAGTAGTTGGGTTTTACGGGCGTCTTCTAATTTCTAAGATCTGTTTCAGAAAACGAAAAATCGTCGCGTCGCAGAGGACGTTCGGGTCAGCGCTGGAAATCGAATTTTGCTGGCGCGAAATCCAAATGCTCCTTCTGTAATTTGTAGGACATTTCAATTTCAAAAAAAACCAATTCGTGTCGAAGCAAGCAGAGATGACGATCTCGGACAATGCGAGAGGACTCTTTCTCGCGGTCCTATCGAGCTCTTTTATTGGTGCAAGTTTCATATTGAAGAAGAAAGGCCTTAAACGTGCTGGTGCTTCTGGTACTCGCGCAGGTAAAGGATGAACACACCGATAAAAGAAAAATAATGATACTTCAATTCTTTAATAACCATGTATTTTGTTTTTCTATACATTTCCTTTGATCTGCATAAATATTAGATCTCAATCTGATTTGTCATTTGGATTCATTCTCCACGACTGATAAAATCTGAACGCTCGTTTTAAGTGACCAATTGGATCAGTTCTGCCGTTCTTTTTCACTTTTCTGCCCAAGGAATATGTGTAGCTCCAATCTTCCAATTCGAAATAGATATGTTGTCTGAACTTGAACTACAACTGCGAGAGATTAAAAACTTAGAGAACAGAGTTCCGATGTTGGAACAGTAATGCTACCAAATGGAGGTTGGCTTTGATATCAACTGGCCTCTGTTATAGTCTCAGATTTTGGGGCTTCAAATATTCGTCGTTGGTACAGTTGTTAAAATTTGTGTCGTATTTTTGCGACGAAATTTTCTTTTCTCGACAAACCATATAACTTGTAAGGTGGGTTGTTCATTGTGATTTTTAGCAGAATTTCTTGAGCAGTTTTACTAGGTGCATGCGACTTGTGAATTAGTATCATGGGTCTGCCAACAGCTACTGTAAACCATTTCTGGTGAACTGAGTCGTAGTTCTAGTCTTATTGGTTTAGGCTTTCTCTTTATGTGTCTATCACTCATAAGGTTCTTTTCTCCCTTGTTTTAAAACTATATTTCAAGCGTCTGTTGGCCTCTATTTTGAAGGTAAATTTTATCCGCAGTTCCTGTTAATAAAATCAGCCGTCTGCAGAGGTTTCATTAACTGAAGTATATGTTTCTTTATTGTTTCAACATGTAGGGATTGGAGGATATACTTACTTGCTAGAGCCACTTTGGTGGGCAGGCATGGTAACAAGTAAGCTCATGAACCTGATAGCAAGTTATCTATTTATTTGTTGATTTTTCCTTCATAAATATCCTTGAGCCTGAAGTTTCTTGACAAACAGTGATTATTGGAGAGGCTGCAAACTCTGTGGCATATGTTTTTGCTCCAGCTGTTCTAGTCACCCCGTTAGGTGCATTGAGCATAATTATCAGGTAATATGAAGAACTGTTAGTTCTATATGTTTATTAAGAGTTTCAATTGCATTTTGAGCTCACACTCTTTGGTGGATTTGAGTAGTGCGGTTTTGGCACACTTTATGCTGAAGGAAAGATTGCAGAAACTAGGTGTTTTGGGATGTGTGTCATGTATTGTCGGTTCAGTGGTGATTGTAATCCATGCACCCGAAGAGCACACCCCAAACTCCGTGCAAGAAATCTGGACTCTGGCAATTCAACCAGGTAATGTTGGTTGAGGCACTTTCTTGCCCCTTCTAATAAATTCCTTAACGACTTAGTTTTTGGATGGGATTAATCGTTTTTCCTTTCCGCTTCTTTTCCTTTTTCTGCAGCTTTTCTCTCTTATTCGATTGCAGCAGTTTCGGTGGTATTACTTCTGGTGCTGCACTTTGAACCTCGTTATGGGCAAACAAACATATTGATCTACCTGGGAATATGTTCTCTAATGGGTTCACTGACGGTATTTTACTTTCATCCTGTGTTACGTTCAATGATAATGTAGGTATAGTAGGTTGGAAAGGAACACTACCGTTCTTACGTAAAATTAGGATCACACTGAACAATGGCCACAACTCCTGATCTAGTCATTGGATAAATTTATAAATACATTACTGCAGGTCTCAATCCGCACATAGAAGTCCATATTTGGATTTGTGGGGCTGGGAAGGGGGGCTCATCAGCCTATTGGACACTAAAAATACCACATGCTTAATCATTCTTGGTCCACTTTGATGGACACATCTGCTTCTGCCCCATAGTTTGATATCCCGCAAGATATATCGCTTTTTGAAAAGGCAAGACAAGATGGCATTCAAAACCCTGGGTACCCAACTCAACCAGGATCGGCCATATGTCAAATGTCCTGATAATACCCTAGTTACCTTGGTCATATCTTGGATATCTTTGTTAGATTTTGGCTAGATCTTGGTACTATTTGAGATATCTCGGTGAGATCTCGTTAATGTCTCAGTGTACATCGAAATTTTACAGTAATTCTATGCTTCCCACTCAAATTTCATCCCCCCCCCCCCAAAAAAAAAAAAAAAAAAAAAAAAAGAAAAGAAAGAAAAAAAATTCCCCAGTTTGCTTTTTTGAGAGAGTGAAGTAGTCCTTGAGTTTGAGTTTTGATCTTTGTGCTGCCCTTCTTTTTCTCTTGAACCACGTCGTAAAGTCTCTCTGTGACTGAGCTTCATTTAGACTTTCTCATATTAATTTTTTTTTTTTTTTTTGGGATGAATAAATAATTTATTAACGAAAGAGGAACAAGAAAGCAATCTTCAAAAGGAAGACCGGAAAGGAGAGCTAAGACCCCCGGAGACAACAATAAGCTTGTTCTCATATTAAGTTATTTAATCTCTTTGTGCAGTAAGCTCTAGACATTCTACAATGCCATGTGGTATACCAAAGTAGGTTCAGATGCATACCCAAAGGTAAGGATTGCAGAACAAATCCTTAGGACCAAAATAGGAAGATTTGGAATAACTTAAAACTGAGAAATCTGATGGGGGTTGTCATCCAGGTTGGCATACTCTATTGAACAGGAAAATTAACCATCAAAATATGGTACCCAATGGTAGGATTTGCAGTTCTGGCACTGACTCTTTTTTTCGCTGGGGAAATGGAACAGAAGAACTTCCGCAAATGGATTTTAGAAACTTCTAGAAAATAAAAACTCAGATTTGGTGGTTAAATTGAAACAGCAATTGGGATAAAGTAAGAACATAGAGTTGGTTAAGTAATTAAGAAGTATAAATTAGTAATTGAGACTAGATAATAGAAGTTATAATAAGGAGTACTGCAATAGAACTAGTGAATAGGCAGGGTACTGGCACAAAAATGTGGAACTGATGGAATGAAGTGGTGCTTATTACAGCATCAGTCTCAGATTTAAACTAGAAGAAACTAGCAGTATTTAGTGGGAAGATGAACACTTATAAAAGATTGAGGAAAACAGAATCTGAAGTCATATGCAGTAGGATGAAGAAACCAGAAACTGGCTTTTGAAAAATGTGCAAGTAGGATACCAAATAGGCCTCTCACCTAGAACTTGACTTGCATCTCACTATTTCAAACTTCATCTCATAGAAAATCATCCCAAAGAGCCCTAGTTTTGTCAAATCTTGTTGTGGATATGATCCCTTGTTCTTTTTCCTACATACGGTGGGGACAATTCCTCATACTTGAGTCTCTTGTCAAAATGGAAGCTATTCTAAAACATTGCAAAATAGAAGTTAACTACATGTTCCTATATAAGACTTAATATTTTTGGTGTTCAGGGACTTAATCTCTCACCTCTGGTAGGAGTGGAACCTCAGAAGATGGACCTCCAAATCTAGATTTGTAGACTCAATTTGGAGCGCCATCTTCTTTGATGTCTCCGCTAGACTTCAGTTCCTTCTCCAAACCCCAGTTTTGGACTCCCCAAGGAACAGAATTATTGTTGTCTCTTGGGGTCTAGGTTCCCCTTTGTTAAGTAACCCCCCCCCCTTTTTTTCCTCTTTCTCTCCTCTCTTATACTTTTTCTCCCCTCCAGGGCTTTGGTTAACGATTATTTCATTCATCCAAAAAAGAGAAGACTTAATATCTACGTAACATAAATGGCCCATTACAATATTATACCAAAAGTATTAAGCCCATGGCCTTGTAACCCAGTTGATACTCAAAAATTGAGCATATTAGTCAAATTTTGGTTGCTTTGTTTGCTGGTGGCCTTCTTATCTTTTGAGCTGCATCATTTTCATTGTATGATATGTAGGTTGTATGCATAAAAGCCATTGGAATTGCAATAAGGCTTACACTAGAAGGGATGAGTCAAATAGCATATCCTCAGACATGGTTCTTTGTTGCAGTTGCAGTCGTATGTGTCATCACACAATTAAATTACCTTAACAAGGTTGGTGCATATGTGTTCACTTCTTGTTCCTTGTAGTTATTTTTCTGAAAACAAATTTGATGCATTCTATCATCTTTACAATAGCCTGGTGGATATTAAGTAGGACTGGAGGAGGAAGTAAAATGCTTTGAACAAACAATGGGTTGTATGGAAAAATCTCTACCACCATATACACACGCATGGGCATTATATATATGTAAACTCATTTTATTCTTTCTTCAATTGAAGAAATATTGTGCGATGAGGTGCCAAAGAATGCACGGGAAGGGGGGGGGGTGTGGTATTATGAGAATACGACTGTGCTGTGTCAGAAACCAATGCACACTTGGCTCAAGTACTTTATCAGTTAAAAGGTTGATGCAACAAAGATTACCAAATTCCTAATATTGGCTGCTGTGTCTCCAAATTGATGACATCTGGTGTAGTTTTAATAAACCATATGGACACTATTTAAATATTGAAATGCTTGTTGAGGAACTTGTAAACTATGGCGTCAATGGAACTTTAGTATCGTGCATGTAAGCAACCGGAGAGGTCTGAAGGTTGAATTCTGTGAATGGGGATTCTTAGCCCAAATCAAATGTCTTTCAACCCCTCAACTATATCATCTTAAATCCAACAAAAGTGAGTACAGAACAATAAAGAAAACAATACATAAAGATTGATAGTTGTTTGGCACAGCCTCACTTCAGTCCTCTGTCCACTCCCAAATCTCTTGGTGGCTTGGAATTCCCAATCTCTTTGCAGGGTAGGACTTAGTGTCAAGCACTTGCATACATAGATCAGAATACACTTTCCTTGCCAAGTAGGAGAAACATTCAACGTAGAGTAAAGGCCTGGATACCCTCAACTGACGATCAGGGCCTTAGTATTGTTTGCCAACACAATCTCCAAAAGGAGAAAAAAAGTGGAATACAACCCAAATGTGAAGTTACCGATACGATCTATAGACCTACATATGCAAGAAGAACAAGAGAAAAGAAGAATCACTGGTATTAGTAGTAGTAGTACTAGTAGTATAGTTCTTCACTTAGGTTTTTTTTTTTGGGTCGGTGTGTTTCATCAACCAATTGAACCAGTGGATCAATTTAAGTTTGGTTCAATTTAAGCTAGCATGTGATCAGCACATGAGTAACCTATAGAGAAAAATAAGGATTCTGCACCTATTGTTCTAGTAGTAGTAGTAGTAGTAGTAGTAGTAGTAGTAGTAGTGCTAGTACTAGTGGAGTATTTTAAATATAGCCTACCTTCTGGAGCTGAGAAGTGAGAACAACTCAGATTATTGAATTTTTTGTGCAAGCTGTTGATGCCTTCCTCCTTGTGAGACTTCCATTTAATTGTTTGATCTAAGCTCAGGTAGGATTGGTTTGGATATCTAATTGGCTTTTTGATGGTGTGAGGCTGAAGGGGTCCCTAATCAAGCTTCCTCTTCATTACTTTGAAGAACAAGAACACAGCTCAAGGATCAGATTCAATTTTGATTTTGATCAACTACTAAACTATACAGTCCAGCCCAAATTAAAGAACCAACAAGATAATTGCAGGTCCTCATTCCCGATTTCTGTTTCTTATCTCCTAAAACCACCATGAGGATTTACTCAAAATCAACTCTAAGCCCCCCCCCCCCAACACAACCTGTCCTAGTCTTGATCATCAGGGCTTCCCTATCCAACACTCATAAACCCTAGATCTCTTATGATCCTTAAGTTTCTACTTCTATGTTTCTTCATTTACTTAATGTCTAACCATCAAAAACCCTTCCATATTTGACCCGAGATCACTATACAAGCCCTCCGCCTCTATCCAAGTGTCATCCCCATCCAAATGTTGAAATCCTAGAATTTCATCTTACTAGTTTCCGACAAGAGGACCCAATTTTCAGCTCTCACAATGCAGCCGTCAGTTCTGTCCAGAATTTGAATTGAACATTACGAAACATGAAACTAAAAATAGTGTATGAGCATCACTCCGTCAATATGACATAGATTTACAATTAGATTATATGAAGTGAAATAAACATTGAGAAAGATGAAAATAGGTAACCTAGGCCCTAACAGTGTTCCAACTTCCAATAGAAGTATGGAAGAACCTAGAATTTTCTGTTTGTTTTAGCTTGCAAAGCTCTCTAACAAGATTATGAATACAAAGAAAATATCAAATGAATGGAGAGAAGCATTATGATGCCAATGCACAAAAATGAAGTTGATATTCGGTGATGCAATAACTACAGAGGAATTAAAATAATGAACCATACCATGAAGTTATGAGGACTAATTAAGCCCTCTTGGAAAAGGAATCTACTATTTCAGAGAACCAATTCAAACTTTTATGCCAAGAAGATGCATGATGAAATTTTCTTACTTTAGAGACTCATGGAAGGATATAGAAGGGCAAGAAGGATCTCTAGACGGTTTCAATTGACTTGGAACTAGCCTTTAATAGAGTCCCTAAAGAGTTATCTAGCATATCTTTGAGAAGAGAAGGGTGTCCTGTAAAGATGTCACACAATTAGAGACATGTATGATGCTGTGGTGACCGGTTTTTCTAAATACTATTAGGGGTCATGGTAGCGAGTTCCCTATTAGGATGGAGTTAGATCAAAGATCGGCCTTAAGCCTTTGTCTACTCTTGCTCATCATGGATTTAACTAAAAGCATACAAGATGCGGTCCCTTGGTTTATTCTGTTTGCTGATGATATTGGTGTGTTGGATGAGACAAAAGCACTGATATACTTCAAGTTGGAGGTGAAGATCAATAATTGGGATCACAAGATTCTCAATTAGGTAGAACAAAAATGTAATAAATGGTGTAACTTTAACCAGCCTAGGACAAAAAGAGGAATGCTGAGTTTGGATGAGAAGGAGATTCCAACAAGTGAGTGTTGCAAGTAAAGAAGGGGGCATAAAGGATTATGTTGCCTGAAAGGTTAAAGGAGGATGGATGAAGTGGAAAAGTGTGGCCAAGGTGTTGTATGAAAGCCATATCCCTTTAAAGCTTAAAGTAAAATTTTATATGACCATCATTCAACCAGGTCTAATATATGGAGACTGTTGGGCAATTATGAAGCTGCACATAGATAAACTAAGTGTAGCATAAATGAGGATGTTGAGATGGATGAAAGCAAGATTAGGAAGGTTAAAGGAATGAACATATTAGAGCTGAGCAAGGAGTAGCCTCAGTGCATGATAAAAAGAAATGAGTCATTTGTGGTGGCAAAATCATGTTCAACAAAGGCATAGGGATGCTTCAGTTCGAAGGAGTGAAATGCTACAGGAGCCAGGGGAAGGCCTAAACTAACACTGGAGAAGTGGTACCAGCTATGATGCTGAATTGAACATATTGGAGAGTGGGAATCCATGTGGCTGGCCCCATTTAGCTCAGATGAAGCTATGTTGCTGTTGAATTGTATTGGGATAGCTATGGACAATTTACTGGAGGGTTGTTAGTCTGTGACAGGATTTATGTTTCTTTGAATTTAATCACCTGAAGTTTCTTTCTTCTTTTGAGTGTTTTGTCATTGTGTACTTATGCTAGTGTGGCTTGTAGATAATTTGAAATGTAATATGGCTCAGCTATAAATATTTGTGAAAGATGGTTATTCTCTTTTCAGTTGATTGAAGAAATTTGCAGAAGAGTTGCTCTTCCTAGGACTATATCCCTATTGTTTCATGTTTTCTTGACCTTTCTTTGATTTCAGCCAGAGAAACCATAGGTTTGACCGCTCAAGTCTTGGTCTTGTTTTCTTCGGCTTCTATTATTTTGCATTGTTAAAGAGTATCTTCAATTAGCGTTGTCTTCATTTTATCTTTGTCCAGGACTTGAGCTTGTTATACTCACAGAGCTGAGCTTTGAATATGTTAAGAAAATGAACTTTCAAGCTTTGCAGTTTGAAATTAGTGATGTTTATGTTTTTCATCTCATAGAATATAACATATTCTCTAAAGTGTATAATTTCACTATTGCAGGCATTAGATACTTTCAACACAGCTGTGGTTTCTCCAATTTATTATGTAATGTTCACTACACTTACTATCATAGCAAGTGCAATAATGTTTAAGGTAATTTATCTTTTCAACCAATAATAATTCTGCATTTATTTTAAGTGCCAAACAATTTGACAGTAAGTTCGAGTTATCTTTATGTTTTATTTGTAGGATTGGTCGGATCAGGATATGAGCAGTATAGCTTCTGAACTATGCGGATTTATTACTGTGCTTTCTGGGACAATCATATTACATTCAACTCGAGAAAAAGAAGCTACTCCTGCAACAGGTACCTGTCAGGGTTGGGAGAAACCTCAATTCTTGGTTAAACTTTAGTGGGATTATCATAATCATCGTGTCATTCATTCAGCTTCTTTCTTATGGAAATTTTAGCCATCTTAATCTACAGGATGCATGATTTAAGAAGGGAAATTTTAGAATTTGGCTGTTACCTGATTGATATTTATCGTTAGATTAAGGTTAAAGATTGGTTATGGAGTTCATCCACCTAAACTTGACTTGGTGGCTCACTTACATGTGCCACGTAGAAGGATGAAACAACAATTCCCATCCGTTGGATTCTTGTCCATGGTCTAGATTGACCATGAGTAAAGTTTCAGCTAATTGATACCTCTGATGTATGTCTATGCACTCTTCTGGAAGTTCCAGATTTTCAAGACTTCATTATTTTCCTGTTGGGCAAATCCTTTTGCATTAAACTTGGCAAATTAACAGAGGATATTGGTATCTGTCCACCAAATTTTTTATCCCACTAACATGCCTTGTGGCATTCTGAGGGTAACTACCTAGCCAACCTTTGCATTTTAGTTTATGACACTTATTTGGTAACTACAGGAATTTCTGTTCTGCTATTTCCCAGCAAAATTTTATTTAAAGTGATCAGGCTTCGGCTTTAAATAGCTGTTTTAATTGAGACTGCAAACACATCTTGAAGTATTAGATAAATATTGACCGTAACTTTGAATTATTCCAGAAAGTTGTTGCATTAGTCTCAGTTTATCGTCTTTTTCCTTGCCCAAAAAAGAAATATTACCTTATCGAGAATATATCAAGACTTAAGATCACAGATACATTACCAGTATTGGGAACAAAAGAATACCAGATCATATGTGCGGTTGTGTCATGACAACCTTTCTTGAATAACGGGAACCTACTCATATTAGTAGAGCATACCTGGGTTCACCTTCAGCCATAACCACACATTCAAGTTTCATTGATGTGGATCATCTGTGCTTTCCCAGTCAGTGAGATGGGTTCAGAACCTGTTGAGACACTTTGCTCCATATTCATTGTGGGCTTTATCTTATTGAAGACAGGGAAGATTGTACCTCTGGTGTGCCTGTTATTGTGCCCATGGTAAATACCCAAGGGGTTAGTCAAGTTGGCAAGGGACCATCCCCTAAGAAAGGGTGACAGAAGCAAGTGAAGTCACAGCCTCACATGCGGGTAAAACTCACATAAACAGAATGGGGTCTAAATAATTTATTCCCTAGTTTGGAAGTTCCCAAGGCACACCCTGCCCCAAGGAAGACCATGCTGCTCATGCACATCTTATTTTAAATTCCACTGAGACAAAGATGGCTGTCGAGAAAATAGAGGAGGTAGGATCGACAATTAGTCATACGTAGTATGTTAGAGAAGATCCATCCCTGAATTCTTGAACCTGTGTAAGATAAAGCAATTTAATGGCAAAATTTTTTATGTTGTGTGCCAAAGCATGGATGACCCCTTATGTAGGCACTTAAACAAAACTATGATCTGGACCTGAATCAGTGACTATTTTTATTATGACTTTGAATTAGTCAATTCTGAATTTATGTTACCAGAACATTGAACTTGCAGGGGAGTTTCAGCAGCTAAGTGCATAGGCATAGTCAGTTACCAAGTAAGGGGAAGTTGCTCAGATTAGCACTCATTTCTAATGAGTTTATGACTTAAACTAGCTCCAATAATGGCTTACACCAAACTTAGACCACACTGGTTGTTGAATATTTGAGAAACAAGCAATACCCCCCCCCCCCCAAAGGCCCCACACAAACCCCAAAAAAAGGGGAGAAAAAGAAGCAGAATTAACATGGCAAGGGGCAGGTTCTGTCCCATATAGTTCCACTGTTTAAAAGGGATCAAGGGAGACATCGGAGTCTCCAATGACTCTTTTTAAGAACTGTAGTTAGTTCACATAGAACTAAGCACTGCTGTATTTCTGTGGGCCCTGCAGTCCTGAAAGGTGAAATGGGCCTACAGCAGCATCATACTGGGGCTTTAGCTCCTCATACTGCTTCAACTCCAAACCAGTCCAAAATTCAACATGAACTACTCATACTATTGACTGGTTTCTGAATGCATTCTTGTTTGCTTAGTACTCCAGCATAGCACGATGGTTCCTTCAGGTACTTCCAATTGAAGTGTGATATAAAAAATCTCAGCTTAATGATTTGCATTTGATTCCATGTCCAGGAAACATCTCATGGTATGTTCGTGGGGATTCAGCAAAGAGTATGGATAATGACCATTTCATTGCCCTTCAGAGTTCAGACTACTATGATTAGTGCATTGTTTAATTGTTGGCTTGTTAAATCATGATTCATGGTAGAGTAGCTGATGTTTCTCATCACTCAAGGACAAGATGTATCCATTTCCTTGAGAAGCACACATGCCTGGAAGAGAATGGTTTGGAGCTAGCTTTCCTACATTCCTCTGACATGCCAATGTATCATTGTGTGACCAAAACAAAGTTTGGGACATCCATGCCAAACTGGTTCTTGATCATGAAACAGCGATCGGGGAAGGAAGTTTGTGGTGGCCAAGGGTAACTTTGTGGTATTTAGGAAGATGATGTGTAATTTTTTTAATGTAAATATCATTGTATTTGCATGTGTCACTTCCAGTTGACTGGAACTGTGAGACAGGAATCTTGTTTTGACCCAGCCAATGGGTATAAGTTATTTGAGCTGGTTGTACACGTATTTGTCCATAATGACATCAATGGTTTATCGGATTTATTTTTCACTTTATTTCTATTGTTTAACTGTGATTTCCCCCTGTTTGCCATCTCGAGTAAATCAAATGAGTGAATGACCCGAAGAAGATGGATTTCACAGTGGCCTGGTTTCCATTTATTACTGAATGTTCTGCATTTGATAGAAGAAATGGTAATATCTGAGGATTAAACTTTTGGACAACTGCCTTCCTCTGGCGTAGAGACGTTGATAGCATGTTCTCAGATCTCCTAGTCACTCTCATACTTGAGGAACTATTTCCACCTTAGGGTTTCCTTCTGAGTGTCTCTTTTTCCTGGTAGAAGTTGATTCACAAATGAATGATGGCTTTTGATGTGTAAATAAACATGGAGGCAGAGCACACATATATAAACAAACTGAATAACAGATAGAATCAATGCCTCACTGCTAAAGAGCTGCTTCTGATGAATTGCCAAAATGAAAGCTTTAGATGACTCTCCTACTTTCTTTTCACCGAATTTTAAAATGCAAAAGCTGTGATGATCTTCTACTCAAAACTAGTTGCCTGTTGGCCACCTTCATATATTCTGGCACATTGCAGCTCAAGTGACTCTAGACACCAAGGAACTTGTTCATTGCTTTATGAAGAGAGAGACCCCTCTTTTGTTTTTCCTAGTCTTTTCTTTGAATTTTTTTTTATTCCATGAATGCCAATGACTCATATGTCCTAATGTTCTGATTCTTGCCCACTACTGCTCAGGCTTACTTTGTAAGCTAACTTGTATAAAAGTGTAGACCAACCGGCCATGGAAACTGAACCTCCCCTTTTGAATTGTGATGATCTCCTTTTCTACCAAAAAAGAGAGAGAGGATTAAAAAAAAAAAAAAAAGATTGTGATATCCTTTCCCTGAAGTACCGTGGGATCAGAAAAGGAAAATAAAAAATGACTGGACAAGATAATTGTGTTTGGGGTTAAAAGAGAACAAACAACTTCATCTACAGTGATCTGATGCTATGTTTAAATTATTTACCTTCCAATCAAATGATCCATCAAAGTTATCAAATCAAGGAATCAATTCGTACAGATGAAGAGATCCTCCTTCGCGAATCCAGGGTGGTGAAAAATTCTGTCCATTAGTTTGACACACACACAAAAGCATTCTTGGAAATGCTTCACTCACTCCCACGGCCGACATGGATACTGGCGTGTTTGTTTTGTCTTATATTGGATTTCTTTTTAATTTCTTCTATAAACTTCTAAATTTAACTGCAGTTAAAAAGTTTTTCATGGAAGCATCACTCTGGGCGTTTCTGCCTTCTGGGTTATAAGTCCAACGCCGTCGTCGTTTTCAGAATTAGAAACTGAGAAGCAAACAAGGGTGAGAGAAGAGAAGAGAAGAGGAAAGCAAAACAGAAGAAAGAACCTGAGAAAAAATGACGACGACGGCTTTATCATCATCTGCTTGGTCGAAACCCGGGAAGTGGGCACTTGAATCGGAAGGAGAAGAACACGAAAAAACCGAACTTGTTGAACAACCACAAGAGAACGGCCAATTCGATTTCCCACCATTAACCACCGCTGCAGCCACCACAAAATCCAAGAAGAAGAAAGGTCAAGCCATCTCTTTAGCAGAATTCAGCACCGGCAAACCGGTCGGACCTGGAACCGGTAAAGCGGCTCAAACCGCCACTCATCTCAACCGCCTCACCATCGACGAGGTTCTCAGCCTACCGACCGGACCGCGAGAGCGTTCCGCCGAAGAGCTCGAGCGGTCTCGCCATGGCTTCCGTTCTTATGCCCTCAACGAAAGTTCTGGTCGGAATAGGTATTCCAACGGCGACGAATCTTCCAACTCAAAGTGGGGCTCATCTAGGGTTTCGGATGAGCCGCGTAGAAACGGTGGGTTTAATAGGGATTCTGGTCCTTCTCGTGCTGATGAAAACGATGATTGGAGTGGCACAAAGAGATCTGCACCTGCTCCTGCTTCTGAACGGAGGGAAAGAAGTGGCTTTTCTGATTCGCATACTAAAGCTGATGAATCCGCCAGTTGGGTTTCCAACAAAAGCCACACACCTCCGGAAGGTCGCAGGTTTGGGGATGGATTTGAAAACCATAGGGACCGAAGAGGAGGTTTTGGTACAGTCGTGAAAGAGACATCTAATGAAGGACGTTCGGATTCAGATACTTGGGGGAAGAAAAGAGAAGAAGGTACTGGAGGTGAAAGTGGAAGGCGGAGACTTGTGTTGCAGCCTCGTACGTTGCCTGTGAATAGTGAAGATCAGCAGCTTCAGCAGCAGGCGGGGACTGGATCGACGTCGACGAGAAGTAAAGGGTCCAATCCATTTGGGGAAGCGCGGCCAAGAGAGGAGGTTTTGGCGGAGAAAGGACAAGATTGGAAGAAGATTGATGACCACCTTGAGTCGATGAAACTTAAGGAGAAGGATGCTGGGGCTCGTGATGCCAAATCATTACAAAAAAAGAGTTTTGGAAGTGATAATGGAAGTGATACTGAGACAAGTTGGAGGAAGACAGGTGGAGACGATATCTTCTCTGCCCAAAGGTTCGTTGTTCTTGACTGATAACCCACTTTTAATTTGGTCGATTTGTACTGTTATATTGACTGATTATGGAAGCTAGTTCCTATTCTGTTCTTGCTCTACTGTTTGGTGCTACTCAATTTGATTACTTCCAAGGTTTATCTGGAAACCATCTGTTGTGGTTTATGTGGTATTCTAATTGCCTTTAGTGTAAAACTCCTAAAATAGTAATCAGAATTAGCAATTGCTGAAATTATGATCAGTGGAAATTGAATATGGAAAAAGAATTTAAAACCTAATGAAAAAGTTTAAAATTAGCATCTCAAAAGTTCATAAATCACAATAGAAATCAGATCCATAAAGAGAAACAGATTGGTTACAAAGAAGAGAATAGGAGGTAAGCATTGACAGATGTGGAAACTGAAATTAGAACCTGTAGTAACAATAGATGGAATCTGAAACTTCAGGAATTTAGAAACTGGAGAGGAATCCTATTTGATAACTGCAATATTAACTTTTCCAATGTTGAAGGTTTATTGACGTTTTAATGGTGGAAGCTTATCTCATTCGAAACTGTAGCAATTAAGGGTTAGGGTTTGGGGTTTGGAGAAGAGAGATGAGTGGAAATTCTAGGCTTGGCTGAGCAGAATTCAATCAAATTCAAATGATTTCGTTAGAAGGTGTGAGGTATAACTGGTCAGATTTGTGGATGATTTTGACTGTTGGTTTTGGCTGTTAGAATTTCAGGGTTTGGAAGCGTGTGTTTATGCTGTAGAGGATAAGAAGGGTTGAGCTGCATATGAATCAAACTCACTGTTTTTGCAGTACTTGGCTACAGTTTGGTTAAGTGTGAACTTGAATAAAAATCAAATCTTGTTCAAACTAGGAGGAGATCTTTAAAGAAGTTGAAAGAGAGATTCAACTAGAAACGCCCAGGCTTCACACTGCAAGGTGTTAATTGGATCAAACACCAATACCCGCAACGAACCACCCGGGCTTCCAACCGCAAGGTGTTGAGTTGGTCAAACATGAATACCGTGAATGCTGACCATTTACGACACAAATTCTTCAATAGGGAAGAAGAGAAGAGTAACAAAACTTTTTGAGAGATGAGAGCATCCACAAGTTTTGCATATTCAAGTTCCAGACTGTGATTCTTTTTGGGAACTAGTGCTTTGATGTTGAACATCCAAGCATAAAAGCACCCTTGGACTTCCTGCTTATCTTTTCTTTTGTTGCCTGATTTCTCAATATGATTATATCCAATTATTAGTCTTGTGCATGCTTTTCATGTATACCATGACTGCCTCTGTTCTGCCCTTTTTCCCTACTGGGTATGCTTTTGGTTTGGTTCTTAGCTTCTAATCTCTAACCTGTTGTGTACAGTGCTGGAAAGACTGATGAGGAGGGAAGAGTTGCACAGGAATAAGGGAGGGAGATTTTGCAATCCAAGCATGACACAGACAATTTTGGGTTTCTTGTGGTTTTTTTTTTTTTTTTTAGGAGGGGTCGATTTTTACTTAGCTTTGTTGTAATAGGTAGTGGTGTTTAGCTGTTTACCAGTACTGCTTGGCGTGATTATTATTGTTTTAAGATTTTTGTATGGTTTTATGTGTCAAGGGTGATCCGTGTAGAACAGTAGAAGGAATTTTCGTTGTTTTAAGCCCAAATTATTGGAAACTAGTTTAATGTGTTATTGGTAAATAGGGCTATGTTTCTCTTAGAAGTTGTATAATGGTTTTTCTTTTGGGAAATTTTCAGTGACATCTCGAGTTACCTGTTAATATTAATGACATCTCCTGACTTATCCAATTTATTAGTCCAACGCCCTGTTACTAACACTGAGTTTCAATTTTAATTTATCTATATTCGGTATTATCTTCACATCCCAAGGTTATAACATTATCCATGAACAATATCTTTCAAGCTTTGTGAAGATTCATAATTGGGAGGAAGAAATTTTCCATGGTAGAAGGAGACAGAGAAACAGGTCGAGAATTTTTCATTCAAAGTTGGGAAAAGCCGTCTCTTTTTCAACATCTTTGTCATTTGATCTAATAGTGATTCATTACATATGAACAAATTTGATAAACATTGATAACTCTTGAAGGTAAGAATTTTTTGCATGAACGGCTGCACTTCTTTGTATGCATCCGGAGTTCATTGATAAAAAGGGGCTAGGGAAAGCTTGAAACTATTGTCCTTTTGAAATTGGATAACTCAAGCAGATCGCAAACAAGAATAAGAGGAAGATTCAAGGTTATCAAACCAAGCCTCAACCATGACATGCAAAACTAGTCCATCCCCTTCACTACATAAAATGAAAAAACCTGAGTGCCAAGATAGTCCCAAGCTCTAAACCCCAGCCAAGAGGAAGAAGAAGCACAAGACATCAACTTGGTATGGTCAGAGCTAAGTAGGTGGAGTAGCTCGCGACTCAAGGTCGGTTCATATTTGCATTCGGAGAAAGATGCAGCTATTAGGACTCTAAAGTGGCGAAAGCTCTTGCCATTAGAAAAGCCCTCCACTGATGTTCTAATTTGTCCTTTTCGCATATGCATATAGAGAGTGACAACCAAGCTCTAATGGATATGCTCACAAAATCTAGAGCTATACCCTGGAAGGTGTATCACATACTAAATGATGTCTGTGACAACGTGGCTGCTTCTCGAATTTTTCAACAGATACAATTGCCAAACAGACGGCTTTAACGCAAGACTACTATCTATTATTCTTTGACTTAACTTGTTCAGTGTGGCCTCTTCTTTTAGACTCGTTAAGTTGTATAATCTCTGGCGTCTGTCCCTTTCTAATAAATCAAATATGCTGCACCATCCAAAAACAAAGAAAGAAAAAAAACAAGAGCAAATCTGACTTGGAGCAGGAAATTCCCTGAATCGGGCCCTGAGTGCTAGAAATTCAAAGTCGTCTCAACCTAGCCAAGAAGAAGATCAGACCACAAATTCACCTCACGTTTATATTAGTAAATTATTGATTCATTTAATTTCAAATGTCTACTTAAATACTTCTGACACATCCACTCCATTTACATGTACCTTACTTGTGTTCCTTTATCATGCCACCCTTATTTCTAAGGCAATACTTTATTTTGCCATTTCTCAGCTCGGAGGTACTATGAATGCTTATTAAAATGATTAATTTATTTTTTTCAAACCGGTAGAATATTCTTTTCCTAATAAGGGAATATCTCCCAACATTACCACCATCGCAAGCCAATTTTTTCTAACATTAATAGTTATTTAAATGCTTTATCAAAGGAAAATTAATAATTATCTAGTGAAAGTTGAGTTTTTGAAGAATATTTTGCATTAAGAAAATGCTTAAAAAATATGGTTTGTACAAATATTGCATGAAAAAGAATTCTACAGCACACGTTTCTCTTAAAAACAAGCCAAATGTATATAAGTTGTATAATAGATGTCCAGATAACTTCATTGGAGGTCTCTTCAATATAAACAATAAAAAAAAAAATATATATATATATATATATATATATATATATATATATATATATATATATATATATATATATATATATATATATATATATATATATATATATCAAATAGTTATTATGCTCTTCCTCAACTCTATATCATTCTATTTCAGCTTGTATTACATTATCATATTTTGTTAAATTGATTTCCATAAGAACAACTTGAGTCGTGGTCCACCCACAATTTTTGTATCATTGAGGAGGAAAAAAATATATCTATAAAAACATTATATTTCCTTCCCGGTGTTTGTAGGTGAACACTAAAGCCAAACTTCTGATGCCGCCATTAATTTACAAACTATGAAAAGTCAAGGATATTTATTTATCCCAATGGTACGTAATTGAAGGAGATTTATTTATCCCAAGGGTACGTAATTGAAGGAGATGACTCTAATAGAGTCAAAATCCATGCCAATACAAGGTAGGGTGTTTATGTGGCTAACTATGCCTGCGTGGCATAATGATACTAGGCCACATTTTGAACCCAAAAAAAAAAAGACACTAGGCCACCTGAGAAACCTTTCCAAATGGGTGTGTAGAAGCCTTAGCTCCATAGGGCATGGATCCCATGAATGGTTCAGCTTTATTTCGATCTATACAGATATGAATGACTAATCTAGACTTGAATATATTGAATCACCCTTCAATCTTGACTCTATGGATTACCAAAGAACAGATACCCTCAACACTGAGATATCTCCCTATACATATTTTCTAACATTTTTTTAACTATATTAGAATAGATAAAGATTATTCTTTGCCGAATATTACAAAGGCCGGAAGGATAAAGAGAGGGATTAAGACAAAATTGATACCTCAAATATGCGGATTAGAATTAAAATAAGGATTGGTCGTTTATTGGGGGAAGGGAAAAAAAGAAAAGAAAAATCCTCTTCATGGTTGACATGATTAAAGATTGAGAAATACGACGCTTGTAGACGATCTTTCTCTTTGATCGAAGAAAAAAGGGAAAGAAAAAAATAAATACATGTAGTAATAAGATGTGTTTTTTTCTTTCTTGATCTTTAATTTAATTATCTTTCCTCGAATGCCAAACATTCCTTAAATGGAAATAAATTTAAGGAAGAACCAAAGACTTGAAACTTAAGACTTGGGCTTTTGTTTCCTTATTTTGTCAATCTTTGTTTTGTATGTGAAGGTCAATCAATTTTCAAGGCATATTCGTTAATGTATTTTTATGCTTAAATATACGAAGTTGTGACGACCATGCTGACGTTATCTATATAGGTCACGAAGAATCCCTAAATTTCATTTATGATATAAAATAATATTCCTATTTCTTATGAATCGAAAAATATCACTCATTACTCGTAGCAAGGAAGACAAATTCATTACTCTTCTTTAAAAACATCACAAAAATCAAACATAAATACGTTCGTTATCATTTATCAGTAATGGCATTTCTTATTTCTGATTCACTCGTTTGCTGTTCCATAAACGGGTTCACACATTGTTAGTTGTTACCAAAAAAGAAAAAACGGGTTCACACATAAATATCTCCGGGTTCGGAAACAGGCGTGTTCCATCCTTTCGGATCTTCGGAGTTAAGCACGTGCCACGTAATCTTTTAACAGCTCAGCATTTACTGAAAATGTCTCGCGAAAATCGTATACTCTTTAGAGATATTTATTGTGTGGAATGATTTTTTCCTTTCTTAACTTTTTTTAATTTTAACTTATTAAAAGGAGAAGAAGAAGCGAAAGCAATAGAAACGTAAATCAATTATTTTAACAAAGTCAAAGGGCAGTGATGTGCCAAAAATGTCCTCATCTCTTAAAGAATAGGGATGAACCACGTAACACACTTGGGGGACCATTGGACAAGCTCTGCTCCAAAATAGTAAATAAAATTTTCATACAAAAGTCAAAGGCTTAAGACATTGACCAAAATACTTATATAGCTTTGTCGTTTTCCTCTGAAGGTAGAGGGGACTGTAGCTTCAAAGCGCGTTATGCATGCCACGCCTCTTCAGGTTATTGCGTCTATGCTACACGAGATTATCGTCTGAATCATGTTAACTAAGTCAGATTATCTAGATAGATGCCTTTTTATGCGTTCTTACTGGTTGTGCAATATGTGTTAATTAATGACAACTGAGACGATGATTTCTCTCTATTTCAATACTTCGTTGATAATATTTCAGACTTGTAAGGGTAGGATAGTAAATGATACACCTTGGACTCCGAATCCGACGGCTGGAATTTTTAACATTCTATTTTCTTTTTTGGTAAAAAGATTCTGAATATTCTTATATAAAAAATAAGTAAAGTCCTTTCGCGCTCTTGCGAGTTACCTACCTGTCGAGCTGGAGCATCTGGGCAGTAGTCACTGTGTATTTCAATTCAAATTCCCATTCAATCTGCCATTAGCGACAAAGAACAGCAATCGAAGCTTCAATACCGATCGACCAGTTTCTGGCCTTCTCAAAATGTACTTTTCGGTCATTAATCTTTGTCTTTCTCTCCCTTCCTCACAAATTCTTTGATGATAACGATTACTCATTCTTCACAGATTTTTCGGACATTTTCTATTTCTCTAACAAGCTTTCTAGGTTTCTATTTCTTATAGTTCCTTACATCTCACCTTTTGCTTCTTAGAGTTACTTCCTGTGAATGTTTCCATTAGCGGGATAGCTTGTGAGAGTTGGAAGTTTGTTCTTTCGAGTTCGGTCTTTTGAGTTGAGTTGTTGTTTTCAGAGACTTCTGTTATAATTTTGTCGTAATAGTGCAATGGGAGGGATCTGTTCGGCTGAATTGTCTAACTCAGATGAAGAGGATGATTCCGGTTATAATGAAGAGGGCACACGGGTTAAGAGCTCTGCAAAGGGTAGAAAAGATGATCTCTTGTTTTGCGATGGGGATCATTGTGAATGGGTCCCGCCAAAGAGCGATCGTGCTGTTCAACCATTATCCTTCTCTGGTGAACTGAAGCCTTCACCGCCAACAAGGACAACATCCAGTAAGGTAGCTCTTTCTTTTTCTTCTATTTGAATTCGAAGGGTGTGGATTCTGAATTTTATGTTGTTGCTATTTTCATGACCCATTATACATTTACCTTATAGTTACCACGACAAGCAGTGAGAGCATCAACATACAGATTCTCTTTCACCCGTTGCTCATCTCTTGTACTGTTCCAACAGGAAAATTTTCAGTCCTATCGCCAAATTTTAATTTTTTCTTCTTTCAATTGCTTTTTCGTCTGATCTTTGGAAATAAGCCAATCTGTTATCTTGGGTCCTTGACATTCTCCAAAACATATCAGAGTATTCAGAGAGTTGCTCTGAACATCTTGCCAAACAAGAATTCCTATTAAAAGCATACTTTTGTTTCAAGGATAAATAATTGCTGAAACAAGGAAAAAAGAAATTGTCCTTGTAATCCTGGATGAATTACTAAGTTCACTTCTTGAAGTTTACTGCTAGGTTCGTTCTAATGGTTGCAAAATAGTTAGTAGCTTATCTTATTCAGAGCTTTGCTTTCTTTTGGAATATGAAAGATACACAATCTGGTACATCCCTGGCTAACTTATGCGTTTAGTCAAAATTTTTAGGTTACAGAGTGAAACTTAATTTAAAATTTGTTTTCAAAATACCCTTTTTTTTTTTTTCTGTTTTTTTTCTTCTTCTTCTTCTTTTCTTCTTCCCTTTAGAGCATCATTATTTAATCCTGAATGTCAATTAGGCTATATAATCTTAGAAGAAAAGGAAGATATGGATTGTTTATATTACTGGCTGGATATGCTAATGCTTGTAATTGATGAGAGTGCCATTTAATTAAGAAAGAAGCATTCTTTGGTTGATGGTTGGCAAGAAAAATGTTGTTTCTCATTGTTTTAATAACCAACCCCAACCATTCTTGTGACCTTCCTAAATACACCATTAGATATAGTTCTCTCTTTTGGTTGGCAACGAATTCTCTATGTGGCAACAAATCTTTTGGAGGTTTAGGTGGAAGATCATGCATAGAAGGGTTTCCATTCTTGATGTGACTCCTTTGCTCTGTTCAATTACAATAATATCTTTTATCTATCCCAGCTGAATAGCCTAAAACTATACATCAGGCTGCACAACAGATAAGCTGCCCTATTATCTTAGAAGAGATGATGCCTTGGACAAAATACATTAATGGAAGAAAATCTATATAACTCTATTTTATTTTTCATAAGGGCAGGCCTTGGTTCAATGGTCAGTGGACCATAGTTGTAGGCTTGTAGCCTGAGGTCAAGGCATCAAAACAGCCTCTCAGCATAAATTACAGGGTAAGGTTCTAGAAAATTGCCCCTGTGAATGCTGCTTGTGTGGAAGCCTTCAGCACTGGGTTTGCCCCTTTTTTCTTGTTTTATTTTCTTAGTAAAATGAAAAAGTTTTGTTTATTTATCTGGTCTATGCTGTCATGATTGTGGAATGCAATATCTTAAAACAGCTTGTAGACCAACCTTGACCGTTTTACCCTTTTCAGGTGCCACAAATGAGCTCAATTTTGGGAAAGGCTGGAGTTGTTGGACTCGAGAGGGCTGTGGAGGCCTTAGACACGCTGAGAAGTGGTGTATCAAATTTTAATGGCAGTACAATATTTGTTTCTGGGATGGCTTCAAGGAAAAACAAAATATCCATCTTGGCATTTGAAGTAGCTAATACAATTGTGAAAGGTGCGAATCTTTTGCAATCACTGTCTAAAGGAAATATCCAGTTCCTAAAAAAGGATATTTTACACTCTGATGGAATACAACAACTAGTATCAAATGATTTGGAGGAATTGCTAAGCATTGCTGCTGCTGACAAAAGGTGTGGGAGGACTTTTGTGTGTGTGAACTTGAAGCTTTCACCTTCATTTCAAATATGCTTTCTTATGAATTTTATTGATGGTTTATAAGGACAGATCTAGGATTTTGATTAGGGTGTCCTCGTGATTTTGTTATTTTATGCCTTATTTTGTTTCAATTGTTTTTATTTCCTTCTATTCAGGGAGGAACTTCATGTGTTTTCCACAGAAGTGATTAGGTTTGGGAACCTATCTAAAAATCCACAGTGGCACAACCTGGGTCGCTATTTTCAAAGGTAGATAGATGCTTAATAGATTTTTGAGCTATGCAAGTTGAAGTCAGTGGTGATTACTGATAAAGGGGGATGAATGTCTTCAATTTATTTGACTTTACAGTTTGCATTCAGAAAGTTCAACCCAGGATCAGATCAAAGAGGAGATAGAAATGACAATGGAGGAACTGGAAACTTTAGCTCTAAATACTGCTGTAAGTATATTATAGTCTCACTTTAGTGCTCATGCTTTCTTTCCGTGTATGTTTTCTGAAGTGTTTGATTTTTTCAGCCAATCTACAGCAAAGGCTTAGTTTATTGAGTTGATACTGTATGATTATCTTGGCTCGTGGTCAAGCCAAGCTATATACTTGCTGCATGATATTATTAGAATCTCCGCTTCAATTGACAGTTCCCAATCATTTCCTTTAAGTTGTGCATCCCATACTATCGGAAGTCATGCTAATCACTTCTTTAGGCTGCCAATATACTGCAAAACTGACTAGGACTAGCCAAATATTCAGTTGGCAAAGACCAACACTTTTCAATAAAGAGGTCAAGAGTTCAAGCTCTTCTGGGATCTACTTATGTTGAACGAAAATGGGGGCTGGTGGGGGGAGGAATGTTGTCTGATCATGTAGCCCCTACGCCCAGACACAAGGGTGCTTGAAAGTACTGCCCCACCCCATGAAGTAAAAAGATTTGATGCAATCCCCTTCCGTGCACTCTCATCAGCCCCCACATTTATGCAGGGGGCACGCCATCAGGCCGCGACCTTTTTCCCAAAAAAGATTTACATTTTGATACATTTTTAAGTCCGGTTTGGAAGATTCTCCACTCATCAATCGAAAAATGCTTCATTTTAGAAACTAGGTTAGTCCTGTGAGATTGCTTTCCCTTATTGACAATCAAAACCCTTTTCATGTGTAGGAATTGTACCATGAGCTACATGCATTAGATAGGCTGGAAAAAGATTATCAAAGGAAGATGGAGGAACTAGAGTCCTTGCATATCACCCAAAAAGGTTGGATCTCTTTGCCATTATTCTGTTCCTATATTCTCTCAAAGATTTATCAAGCAATTCTTATAATTTTTTTCAGTTAGTTTTTGGAGTTTTATCAATAATCAACCTCTTTTTTAACAGGTCAGATTCTTTCTCCAATATAATCTAAAGCCACATGATAAGTTCAAGATTAAACAATAATCCAAAATCAGACTATTTTCTAGGATTTAATAAAAGTCACAGGTAAGTCTCATTTAGACGCAACCATATTTCAAGCGTTTGGTCGGAAGGGACCAAAATTTCGGTTTCAAGAAGCTTTGACATGAAATAGGAGTTGACCCTATAGACATACCATATTTTGACTGAAATTTTAGCTGAAAAAATGTTGGTCACTTTTGTTATGACTCCATAGCTGCAAGAAAACTTAAATTCTTGTTTGGTTGAACTCCTTCATTTGTTACTGATTCACGACCTGGTGGTCAACTGTGGAGCATCCACTTCAACATTTGGATGGATTTGAAGTATCGATTTTGGCCAAGTGTTCCCAAGTTTCAAAATTTTCACTTATAGATTTGTAGTGATGGACTTCGAGAGATTTTTCAAGGAGAAGATCTCATAGCCACCATATGTCCTAGGGTTCTTAATTGTTAATGATGATTCTTTTTGAAATTAGTGTAAGATTATCTACTTCTTTTCATTCTTAACACGTACTTCAGTTTTTATTTTTATTTTTACATGTTGTGTTTATGGAGCTAAAATTGTGTGTAGAGTAGGTTATATAAGAGAAAGGATACTGAAACATAAAATGTACAATACTGACCCAGGATTGTAAGCCATTTGGAAATTTCTTTAAGAATCATATAAAGGTTAGAATAAGTTTAGAAATGCTTAGTAGATCACTAACAAAATATACTGGATTCAACTGCAACCAAAATTTTGAATGTGCTTCAGATCGATGCTATATTTGATGTCAGCTAGATATACAAAATAATTCTGAAGCCCTCACTTGGGGCCTAAGTAACTATTTTGAACGGTATAATGGCAAGTGGCAAGATCACTATTGAACATACCACCATTATTGAACCATGGACTTGAGTCCCAAGTGTCCAAATTGGCTGGGGGTCTTTGGGGCTGGGGATGGGGGAAGTTGTTGGGGAAGAAAAAAAATAATGATATTGCCATCAAATTTTGTTTTTAATGCATCTAATGCATTGAAGGGCTTCTAATGTGATTCTAACTGGTGCCTGTTCTATAACTGGATACAGATTTATGTACATCTGATCCGAATCCAACATATTTTCAGATGTCATTGTATACACTATATACCTAGTTTAGTATTTGAAATTATGTAAAACTCTGATGAATTGAAGCACATCATGAAAAATCATTACTCTCCTAAACAACTTGAAACTAAGTACTAGCTGAAGCTAATTGGAGGCCTTCCATCTTTGGAATGTCGCTCTGTAGACTTTCCTGTCAGTGCTCTCATTATGAAATTCTACTGGCAAAGTATTTTCTGTTCTCCAAATATTTTGTTCATAGCATATCCTATCTCCTAGTATTCTCTCTCTCTCTCTCTCTCTCTCTCTTGCTCCCTCTCTTTGATGGTTCAACACATTTGTTCACAGTCAATAGTTCAACTCATTTGCTTTATTTGTGATGATATAGTCTTAAAGCTAATGAAATGCTTTGACTTCATTATCATATGGTTAAAATAGAAAAATATGTTTTATTGGACTTCTTTTGCATATATTTCATTGTTAAGTTCTCTATTTGATAATAAGTCTCTGTAAATAGTAAACCGTGATCTCTAATCAATTGGAAAATTTGTTTGATTTTGTAGGAGAGAATCTTGTGATATTGCTGAGTGAACTAAAGCATCAAAGAAAGCTTGTGAAGAGCTTGGAAAAGAAATCTCTTTGGTCAAGAAGTTTGGAAGAGGTATTTGATGGTGCATGATTTGTTTCAATTTCCGGTTAAAAACTTGGATGCTTTTAGAGAAGTTCTCAATGGGATTCATTTCCTGCCTTTTGTTATGATTTTCTTGTGAAGCAATTTTGAATTTTGTCTGATTTTCCTTTGTTAACTAGATACTCTGAATTTAGTATTTTAAAAGAGTTCATGAAGTTGAAGGTCAGAGAATGTTTTACTAGTTTTAACTTTTAGCATTGAACATATTAGGATTTAGTCATGCATAATCCACCAAGGACAAACTTTTTTACATCGTTCATACAAAATTCTGTATGTGGTAGTCATCATTAATGATTTTCGCATTTATACTATGAAATTTGTTGCAGATCATGGGAAAGCTCGTTGACATTGTTGCTTTCATTCATAAAGAGATCATGGTAGCCTTCGGAAATAATGGTATGTGCTCGTCAAATAGTAGTGCATGTTAGCATATCAATGCAATAAAGATGCTAATGTGTGTTATTCATTTAATGTTTCTATTTATGCATGTAATCATCATCATCCTTTCACAAAATTGTAGCTCATGCTTGCACTTGCAGTTGACTAACATTATAGTTTCTTGTCTACTTAAATGTCGATTGATGACCTATAAATCAATCAACGAATCAATGTAGCCTTATCTCAATTATCTATATTGACTATAAATAGTCTATCATCATTGTACTCCATCCCTCTTTTACCTGGACACTTGTTATAGGAGGAGCCCTACCCGTTTCTGGACCTTCACCATTAAGTACATTTTTCTTTTTGATCCTTATTGAATTAATTCTGGCTACAACTGATCTCTCATTGATTTTTCCTGGTTCAAAGTTGACTTTTGCATTAGTTGAATTTAGAGACAAGCAGAGCCTATGTTGAATTCTGCTCTGCTATGAACTTATTGTTCATTATAGGAAAATAAACTTGAATTTATTTACAAGGTGACATGAAAAACACCCCTCATAGTGCTTGATATTTGACTGGGAAAAGTAACAAGGAGGATCTCATAAATATTAGCACGTGAAGTGTATTTTAAGATGGCAAGTGCCCGAGGTATTGTGGTACATTAAGTTAACACCCTTAAGGTAGGGTCAGAAACTCTTCATTGCTGTGTTACGGTCTATATGATAACCCTGTATTGAGTCCTGGCATCATGTGGAAATTCCCACTAGGTGTTTTTCATTCTCTATCCTGGGCAGTCTAAGTTAGAACTTTTCTCTCACTGGTACTTCTATTTTGGCTTATAATTCTGGATCCCGTAGTTGTCATGTGTCTCAGTGGCCCAAGATATTGGAGGAGGCCTGGATGCAAGATGACACAAAATAGGAGCCCCAGAGCCCACCTAGCACTGCCTAGATAACCAGGTAGGTCCATGTAGATTAGAATCGGATAGTTGGTACCCAAAAAAATTAAAGTGGATGAAGTCAGGAGGTGCTCAATTGTGATCAGTTTGATTAATTATTTTGGTGGATCATCAATCGCTGAGTGGTTAAAATGGTGGCGTAACAATGTAAAGGCAAGTGCCTCAAAGACGGTATGGTTACGTGGTTTTTTCCTTGTGACATATTTTACATGGTTACAATGGTGTTCGAGAAGATATGAAGGGAAAGGATGGCATAAAAAAATGAGTACTGCAAGCAGTAAAAAAGGAACTACATGGCACTAGTATCATGGCTAAGGGATGGAGCATTACACAACAAAATCTGCTGCAGGCAAGGTGTTTAGGGCTGGTGTTGCAAGTGAAGGTGTCAAAGAGGCCAGAAGAAATACTGATGGATGTTCAGTGGGGAACCCAGGAACTGCTGTTTGATTGATTATTTGATTTTTTTTTTCTTTTCTTTTTCAAAATTAGAGCTGAAATTTATAAGACAGCTTAATTCAACCCTTGATTTATGGAACTTTGCTGGAAAAATGAAATAAAATATACACAAAGAATAGGCATAAATAAGATGAAGATCTTGAGATCAATGATTGGCAAAAGAATTTGAGGATTTCCAGAATAGCAAAATTGTTGGCAAGACGACAACAATTCATCTAATGCTTCAACCATGTGCAATGAAGATCAATAAATTCACTGGAATGGCACTATCTGCAAAATAATACGTGTTAAAAAAAAAAGAAGAAAGGTAAAAGAGAAAAACAAAGTGACTTGGGTTGAAATTGTAGGATAAGACATTAATGGTTGTCACTTAACAGAAGATAGGCCCCTAAATAGAGTGGATTTGTGGAAGAGGATTTCTGAGCAGAGTTTGGTAAATCATAAAATAGTTGGTATTCTGTTGGGGAGATAAAGTGTAGTATTTGAACCCATCATCATTGGGGGAGTGATTGATTGCATTTGATCTAGAATGATTTCTTTATAGGTGCTAAACTGTGTTTCCTCTGATGCACATTGTGTTGGATTTAGTCTTTCTTCATGTTTGTAAAATAATGTTAGAAGAGTCAATTCTACTGTGGTCCTTGCATAATCCACCTTTTAAAACACATGAGAGAAAAAGAAAAGAAAAAAACTTACCCAAGATGCCAAAGAGCTCATTGAAGATATTTGCATTTTTGGGCTGGTGAAAACTATTTGACTCTGAAATTTAGTAAAATGTGGGATTACACATTACAAGATATCACTATCATTTTTGTCTCATTGAAGAATATCTCAGGTTAATATGTATTAATTAATCCTTTGTGAAATCTTAATTTATGATCCAAAAATTTATTGGTGATATATAAGGTCATCATACAATGTTCAACTCCTTGTTGACTTTTCTCTCAAAGCGATCTAAATCAAACTCAGTACGGGTATATGTTGGAGCTTCTTGGTGACCATAGCTGGACTGCTTACATGCATTAGAAAAATGAATTACTTGTTTATTTGTTGTTGGTTTCCTTGCAGCCACTATCTATAGAAAAGAGTTTCTGGCTTATGAAAAAAATGATCAGTTGGATATAAACAACTGTGATATTATTTTGACCAAAAAATAAAAATGTGATATTATGGAGGTAGTTGGAGATTTTCATGCCACCATAAAAAACTACAATTATCTTTCTCTGTCCTCTTCTCCTACTTGTTATCCTCTCTACAGGATGGAATAAGATACAAAAACTGCCTTTTCATCTGGAAAGTACCAAACAGCTATACAATTTTACCTTACCAGTCAATGCATTGATGCATTATTACCACAGTTGATCTGCTAATGCTTTTCAAATTTCCATCTTAAATCCTATATTCTATTTAGTTCAATTTATAAATTCCATGGTTGATAAAGTAAATATTACTTCATGTATGCATCATTAAAATTCATTTCTATTTGCCTAAAATTCGGCTCAATTTAAAATTGGGACTCTGATGAGTATTTTAAAGGCAGAGTTTGCTGTGTCTCATTGGGATAATTTACTTCTATTTTTTATGGTTGATTTCACACTGGAGAATATCAGAAATTATTGCCACTTATTGATGAATAAGATAGGTTTGAATCAGTCACAGTTAAATAACATGCTCATTGTAAGGCTCTTGGAAGCTTTCGCCTCTTTTAATCTGTCGTATGTTCTTGCAGTTACAACATTGATTAGCAAGGATGCATTCCAAAAATCTGAAAGACTAGGTGTGAGTGGTCTGGCGTTACACTATGCAAACATCATCAGTCAGATAGATCGTATTGTGAGTGTATAAATCCCTTTGTTCCTCTCTTTTCTTTATCATAACATTCTACAGTATATCTACAAGCCTTTCTGAATTTATAGGTTCTGTCTCTTTGATGTAAAAATGGTGATTATACAACTCTTCGATTGGGTTCAGGGCGTAACTCATATTAGTGTCTCTTAAAAAAAAGAATAAGGGAAACTATTACCATATCTTTAGCGCAAACCTGAAAAGCATGTGCCACTCACTGCAGCTTTTGGCTCTTATGTTGTGATGACGTGCATTAAATTGCGATATATTTTTTTGACTAACTTTTTTCTTCTTTTTCCGTAGCCATCCTTTAGATAATAATGGTGATTTATTCAATAAGGTATCTTAAAGTAACACATTTTGGCTGGAATTTTTTCATATAGGTTTTTGTTTGCCAATGTCATTGTATATATAGGTATATGGATTATAAATAAATTAGAAGGGACTTATCAGAGCTCACAAGTATATAATATTCAGAAAGTGAACCAAAAAGTAAACTGCATAAAGAAAAATACATTCTTATACTATATATATAGCTAAAATCTATTCCTTTGTCATATAGAAGCAGTGATGCAGTCATTCAGCTACTCTCAAGACCTCTAATACTACACATCGAAAGTTCATCTATTTGTGTATCCTCAAGCCATCAAAAGTATTTCGTAACTTCAGCCCTATTTTATTAGAATAAGGAAACGTACCCAACATCTTCTCTTTATCGTTCATTCAGTGTATAATATTTAAGGATCAAATAGACATTTAAACCAGACCTACAGAGAACTGCACTTGGATGGTGGGGGTTTAGGCAGTTGCCAAATGAGGAACACCTAATGAGAAGAGTGCCATTGCTCAATATAATAAGTTCAAGGTAGGTCCCGAAAGATTATGCAAACTAGAGTCAGAGTAAGTTAAGTGGCTTACAGGTTTAAGTTCACAACAATTAGAGCTTCCAGGGTGTTTTATTCGACCATCAATGTGGACTTAGAGAGTTGTTCCTATTTAGATGCCATCAACCACCATCAACTTTTGGTTGATGCAGTATAGGACAAATACCCCCCCCCCCCCCCCCCCCCCCACACACACCCCCAAAAAAAAAAAAAAAACAAGGGAAAAAAAAGAGAAGGGTAAAAAAATTACCAAAGTGATGTGATAGTGAGAAAAAAGCATCTTGTGCTTTAGGTGTTCCTGAGTTATGAATTTCAATTTAAAGGAAAACAAAGAGGAAAAAGAAAAAAATAAATAAAGGGATGGGTTAGTGAGTGAAGTGCACCTTTTGCTAAATGTGTTCCTGCATTTTAATGTCAACAAAGTTGTGTCATAAAACCAAAATAATGTTCAACTAACAAAATGATAAAGGATACGTATAAATGAAGAAGCATACTTTTTACTTCAAATTTGTTTAGTCCCTTGAAAAAATAATTGTTATTTCAAAACAAAAAACTAGACTACTGGATGGTTGGATATTTGCTTTTGTGTTAAATCCAAGAGGGTCTCAATTTGCACTCTGATGGTTATCTTTTTCCAATTTACCTTTGTTTGCTAGGTAGCTCGGCCAAGTTCTCTTCCTCCAAATACAAGGGACACACTGTACCATTCATTGCCACCCAGTGTTAAAACAGCTCTACAGTCTCAGTTACGGCCATTTCAGGCCAAGGAAGAGGTATGCTTCATCTAGGTAAACTTCATCTCCTGTGAGCGTGTCATTGTACCATGAACTAGATTGGCTTGTAAGCATTAGAAGGTTTGGTTTTGGATGCCTTTATGAACATGCAAGGACAGACAAAAATGGCATTTATGGAAATTTTATTGCATGCCTTCGTACCTAGAGAAACTGGATGTGTAGCTATTGTCATTGTTGTGTTAGCCTTATCTCCTTTCTGTAAAATATTTTACAGGATTTGTTGAAGACCAATACAAATTTATACAAAGAACAAAAAGCAGGGTTTTCTTTTCTCTGAAATGCAATACAGAAGGTTTGAAAACAACATCCATTTGAAAATTCAGGATTTGATAAGAAAATTCCTAAATTTTGAAATGGTTGTTGGTACTGTTGGGACATGGAGGACTCCATCCTCACCGAATCAATAGTTTCTTTTCCCACTCAGTCACATGTTCAAGTATGCCTCTTATTTAACCAATGGAAAAAGAAAAAGCAAAAGGTAAAAATTTGTTGAAATTCATAAATGGCCAGTTATCTTTCAGGAATATATTTTACATTGAAACAAAGAGAGGACTATAGGCATCAACTTTTTCTTCCGTAGGACTTTCTTGCACAGTATATTTATGTCTGCATCTCCATTTTCACACTTGCAGCTCACGATTTTCCAGATCAAAGAGGAGATTGAAAAAGTACTTAAATGGCTTGTGCCTTTAGCTGCAAACACAAACAAGTAGGTCAATGAAAGTTTTTTTTTTTTTGGCCCATGCATTATACATATTATATATGTACTAATTGGCTAACAAGTCCTGTTATGAACTTATATCAGTTCTCTTTCCATCTCAATTATTTATTTATGTGTTGACAATTAAGTAGATGCATTCATTTAATTCTGATGATTTTTGCTTCAAAGCGTATATTCATGGTTTTCTTTGTTTTCTTTTTGACTTGTGGTAATCAAAATCAGAGCACACAGAGCTTTTGGCTGGGTTGGCGAATGGGCAAACAATTGGTCAGTTTTAGTTATAATTTCTCTTGCTTTTTTCATCCTTCATTCTCCCATCCCCCATTGTTTATTTTTTATAGGTTTCCTTTTGAAGCAAACACTTCTTCTTTTGCTATTGGAGGAAATAGACAAACTGCTTCCTGTTTCTGTTGGATTGACTGTTAATTCTTATTGACTTGTAGTTCTCAGTCCAACAAGAGAACATCTGCATCTAATAATCTGTTGCGCCTTCAGACACTCTACCATGCGGATAGGGAGAAGACAGATGTATGTATCATTAAACTGGTAACATGGCTTCACCATATGATCAGCCTTGTGAGACCCAGAGACTATGGATTCAAGCAACGCTTGCCTGTTGGATCTCCAACACCTAATGCACTACTTTTCCGGCCTGTCACCCAACAAGGCTCATTACAGGTGGTTGATTATGGTAAAATAAATTCCAAAGCCCTGGTTTTACAGCCTGATGCTCGTCGAAGCCCATCCCCAGTGCATAGTAGTTCCTTGGTTTTACAGCCTGAAACTCATCGATTGTCATCGGCAGTGCATAGTAGTTCCCTGCTTGTACAGCCTGAAATCCGTAGAACTTCATGCATAGTGAATTATAATGGTCTACCCAACAGCAAGGTCTCACATCATCTTTTACAATTGAAAACCCAGCAAGTCTCATCCCGATTGGATGAAGATGGTAAAACCACTAGCCAAATACTGCCTCAGCCTTTACAGCTTCAATCCAAGCTATCTATTTCCAGTACGAATAATTGTAGTGAAGCCAACTTCAGCAATCCACATTTACAGCCTGAAATGCAACAGGTGTCGCCTCTAATGCACAAAGATTGTAAAATTAGTAAGGCTGATAAATTATCTCAAGTCGACAGAGATATGTTAGAAGTCAAGTGGAGAAACCTGGTTCCCAGAATGAGCAAAAACCAAGAATTAGGTGATGGCAAGAAGAAAGCAAAGCAAGATTTGAAGCTGACCAAGAGCTCATTTAGCTCTTCAGTAAATCCACTGCATTATAAGAAGCTGAGGTTACCTGGACGTTCATGATGGGTGAACACTCAAGCTCCCCACGTGGGGATGGTCACCACCCATCCACGCTTTAGGGTTCTGGGGATCTGTGGGGATTTTCCCCACCCTTCCGCAGAGTTCATGAGGTGTAGGATCTACTTTGGCACATAAACCCACATCAGGTGTACATCGGATGGAGACCAATCCATATAAGGAGTGGATACCTAACTCATTCCAACCAAGATCCAATTGCAATTTTACACTCCATTTTCTTTTTCTTCAATAAACATTTTACGGTCCATTGAATAAACATGATGTAAATACTATTGTGTGCCTTGCGTTTATGCTTGATAAATAATTAATAAATGTGGTGGATAAAAAAAATTTAAAAAAAAAAAAAAAAAAAAAACTTTATTGAACTTCTGATCCTACATTTGAGCACAATTGCTGTTCAAACTGAAAAAACAGTTAAAAACTTCCATCCTAACCAGACCTAATGCCTGGTTGTAGCATCAAGTCAGCACATCTAGTAACGTAAGTCAGTGAGAGAAAGAGACAGGAGGTATTCACAGAAATATTTCAAAGGTTAGGAGCACTTTTAAGGATACATAGAAGTTGGGGAATTAGATCATAAGGCCAAGGTGATTTAGGTTCATTATAATAGTCAGATTGCTCACAAGCAAGTCCCAAACTGTAGCTTCAAAAAGTCCATATGCTACAGCAACCATGGAATCTCCTTAATCCATACATCCGGATCTATGTCACAGACACCTGATGTTCTTAATAAAACAAAAGCACCACACACCAGCCATTAAGAACTCCTGGAAAACAGTGCAACCCACACCAAAGACTCATCATCTATGGGCTAAGAAGGATTATTAGCAGTACAATTAAATAACTAGTGCTATCACTGGTAATAATTGGGATCTTGCTTGCGTATGTGTGCACGTAGTGTTTTGAGCAGCTAGAATTTAGTAGAATACATGGAGCGTGCATTTAAAGGTGGGCACCAAAGACACCACCATGTTAGACACACTACCCAATTAAGCAAGGTCCAATCCTTCCAAAGAAGGGAACAATGCATAGTAAGTTGTGGATTCAAAAGACCACTCTAAAAGATAAGTTTGCCAACCAAAAAATTCAACTGCCTATGTGGCGGGCAACATGACATCTTTTACGATGGATACTTCCAACTTTTCCACGCTTAAGAAGCACTTCTGGGTGTGGAGTGAACACTCAATACTAGTGACGGAAAAGTTTTTATGTGACAAATACTTTTCAGGCGAAAGATGTCCCTTGTTAGTATGGCTCAAATTCTCGCAAATTTTCGCAAATTCTTGATTATCTTGACTTTAATGAAATGAAACACGGTTTAAAATGATCTCGATGAAATATCACCAAAACTTCATATCTCGAATTTTTCGATTCTGAGAGTCTAAAAATTTTAAAGAAATGCGTTTTAAGTTGGCAATTTTGGTTTCTTAATTTGGCTAATTTGAATGTCAACGTGTTACCACACATTCAAAATAGTTATATTGTTATTGCATTAGTTAGGCCTACCACACTTGATCTGTAAAAAGTTTAATTGACCTGCCTCATATTTTATAGGGCTACCACGGCATTAACCTACCCATTGAAGGAGAAAACATATAACGTTTGCTTTGGGAACCATGGACCATTAGGTCCCCCATCATCTACAGAGTAGACAACCTAAATTTGAAAGTATGAATATTGTAGATTCCAGAAAAAAAACAATTGTTTATAATTGAATCAAATCGGTTCAATTGCAATTGGTTCGGTATAGATTTTAAAAGCTGAACTGTGTTTTTCTTTTTTTTGGGGCTAAAAATTTGTGTTTTTCTCGTTCAGCTTGATTTTGGTTTCATGATTAAAACCATGAAATCAAACCAAATCACCTGTGTTTCAAATTGAACAAAGAAACCAAGTATATAACGGATTTTTTTTCCAAATATTTGGTGAGTTTTCAACTTAGTTTTTCTAGAAAATATATTTTTAGGGAAAAATTGGTGCGTATGACACTAATTAGGGAACAAATATGAAATCAAACCAAACCGTCGCTGATCATGTATTCTACGTTGTGTATGTTGAAACGAATCAAAACTGAACCAGTTGACACTGACCTATCATTTGGGTTTAGTGTAACTTCTCTTCTCTTATTCCTTCATCACCTCATCAATCATCCTCGTCATCTCTCAACTGCTCAATACTCCGATGAAAGAGAGAGTTCATATGACGAGATCCTACTCTATTTAACCCTCCAAAGAGCAGCAACAATACGTACACCACCAAGAAGAGAACACAAAAACATAATACAATAGCTCTTGCAGTGATATTCAACAGAAAAGATGGGGAACCAGAAAACCCAAGCAGAAGCAAGCCTCTTCCTGTCTCTTCTCATCCTCCTCTCATCGTCTGTGTTGCTTGGTCAAGCCTTGGCTCCTGTTGGATCCATAGACAGGACTGTCAAGCAACAAATCCTTGCAAGCCTCCCACCTGAACAACACGATGGAACAAGCCCAACAACAGTAGTGTCTTCCGGTTCTTCTCTACTGTTCCTAACCTCTCCTTCAGGGAAATACGAGGCTTTCCTACTGCGCCGGCCAACTGTGCTCGGTGCAGGAGGATTTGGTAATGACTTCTGCTACATCCAAGTGCAGGAAGCCGGACAAAGTGTGTGGGAATCAGATTGTGCTCCAGTGAGCAGTGTAAACACCTGTAGCGTGGTGTTTGATGACCAGGGTGTTGAGGTCTTTGATGGAAGCAATTCTATGTGGAACACAGACGCGAATTCTGATAACTATTTGCAGACCTTGGAGTTGGTGGACAGTGGTGACATGAGATTGGTTGACAAAGATGGGAATTTGGCATGGAAGGCCAGTGACAACCCACAAGCCAATCAGAACTGTGGGTCAATGGGTTCTCCTGGATTGGCTCCTGAGACTCCTCCATTTGCAAAGCCAATTGAGAACAATGGTCCATTTGGGCAGCCTGTGCCACAAGCTCCACAAGGAATTCCTCAGCTCCCACTCCCAGTGGGTCAGCAACCTGTAGGATCTGTGGGCGTGGGAGCTCCAGATCTGCCACAAGCTCCACAAGGAGTTCCTCAGCAACCTGTAGGAGCTGTGGGCGTGGGAGCTCCAGCTCTGCCGCAAGCACCACAAGGAGTGGTGGGTTATGAACAACCACCTCCACAGACAGCGGCACTTAACCAGCCATTCTCTTCTGTGAACCAACCACAGCAGTTTGGTGGAGTGGGTAATGACCAGCAGCAACCCCTTGTGGATAATAATCCTTTTGATAGTGGGTCTTCAAGGGAATCTCCATTCAAGGTCGGGGTTGTTATGGTTCTTCAGGTCACTCTGCTAGCTTACTTTGGCTTACTCATGCTATGAATTTGAAAAGATTCAAGCATGTAATAAAAGTAAAGGATTTTCATTGTGATATTGTAAGGCTGGTATTATAGTTTGTATCAAGTTTCAGAATTGTTCCTAATGAAACCATATTAATTTATGTGTATTATAGCATTGGTCTTTTTGCGAGAGCTTGCATGCAAAATCTAGACGTTATACTGCAGTGTATGGTACTATGGTAGAAGTAGAACTGTCTTGTGTTTTCCTTCCTACTCAACGTCTCAACCCCTGTTTTATTCCCTTTTAATTTTTATTTTTATAAAGGAGAGAGAGACGAATGAGAACAACGCTAGCGCATATGGATTTACATCCTCTGTAATTCCTTTCTTTCTCTACAATTCCCTATAATTCCTTCTTAATATTATGTCACGTGGCATTTAAGTAATCCAATAGTCACCCAACAAACTAGAGTTTAAATAAAATTCAAATTTATGGGTGGATTTAAATAAAATTCAAATTTAGTTTGAATTGGGTGACCGTTGGATTACTTAAATGCCACATGGCACAATCATAAGAGGGAATTACAAGGAATTGTAGGAAAATGAATTACAGTGGATTCACTTTGGGTAGGTTGACTCCGGATCCTCTTGAACTCTATCCGGAGGTCTTTGTTTTTTTTATATTTTTTTACCATACAAAAAGGGGTAAGTACTGGTCTACTGAAAAGTCCTACTTCTAATTCGTTTTGTCAAAAACTCCACCCTCATTATGTGATAGAAAAATATAAAAACTCCACCCTCATTATGTGACAGAAAAGTATAAAGATAACACATTCCTCTACTTAACGAATAGAGATTCAGATAAAGATTCAGATTTTAAACTTGATTCTCAAACTACCTAACCCATAATATGATCCAGAAAATGTTCAGTTCCAAATCTTCCAACCAAACCCATCCTTAACTTTTTGGGTGTGTACTTGTGCCTTGGTGGTCGCCCCTTAGAAGCCCAACCCTTTGATCGTGGTTCCTCTGGACTTATGCATTTTAGTACCTTTGGACTTGCTCTTTTTATATGGTCTTTTGTTGTGGGTTCAGTTTTAACTCTCGCTATATGTTCTCCAACATGTGAAGAGTGCAGGTGCAAGTTTGTTCAGAAAAACCTAAACCCAACAATTTTGAGGTCGACATGGCCGGAGTGAGAGTGGATTTCTTGGTATATGAGTAAGCCAAGATTGAGATAATTTTAAGTTTTTTTTTTTTTTTTTTTTTTTTTTTTTTTCAAGAGAGAATTTTAAGTTCAACGAGATAAGATCGGTCCAGATTATAATATCATACATAAAATTGAATGACATGGTTGGTCCTGACTTGCTTAGCCCTGAAATAGCTATAAGAATTCCTACTAAAAAAAATTTGTGTATATTGCCCTTTGTGCAGTTGATATTATTAGATAACAAACTGTGATGCCCCACATAATGGAATACCACTACCGCATAGTTTTTGCTCATGTTTGATTCCTTTTAATCATATATATTGCATATTAAACATTAAGAGAGGAGATAAAATTTTCTATAACAAATCGTAATAATAATATTAATTATACATTATTACCCAGCTGAAGGGCAGGCCTGGCGCAATGGTGGAGTCTCTCCATTGTGTGTAGGAGGTCGTGGCAAAGCAGGGGTAAGACTGCCTAGAAAGTCCCTTCCCCAGACCCCACAGTGTGGGAGCTTCGGCATTGGGTACACCCTTTTTTTTACATAGCTATCTAATTTTATATCCCAATTAGGATCAGATCTGTGCTTTCAGTGAAAAGAAATTTATGTAGACAATGACTATTGAGAAAGAGATATTATTATTAATTGAAATTTTTATTCACACACAAAAAAAAAATGTAAAGGTTACATCAGTGTGATGAGGTTCCTTAATAAACAACATTTATCAAGTAAACATGAATCATCCCTTAGAGCTTAGATGATGACAATAAATGCAAGTTGTCATGAGTCAAGCTTAGCAACAATAAAGGGCGTACCCAGTGCCAAAGCTATCACACTGTGGGGTCTGGGGAAGGGACTTTCTAGGCAGCCTTACCCCTGTTTTTTAATAATTTTTAATATTACTCTCTCAAGTGTAATTACTTTATGCTTCTGGGAAGGAAATGCAATGTAATATAAATCATTAAAATTTCTCATGCTGCACACAATGATACTATTTTCTATGCAATTTGCATGTCATACTTACGAAAATAATAAAATGGGTTAAATTCTTCAAAAGGATTGTTTTATTGGCACAGTGTTAAAAAAAAAATTTAACTTTATTTTATATTCTTCAAAAAAAACAAAATAAAAAACTAGTAACTTTACTTTCCCATCCACTGGTTTGAATTATCTTCTTTGAGGGCGACTCATTGTTATTTCACTATGTATAATCAAAAGAAAACAATTTCTGAGGTCCAATTTTGAAAACAAATATTATCACAAGACAAGGCAGTTTAACGTGCAATGTGTCCAGGCCGAGGAGTGAAAAGTCAGATTATTATCTAAAAAAATTTGAAATGAATTAGAAAGGATAAAAAAGAAAAAATAGGAGAAAGAAGACAGAAGCATGCATGATACTGGTACTGTTTATCCATCATCTGTCTTCATAAATTTAATATAAGAAAACCACTGGAGTGTATATAATGATGCATTAGGGCAGTGTAGGATCAATAAAGAAAGAAAGCGACCAGCAGAAGAAGAATCACTCAAGACAGTTTCTAACTCAATTTCCATTTAATCTTCTTCGTAAAGCCATATGGCAACTCACTCTCACCAACCCATTCTCCCGTGCGCTTGGCTAGTGTTTCTAATGGCTACCTTCTCTTCTTCTTCCTATGGCGCCAATGTCCCTGCCTCCAATTTTTCCATAGAGGAAGCTACGGTGGCAGAGTTGCAGGAGGCCTTCAAGCAGAACATTCTGAATTCTACACAGCTTGTTGAATACTATCTTTCACAGGTTGTTAAACTCAACTCAAAGGTTCGGGGCATCATTGAAGTGAACCCAGATGTGCTGACCCTCGCCCAACAGGCAGACCAGGAAAGGAAGGACGGAGCTCCTATATCGACGTCCGGGTTGCATGGCATACCAGTGCTGGTCAAGGACAACATAGCCACCAAAGACAAGCTGGACACCACAGCCGGTTCCTTTGCACTGTTGGGCTCTGTTGTCCCTCGCGACGCTGGTGTGGTCACCAAGCTTAGAGCTGCCGGCGCCATCATCTTCGGAAAAGCTGCCCTTAGCGAGTGGGCTCATTACCGCCCTGGACCCAACGGTTGGAGTGCTCGAGGTGGCCAAGCGCTGGTGAGGAAATGCTAATTCCAATGTCATTCATTCATTCATTCATCTATTCATTAGATTTTATAATAAAGGGAACAAAAACAAGCTTTGCTAAATGGTATGAGATTTGCAGAACCCATATGTAATGTCTGCAGATCCACATGGATCAAGTACCGGATCAGCAATATCAGTGGCAACAAATATGGTGGCAGTGTCACTCGGAACAGAGACAGACGGTTCAATCCTTGGCCCCTCGTTTGCAAACTCGGTGGTTGGAATCAAACCCACTCTAGGACTCACCAGCCGTGCTGGAGTCGTTCCCATCAGTCCTAGGCAGGACACCATTGGGTGAGTATTAAAATGATAGTTTCTGTATTTTCAAATTGATTCCACCTTCTCTTCCCTTTCAAATTGGGAAAATTGATCTGTGTCATTTTGCTTATTGCTGCACCTGCATGCAACAGGCCAATTTGCCGCACGGTGTCAGATGCAGCATATGTACTTGATGCAATTGCAGGCTACGACCCTTACGACAATGCAACTTTACCAGCATCAAAGTTCATTCCTGATGGTGGTTACAAGCAATTCTTGAATGCAAGTGGACTTCAAGGGAAGAGAATTGGAATAGTGAGGGATCCCTTCTTCAACTTCGATCACAGCACCTATTTGGGACAAGCTTTCGACAGTCATTTCCAAGTACTAAGGTAATAGCAATTTTCACATGATATTAGGTCGTGGATTCAAAGAAGCCAAAACTACTCCATTAGTTAGTGATGTCCATTCTACCCCCCAAAAAAAATAGTGATTTTCGTATTTCCTCTTTGAGTCTTATTCTTATTCTTTCTTGATCTCCAAAAACAAAAAGGCAAAATGGAGCCGTTTTGCTTGATAATCTGCAAATAGACAACATCAGCATGATTCTGAAATCCACTGAAAGTGGTGAATCGATTGCATTATCAACCGAGTTCAAGATCGCTCTGAATTCTTACCTATCAGAGTTGGTCTCTTCTCCAATCAAAACACTCGCAGATGCTATAGCCTTCAACCTGAAGTACTCTACTTTGGTAAGTCATTTTTTGAAGTAACTTTAAACATCCATAGCTGAACTCTCTGATTAATCTTTTACCAGTCTAATCCAATCTAGCCCCATATACTAGTTGAACCCTGTTAAACACAACAATCTTCAAGTAATAAACTGACCTTTGGTGGGGGTGCTATACAGGAAATGATCCCGGAATTTGGGCAGGCTGTATTTTTGGCAGCTGAGAACACCACTGGTACCAGCAATCCTGCATATCAAGCAGCACTAAAGAATATGCAGAGCTTGACAGAGAATGGGTTTGTGAAGCTAATGACAGAGAACAAGTTAGATGCATTGGTCACTGCAAACTCTACTGTTACTCCTATGCTAGCAATTGGAGGATTTCCAGGAATCAGTATTCCAGCAGGTTATGGACAAGGTGGGGCACCATTTGGTATCTGTTTTAGCGGATTGCAGGGCTATGAACCAAGGTTGATTGAGATTGCTTATGCTTTCGAACAAGCTACAAAGGCCAGGAAGCCTCCATCATACTTGGTATGAGAACTCCCAAAAAATTTGCTTATCAGCAATAATAAACAGATTTGAGTTTTAGCAACTAGTAATAAATTTGCTCATTAGATTATAAATGAAACAAACTCTATTATGACAATGGGAAGAAACTCTAGCCCAAGTAGAAGATTACAAGATATAGATAATCCAAATAAAGAATCTACACAAGCAAATAAATCAAATACCCAAGTCAACCAAAAATAAATTGGGACCTAGTCCTTCTCCATCTAGGCTCCCAAATGGATATTCACAAGTCCTTTTAACTACTCCTGCATCGCACGCGAGATCAAAACAAACTTACTTGCAATTGACAGGTGTACAAGAGCAAAAAAAAGGCCAGGCAAATGAGTGTAGAAGTAACTATGAAAAGAGCGGCTGTGCCTAAGAATGCAACATATACGCTGGTAGGAGAAACTAGCAGTTCTAGCTCCCAAATGAATGTACAGCAATAATACTATGAAAAAAACAACAATAGCTGAGACCTAACCAATGCTGCAGAACAATATACTGAAACAGATGATGTCACTAAGAGAAACTGACGAGATTCTCAGAACAATTGATTGCCTATTATTTTTCTGGGGGCATTAGGAAGGGGAAGTGGGAAGAAACAACCGATTGCTTGCTTACGTCTAAAATGGGGTCCAGCCAGATAAGAGCAGGAATACATAATATATCCCCTGGTTTAAAAAGTTATTTAAGTAGTGCTTACATATATACAAGGATTCATAACTGTAAGTATGGGGGAATATGACGCAGAAAGGTTGTGAAATCGAAAAAATTCTATATTAGCAGACTTAACATTTCGGGACAACATCGTCTCAGATTAGTCCTGCATTAGAAGATTCAACATCTTGGGTAAGGTGTCATTTTGGATAAGGTGTGAACAATGTATGTAATCGGATTTATCATGGACAGCAGATCAGTAAAAATTTCAGAAGATACAAGGCGAGGAAAAAAAAAGTGAAATATGCAGACATAAGATGAAAAGAGTCTGCATTCACCCCCAAAAAGAAAAAAGAACACAAGAGTCTGCAACTGTTTGGAGGAAGACACCTTCCGGACAAGGACAATAATGAGGAAAATCTTGATCCAGAAATGACCTCAACTCATCAAAAGAGGAATTCTATATGTAGAAACTACTACCACATAAAGGATGGAAATGTTGGAAAGCATCGAAAGAAAAAACAAGCAATTACGTTTTACTCACAAGTAGCGAGGATGCTATGAGGGTTATTTCTTAATTACTGCACAGCTGCTGACCATATACCAAATCTCATCATTGACCAAACTGCGGTCGTTGAGAATAACCAACTAGCTTACTCAGTAGGGGTCCCAGACCAATCAAAGCAATCTGAAGGTGTTCTGAACTACTCAAACGAATACTAGCTTGCCCAGCACCCCGGTTATTCAAATTTGCCCGAGCAATAATGTTTGATGCATGATTTATTCGCAGTTGAGACTGTATGTTGCATCCAATTGCTAGATCTCCATGCCAATCCATGATAGAAAGTCCAAGAGTTGACAACATACGACCCAGGGGATAGTCCTTATCTCTCAAGGTTGCCTCGAGACTGCCTCCATAAGCCACATCACCACGACCGGTCATTGCACCCCCAGTCATAACCAACCGGAACCGTTTGTTAACAATCAATTTGTCTTCAACTTTTACTCCTGCTGATAAGGCATCACCCAGGAGAGTAGCTGAGAAACCAGCTGCTGTCTTGTTGTGCCTGAAGTTGAAAAACCTAATATCACTGCGCCAAGTATATGCCATATCTTTTCCAACAGTCTGCATGTCAAAACCCATTGTGGTTGCTTTCCCTTCCCCATGCTTGACAGAACCAGCTACTTCCATCTGCACATTAGCCTCTTTCTTATCCTTCGTAACTTGACCAGAGAAAGACAAGGGTACTTTGTCTTTAAGCACAAACAATCTTTCTACATTTATACCCTCGTAGCCAACATCATGATCCCAGCCATGAGTTTCAAGAACTGGCCTCACAAGCCACTGGTTAGAGGAATCCAGAAATCGATATCTGTGAGTGGGATTGTCTGAATCAAATGAAGTTGGCAAGGCCAAATCAGGCATTGGAACTGGGACAGATGCAGCTCCTCCACTTTCTTCTTCAGCACTCTCATTGTACTCATTTGGCAAATCCTTAGCAGAAGCTGCCATTTTCTTTAATAATTTACGCCGCTTTCTCTCTTCCCTCAGCTGTTTCTTTATAAAAAGCTTCTCTCTATATTCCAGCTCATCAAAATAAGCCTTCTTCTGTGCTCTACTCAACTTTGACAGTTGAACCTTGGTCAAACGCTTGAAAGGTGGTAATTCATCATAGTCTGTCTCTTCATCTGAATCTGATGCCTCATCCAAGTCCTCATCAAGAGCATCCTCATCATCACCAAACTGCTCCTCAGGGAGTTTCACTTGGGGTCTTGATTGGAGAAATGATGACAAGAGGAATGGTAATGGTGGTGCCCTAGATCGAGTTGCAAGAGGCCTTCCTCGTGGGCTATCTTGTAAATTTAGAAGTGCGTTTGCCTCAGCCAGAATCTTTGATGCAAAGGAGAGCAATAATAAATGAGGCTTCCACACTTGGCCATTTGGCAGGACTCTTTGCCCAGCCCTGTTTGTTCTGCATGCAGAGTGATTCTCCACTAATGAAACAGGGTTCATGAGCCGCATATCCCCTGCTGCTTGACGAATGGCCTGCTGAACCACATGGGAGCGCTGGGTTACAAACATCTCATAACTTGAAGCAATACCATTTGGACCATCAGGAGGTGCAGAACCTGCATGTGTCAGAACTACGATTGCATTAAACCAAATGGATGGCCCAAATATCTCTGTAATTGTTCGCAGCAGTGGCATATCACCAAAGTCCCTGCTTTGCATGTCCAATCTATCAAGATACAAAATAATATCTGGAGGTGTCCTCTTAATGAAATGCTTAACAGAATGTAGGATCTTCTCATTTTGACGTTGATCTGACCAGGAAGATAAGAGTCCAGGGGTATCAATCACGCGCACCTTGATCCCCTGAACCGTTCCAACCACATCCTGAACATTCTTAGTCCCCGTATCGAATGCATCAGTGCTGAACTTGACTTCATCAAATATTGAATTGATAGTTGCACTTTTACCAACTCCTGTCTTTCCAATAACCATGATTGTGCATGAAAAATCAAGGGCCTCCTGCCCAGTAGCCTCAAGCTGCTCCGCAATTGAACTTGCTGTGTCAAAACTGAAGCTACCAGCACGAGTTGTATTTCTGCCTCGCAGCTGTTCTGCTAACCCTAGCCGGTATAGGACCTGGGCAACAACAACATTATGGGGGGTCTGACCAAGTCGATGAGCAAGACGCAGAAACTTTACCCGGATCATCTGGAGCTTCTGACGAGTTTCATCATTCTCCTCAGCCTCACCATTCATAGGGTCTTCAACAAGCTGAGAGCGACGCAATTCATTTTCTCTAGACTGTTGCATTGCACGATGAGCAGGTCCCAACAGTGTACCACTCCCAAGGCCAGCAGGCTGAGGTGGAAGAGAAGGATTTGAGGAACTTCCAGTTGATGAACCAACATTTCGTGCAGACTGAATTTGTGGTTCTCTGTTTTCAACCTTTTTGGTCTCTTGAAAAGCAGGCTCCTCTACCACAGTATAGCCAGAGGAACCTTCTTTGATATTTCTGTCAACAAACTGCGGCTGAGAACCTTGTAAATCTTCTGCCTCTGGTTCGACCACATCAGCTTTAACAGAATTAGATTCTTCTGCAAAACTCGGGATTTCAACTTCTTCAGATCCAGTCTCATTTAGAGATGGAAATTGTTCAGTTGAAGAGCTCAGCAGTTCCACACATTGTTGATCCTGGCCTTCCCCAGCCAAGTTTGCAGAAGGTTCATGTAAGTCACCACTTTCCCCATCTTGATTCACAATCAATTCATCAAATTCATCTTCATGAGAAGGCCTAATCAGATCTGATTCCACCTGTTCAACCTTCGCTACGTCCGCTTTATCAAGAAGAGCAGGAGTTTCCCCCAAACTAACATTAGCTGAATCAACATTTTCAGATTTTCCAGTAGTTAAATCACTCCTCCCTTCTGATCCAGTCTCATTTAGAGATGGACATTGTTCAGTTGAAGAGCTCAGCAGTTCCACACACTGTTGATCCTGGCCTTCCCCAGTCAAGTTTGCAGAAGGTTCATGTAAGTCACCACTTTCCCCATCTTGATTCATAATCAATTCATCAAATTCATCTTCATGAGAAGGCCTAATCAGATCTGATTCCACCTGTTCAACCTTCGCTACGTCTGCTTTATCAAGAAGAACAGGAGTTTCCCCCAAACTAACATTAGCTGAATCAACATTTTCAGATTTTCCAGTAGTTAAATCACTCCTCCCTTCTGCCTCAGCCCCATCTGTAGAAGGTTCTGCATCTCCATCAGCCACAGATTTTGAAACCTCCCTCAGCTCAGCTTCTAAAACACCACCATCAAACCTATTTGCTTCCATGGGCAAAATTTCCTCGGCATTAGTTTCCACATTGCCAGTTTCATCTGCAGGAACAATCTCATTAACAGGCTCCTTCAAAACCAAACCTGTGGTCATTTTCTCGACAGCAAGTTGTTGCTCCCCCTCCAGAGACTGATCATTGCCCAGGTTGATAACAGTTTCTACATCATGAATGGAATCATCCAACCCATTTGATTCCGACTGTAATTCTTCCTGAGCAATACCTCTCACATTGGCATATTCATCAGAGACCCCAATCTCATCAACAGGATCATTACATGCGTTGCTTGGAAGTCCAATAGCCTCTTCAAAATTCTCCGTCTCATGGTCTCCATTAGGTACTCCACTGATTAGAAAAGAACCAGAATCCCCGCTCATGTCTACCCTGTTAACAGCCTGATCCACTTCAAGGTCTATAGGAGACTCCAGCAAATAAATATCTTCTGGAGCCTCCACAAATAGCTGGCCTTGAGAATCCTTTGATTCATGAAGCCCATGGACATTTGTCCCATCTTGGACTACCATTGTCTCTCCAAAATGAGATTCATCATGCGTTGCAACCCCATTTTCCATTACTTAAAACACTATGATCACCTGAACACGTAAATAAACTTATACATGTAGATCAAACCATAGAATTAATCCTACACTCTATAGCAACAAATTTATCACCAATTGCAGAGACGAAAAAAAAATCGAATATTCCAATAAACAAAGCAAAAAATAAATGAGCAAGGATAGCTGAACGTCTCAAACCATACAGGTCCATGAATTCGAATTTGTACATTGCTACCCGTATTAGCTTCTCATTTCTAGGGTTTTCAAGAAGTGGCAAATGTTTTCTGCAATAACTGAAATCGGACAAACTAACGGAATTACTGTATAATAATCGAAGAAAGAAAGAAAGAACGAACCTTGCTAAACGGATAAGAGAGAGGGTTCTCCGCTTCTACAGCGACGGATGTGGAAGGAAGGAAGGAAGGAAGGATTGAAGCGGGCGAAAGATGTATTTTGTTACGGAGTCGAAAGCGGATATTCTCACTTCATTTTAGCTTCTCTCTACCAATTCGGCTCGTTAGCCAAACTTGTGAAAGGCCATCAATGCCTCAGCTGCGGATAAGAGCAGTAGATCTCCAACAATGGCAGAAAAATTTGAAGATACATGAGTAAACGATACATAACGAAGCTCGTGATTCACATCGAACGGTCAGTATTTACTTCTTGGATTTCATGTCAAAAAAATGCTAGCCGTCAGTTTTATTACAAGACAGCTGCCCTTGAATGTCTCAAGCGGACCGTCAGTTTGATGTTTTCTTTCCCCTCTTCTGGGTAGAATTTGAGTTTACCTGTTTGGTTCGAAAATTCGTTTTCCCAATTTCGACCAACCCTCCATTGGGTGTTCTTCAGATAGAACTATATTTCAAAATCTAGCGAACCGGTTTGGTGGTTGTTAGAACAAAATTCAACATTTTCATTACAAATATATACACACGGCCGTCCAGCTACATTTATGCCAAAAGAAAAAGGAAATCTAACATGTTAATCATTTTGAGAGTTCAATTAAAATCACGTGTCAAAAAATGCAAATTCAACTCAAAACTTAGGGTTGTCAACGGTGTGGTTTGGGACGGTTTCGGGCTGGACATAACGGTTGAGGCTGAAAAACACCTAGCCCAAACACAGCCCATTAACAAAATAATAGTTTCGGTTTTGTGCGCTTTGGGTTCGGGTTAACTAACGGTTTGGACTAATGGTTTAGATTTAGGTTAACTAATGGTTTATGGTGTGTAAGAAAAAAAACAAGAAAAAAAAAAAAAATTTGGGTAAACAACAATCTTATTGCGGGAGGTGGGGGTGAACATAATGCAACCAACCACTCAGTGGAAATTGGCCATTATTTCGGATCCGAAACCGAAAGGGCCTTCTTGGCTAAGAGATCTGCTATTACATTAGAACTCCTAAGAATAAAGGCAGGGATACAATGCGCAGAAATTATCCATCAGATAGTGAATATCTTGGATCAAGGGTTCCACTGTCATCGAGGGTTGAATCTCACCATCAAGATACCGGATTAACTATTTGCAATCCGACTCAATTATGATTGATTCATATCAACATGCCAGCGCTTCCAATAAACCTACTCTAAAAGCAATAATTTCTCCTTCTTCAGCAGAATTATAATGCCAGGTAACGACGAAGCACCCAAGGGTAGAAAAAACAATTAAGTATCTTACAACTAAATGCAAAAATTTTATGGAAAGCAAAGTTGCTATTGGTCAATTTTCATTAAAAAAAACCCACCCATTCTATAGAAAAATCAAGAACCTAGATATTAAGTAGTAAAATGACTAGCCCTTGGAAACCAGGGTTGGCAACATAAAAAAAATAATAATAATAAAATGACTATTTGATCTTTGAATTCATTCTTAATTTTTTTAATTTTTTATACCAACTACCTAATGGTAATATAATGATTCAAATACTATTTATTGTAAAATTACAAAATGGACGGGTTCGATTGGGTTTGGGCCGGTTTGAGCTATAACGGGCCGGTGCAGTTCGATTTTAACAGTTCGGGCTATAAATTGACACCCCTATCAGAACCTATATGATATAGTAGTATAAGGTGAAATATGGATCCTCCACCCACATGCATGGGTCATCAATACATCTCGTTACGTGACATGTGTCAATTCTAAATTAAAAAATCATCCTTTATTTTTTGATAATTAATCTAAAACTAATCCAACCATTTGAAAGCTTCTTTCTTTTTTCTTTTTTCAAATTTATTGTTTTCTATTTATCCCAACACTATTAAAACCCCAAAGTGGCTCTGCCACCCATTTACATTCTCTTTCTTCTTTGCATCCATTCTTTATCTTTCGTATATCCATTATTACTTGAAAAATATTTAAGACACAACTTTTTTTTTTTTATTTAGTTGTTTTGGTATAAAAATAAGTACAGAATAGAGAGATGTTCTTATAGTCCTATGTTTGATCTTAAAATCCAAACCCTCTCTTTTTTAAAGAAGTGTTGAATTAGATGAGTTAAGATGTCAAGGTTTATTTAATCACAAAAATGATGAAAAATGAGAGGGAGCAATTAATTTTTCAATTTTGAGAGACCAAGATCTACTCGTATGAATAGTTTATTCCTTCATGGATAGTTTTATAGGGTTTGTCATACAACTACATGTGTGGATGAAAAAAAATTCAACCCATAGGGTGGAGGATTCATATATACTCCCTAAAAGATGGGAGAAAGAGAAAGGAGAATTTAGGGGAAGAACATGTCTTATGGATCTCATGCATATAGTTTCCTAATCTCTTTGGACAAAGAAGGAATATACACTATAGATTTAAAGATGCGGATTTGAGTCAATTCTAATTGAGTCAGACTGTAAACAGATTCTCAGGTACCTTGAAGATGAGATTCAACCCCCCATTGTAGTGGAGCCTTTGATCCAAGATATTCATTATTTAATGGATAACTTTACACATTGTATCCCTACCTTTATCTCTAGGAGTTCTAATGTAATTGCAGATCTCTTAGCCAGGAAGGCCCTTTCGGTTTCGGGCCCGAAAGATTGGCCATCTTCCACTGAGTGGTTGGTGGAGCTATGTTCCCCAACCCCCCTTGCCCGCTTTGAATAAGATTGTTGTTTACACAAAAAAAAAAAAAAAAAAAAAGATGAGATAAGGTTATGAAATATACAACAGATAAAGTTCTCTAATGTATAACATGGAATGAAAAACCAGATACCAATCGCATAAGGTGTCGTGATAACATTGAATTTATGGTAGCTTTAAATTAGAGAATGAGAGACTTGCATATGTCATCAAGGAGAATCTAATTGATGTACTTACTATTTTTTCTTTAGACACACTGAGATGGGAGCTGGAGTCCTAGAGAAGTGATAGGGGGCGCGGAGCGTTCAAGACGTGTATGGAGATAACAATCTAACTAACAATGATAATCATAATCCATAACTGGACAAAGTAGGTTTTCATCTCCTCTTCCCCCGTAAAATGGATAATTAAAAAAGAAAACCAATATAACAATAATAAATGAAACCAAAAGGGAAATGTGTAGAGAAATATCAAATCTACTAAATGTATTGAGAGCTAGGTACAATATCTATAGGATTTACAAATACAAGATAGAACCATATAAATACAAGTTATGTATCTGTAACAATAATAACAACTACGTTGAATCAAATAAGAAACGTAAAAACCCAGAAAAAGAAACGAACATTTTAACTAACCAAACACGTGGCCCAACCGAACCAGTAAAGGGAAGAATGGAAAACGAAAAAGATCACCATCAACATCCAAAGATATCTGGAAACGAAAACGAAGAGATAACAATTTTCCTGATTTTTCTCTGTTACCATGTCTCGTGATAAAACCTTCAAACCCCATTCTTTCTTCTTCGAATCTCACATCAGCAGCACCAGGAGGGAGAGAAGAAAGAAGAAGAAGAAGAAGAAGAAGAAAATTTGAAAAAGTCTTCTTCTTGTTCTTCTGTAATTCTGGGAAATGGGTGGCCAAGTTTCCAAACAGATGAAGCGTCGAAAGGCGCTCTCTGCAGAGAAGAAGATCCTTACAGATCTCCAACAAAACTCCAGCAACGAATTCCCAGGTTCTGATTTCCATCCACCTGATAGGACCAATTGGATGCAAGGTCTCGGCCCAAAGAGAATTCACATAAACCAAATCGTTTGGCCTGGCACCCATGACTCGGCAACCAACAAAATCGGTATCCCATGCATCTCTCGTCCCTTCGCTCAGTGCCAAACTCTCTCCATCTACAATCAGCTCCTGAAAGGCACCCGAGTCTTCGACATCCGAGTCCAAGAAGATCGCCGGATCTGCCATGGTCCCCTCAAGACCTACAGCGTCGATGTGGTCATCAATGACATCAAGAAGTTCCTTGGAGAGACCAACTCAGAGATCATAATACTCGAGGTACGCACTGAGTTCGGACACGAAGACCCACCTGAGTTTGACAGGTACTTAGTGGATCAACTCGGCGAGTTCTTGATCCATCAGGACAACCGAGTTTTTGAGAAGACTATAGCCGATTTGCTACCTAAGCGTATAATCTGTGTTTGGAAGCCGAGAAAATCTCCTCAACCCAAAAATGGGGGACCTTTGTGGGGTGCTGCTTACTTAAAGGATAACTGGGTCGACACCGATTTGCCGTCGACCAAGTTCGATGGAAATCTGAAGCATTTGAGTGAGCAACCGGCAGTTTCGAAGAGGAGATTCTTTTACAGAGTGGAAAACACAGTCACACCTCAGGCAGACAATCTGGTGGTATGTGTTAAGCCGGTGACCAATAGAATCCATGATTATGGACGACTCTTCATTGCTCAATGCTTCTCTCATGGTTGTGTAGATAGATTGCAGATCTTCTCGACGGATTTTATAGATGAAGATTTCGTGGATGCTTGTGTTGGCCTCACACATGCTAGACTAGATGGCAAGGCCTGAAATTACTTCAAATCATCAGTATATATATCATTTTTTTTGTCTTCTCTCCTTCTTTGGTGATAAGAGATGAATCTGTAAGTTATATTTGTATTCTGATGGAAATGTAGTTGTTTGGAGTTAATTTGATCATGAAAATCTTGAGCCATGGTTCCTTCTTGTTGATGAGACCAATGAGAAAAAGAAGATCCAAGAAAGACCAACAGGGTTTTATGCTACCTAAAGCTAACTCTCTAGAATTTGAATTCATGCATGCACTCCTGATGAGACTCATCAGTCACGGAGTAATAGTTGAATAATTTCACTCAAGTATAAATCTTGTGAATTAACAAATATTGCAACTATCAGCAAGACAGAAACTGTGTTCGGATTCCAACCAAAAATAAAATAAATAAGCAATAATAATATTTATGGTGTATGGACGAAGCAAATAGTGGAATATATTGCTGCTTACTGATCATCGTCTCCATTTCTTCTCTGCATTAATTTCTATACAAGAAAATTCAATTATATAGAAAAAGAAATGCCTTGTCTACAGTTAAAAAGCCTAGCTACAGAGTATAAACTATAGTTTAGAGTGCCAAAACAGATGCTGCTTCCATTTTCTGCAGAGAAAGCTGGGAAGGGTTTGTGCTGGAAGACATCTACTGCTAATATTTGATTTTCTTCTGCTTCAGCCATTAAAACGAGGCTTTAACCTAGCACGAAAGGAAACAAGAACAGTTCAATGTCGAGATGATAACACCTTTGGATCCTATCGAAGGTAAAAACTTGGATATGTGGCATGGAGGTTACTTGTTCTGGATGGGATTTGATCTACTTGGAGGCATCTTGCGCAAGTTTTCTTCTATCTGCTTCATGGGCTGTTTCTTCATGCTTGTCTGCAAGTCCTCCTTAGCTCGGGAATGCAATATTGAAGATTGTTGTTGTAGGTCGTCAAGAACTCTCGCTTGGCCCTTAGTGACCTCCGGAGAAAACAGTAATAGTACTGACAATGAAAGGAAAACTACCCATGGTCTGCAGAACCAACCCATTGTAATTCTCTTAGTCTTCTTGCCTGCTAACTGAGTTTTAGAGATGGTTGATGAGGGTTAAGATAAGAATGATTTATAACCAGCATCTGCATCTGCATCTGCATCATTTGACTGTTTCCAGTTTGAATTTGGTCTCCAACTTGGTTAATTAAACTTATAGTTTCAGAGGAGACATGTGATTCATCTTGATTCCACATGTTTTTACTGGGTTTTTCTAGGCAGATCTCCAACTGTGTTTGATTAAGCAAGTCCAAAGGCAAAACCTCGCAAGACTGAACATATAGTCTACCAAAAAAAACAGAACATAGAGTCAGCTGCCGCTCCTACTGCACTAATCCCTATGGAGTAGGAGAGCTTGGGATATGGTCCGACGATATATATAGTGATGGAAAGAAGGAATCCAATGATTTACATGAAACGATATTTTTTGCCCAATCTTTGTAAATCTTTGTTTATTGTTCTTTATTAAGATCAACTGAAATGAGATTTGTTGCCTTATGTAACCATAGAAGGTTTGAACTAATATTTATTGGATTCTTACAAATTGAAGTAGGGGATGACCAAAGCAATTTCGACCTTACTCTTTTCTTTTGGGCAGAATCTCGATCTTACTTTGAAATTCTGTAAACCTTGACTAACCATCCAGGTCAGGGTATTATTTTTTATACCCTTTTCACATTAAAACTAAAGCATGTCAGGTTTTTTAATTTTTATTTAATATACGTGTATATATATATATATATATATATATGAATAAAATTCACTTTCCCATCCAAGGATTACCTAAAAATTAATTAATAAGTTATACGATTGTTTCTTTTCATCAATAGAAAACTATTATTAAGAAGAAAAAAAGGATAAACATCAATTACCTTTCCTCTTAGTTCACCAAATGGTTTTTGAACCCTCTCTTAGTTGATAATATCACTCAACTCCCCTTTTACCAAGTAAAGTTACCAAATGTCTCTCTTCTCTTCTATTAAGTCCTAGTTTTACTGCTAATTATTTTTTAAAAGTCTCAAATCACCCTTAATTAAAAAGAGAGGTTAGTCTAAAATCTCAAATTACTCTGAATTAGTGTAGTCGTTAATACCCCTAAATTACCTATCGTAAAAACTCCAAAATACCCTTAATTACTTTAATAGTTAGAATCTTAAGTTACCTTCAATTAGTTTTATTCTAAAATCCTAAAATACTCTTTATCCTCTATGATAATTTTTCCTCTTTTTCCATCTTAAAGAAGAGAAGAAACCTTAGAACGGTGTTTACATTTTTTTGATTGATTTTTTTAGTCAAATGTGCTTGGTTTTTTGTATGGATAAGTTAAATCCGAAATATAATTGATATGAACCCTAAGAAATCAAGTGTGAATCTCAATCCACATAACATGACCTCTTCCACCTTACCTCACACTAGTCTTTGATTGTTTGTCATTTTTTGCAGTCCATTTTGACTAAGCGATAACGATATAGATAGAAACCGAAATGGTGATAAGATACCATGGGTGCTTGGCAATAAGTAATTAAAATATGTATAGAAAGAAAATATACTATTAAAAAAAATTCATACTGTCTATTTAAAACAGTTGGACCAACAACGCTCTTGACTAACTGACCATTTTGCTTATAGGGTGAAAAGAAATATAATTTTCTTTTTATTATTTTACAAAAACATCACTTAATTTTTTTCTAATTTAAATGAAGAAGAAAAAAACCCTCCTATTCAACAAATTTGTAGAAGCTATGTTGGATTTTAATCTTAGGAATTGTAGAAGATATGTTGAATCTTAATCCTCTATGATAATTTTTTAAGATGGAATCCGCCATAGAAGAAGAATGAAAAATGTAAAAGTCAATGTGATGGGCGTAGTTAGTGTTCACTGAACTGGTTTTTCGTCTTCTTTCTTTGTCCATAATTCGCACTCACCTAGTTCTTTCCTCTCTTCCTCTTCTTTTAACACTTCTGAGCTTTGATGAATCTCCAACCCATCATCTACTATTTGGGTTTCTCTCTCTGTTCTTCAGAAATGAATCGATCAGAAGAAAGAGAGAGAGAGAGAGCCACGCAACTCAGAAAGAACCGGAGCTTTGCGGTTTGCTTCCCAATACCACCACAACCAGAAAGAGACCAGAACACGAAAAAATAAGAGACGGGCTCTCATTCTCATGATAGGGATGTGATACGGAGGCAAGAAGATTGTTGCGTGTTGAAAACATTATATGGGTAGGAAGTATAAGACTATAGAATTGATGAAATTGAACTTATCTGATTTAGAGAGATATCAATGTCTTTGTTGTAGTTGAAGAAGAAATAAGTAACATCACTATGCATCCGTATGTCATCGAGGAAACAATACGACAACAACAAGAAGAACTCGAACAATATAGTGCAGATTGGGTTTGACCATGGCGTTCTTACCTCCAAGATACAACAACTCCTTAGTTCCAATGGCATGCACTCCAATGGAATCTATTTGCAAAGAACATCGGAAGGTAATACTCACAAACTCGTAAAAAACACTCACACTTTGATGGAAAACCAAAAGACTAATATTGATGTTAAAACGGTTAGAGTTACTAGGGATTAACTCCTCTCTTTATATAAAAGAGGAAGAGACACCTATAAAGGGTATCTCTAAAACGTACCTCCCAGATCATGTTTTTTCCCTTAAGTCTTTTTTGTTAGCATTCAAACAAAACTTTCCATATACTACTCATTGGCTATTTAGGTATCTAACATGGAATAATATGACCTCTAACCCTTCATTGTAAAACACAAAAAATATTTTGAATCTTATAATTTAAAAATAAATTTAAAATTCCAACATTGCGGCGTATAGGAAAAACAAATTAATTTTTTTCCTCAACGCAAAAGGTCTTTCTATTCGCTCTTCCGATAGCCGGAGTTGGAGGAGGAGAGGAGGGGTTGAAAAGAGGGACCATGGGAGGGACATGAAAGGGGAGGGCATTTTAGTGATTTCTCAACTAAGGGGTATTTCACTATTTTGGCATTGTCCATCAACAAGAGTCCTCATTTCACTAATTTGTATTGTCCATCAACAAGATTGAGGACTGAGAAACATTGCATGTGACAATTTCAAACATGATCACCAAAACATTAACTATGAACAGAATTAAATCAACAAAATGCAGGAAACGATGGGAAGTAACTTGTAATTTCTGAAAAGAGTCAGTATAGGTAGCATGTAATTTTTTATTATTTAAATGGCAATCAAGAGTTTTGGTCCAATTTAAGCAGAGAGCATGAAAAAATCTCTTAAGGGCCTATTTGGTTACTTGAGTTTGTAGATTTCAAAAATCTGGAGATTTCAAATCTATAGACTTCAAATCCCTGGGGTCATGGTTCATAAAATTACCTGTTTGATTAGCTTGAATTTTTGAAATGAAATTTGTAGATTTATGTAAAAAAATATTTATTAAATTATGGTTCAAATGTTTGACGCTTTGATAGTAGGAGTAAAATCTCTAAATTTCACCTCATATCCATAAATCTACAGATTCACGTTTTTAGTGTAAAAAGATGAATATTTAGATTTCATAAATCTATGGATTCACACAACCAAAAGGGTAAAAATTTCCCAATTGTGAATCCAAAAATTTCAAATCTCTGAATTCATGTAACCAAACAAGCCCTATAAGAATCATTTTTCAAAAAAGCTAATTCAATAAAGAATCAATTAACCTTTTAAGGTGCAGGCTTGTTCCTCATCTTCTTTTTCTTGGATTTTTATTTGCAACAGCTGCTGTTGGTAAAAAAAATTCATCTGTCGTGCACAGCAATGCACTCTTTATACAAAATAAAAGGCTGAAATTAAAAGCTTAATTTTAAATTTTGAAAAGTCCAAAATAGCCTTTTAGTTCTTTTGTTTTCTAAGCCTTTTAGTTGGTATATATGTGTAATGTTGTGCACAACAGAGGATGTTTACTCCTGCAGCTGGTTGCTACTCACAGTGGTGATGATGCTATATAATCAAAATAAAATCCAACGGTTGATAATCAAATGGTGAGGTTTACATGTAAGTTTGTAAACTTTAAAATCTTAAAATCTTAAACCAGCAGGTGAAGAAAAATCGACTTAGAACTTCCTTACTTGTTTTCCTATCTGGGAATTTCATCGTTCTCCAATTATTCATGATCTGATTTAGGGAAGCAGCGTGTAATTTTTTATAGGCAGCATGTAATTTTTTATTATTTAAATGACAATCAAGAGTTTTGGTCCTACTTAAGTAAACAGCATGAAAAAAACTCTTGAAAGAATCATTTTTTAAAAAAGCTAATTCAATGAAGAGTCAATTATTAAACAAGTCTAGAAGAAAACATGAAAGTAACCTTTTAAGGTGCAGGCTTGTTACTTATTTTTTTTTTCTTGGATTTTTATTTGCAACAGCTGTGATTGGAAAAAAAATCATCGGTTGTGCATAGCAACACACTCTTTATACAAAATAAAAGGCTGAGATTAAAAGCTTAAATTTAAAATTTGAAAAGTCCAAAATAACCTTTTAGTTCTTTTGTTTTCCTAGCCTTTTATTTGGTATATATGTGTACTACTTGCACAATAGAGGATGTTTACTCCCGCTGCTGGTTGCTGCTAACAGTGGTGATCATGCCATAAATCAAAATAAAATCCAACGGTTGAGAATCAAATGGTGAGGTTTACTTGTAAATTAGTAAACTTTAAAATCCTAAAATGTAAAAACAAAAAAATAGTATTTACAAGTAAACTCCATTTGATTCTCAACCGTTGAATCTTATTTTGATTACATGATGTGAGCATCACCATTGACAGCAACCAGTAATGACTGCAGAAAATAAAAATTCATTTTTCTCCAAGTGGCTATTTGCAGGAATTCAGAAGGAACTCCTCCATTTGATTCTCAACCGTTAAATCTTATTTTGATTACGTGATATGAGCATCACCATTGACAGCAACCAGTAATGACTGCTGAAAATAAAAACCCATTTTTCTCCAAGTGACTGTTTGCAAGATTTCAGAAGTAAATCCTTCCAAGGGATAATAGACAACTTCCTTTACCTTTTCATTTTTCAAGTGGCATGAGATAGACAAAGTGACAAAAAAAAAAACTTAACCAAATCAAATCCATAGGTTTAATTTCTTTTGTTTGTATTTTGGGTTGGGCCTGGGGCCATACGATTGATTGTTACTATGATCGGTTTCTTGATATCAAATTTGGTACCAAAAATGGAATCTCGTGTTTATTCTTTTAATGAAAGAAGTTAGGCGTTAATAGTAACTATAAACTTTGAGAATCTACAACCACACAAACCACCCAACAAAATTACAAAAGATAGAATTTTTTTTTTGAACTAGCAGTTATATATTAAGGATAAGGGTATTACATAATATAAAATAAGGCTTCGCTCGTAATCTTGAGAAGAATCTCGAACATTTACTTGATAGCAACTCAAAAGCCCAACCTATTGCCAAATAGCAAGTGGTCCTATCTTATACGAGTTTTTTGCACATTATTTTTCGAGATTTAGATTGGATTCTCAAACATCTTTGGCAAGTGCGTGTTAGGACCACAATGATAAACTTATCAAGATCCGGGGGGGGGGGGGATTCTAATCAACTTTGTCTTAATTCTTGGATTGCATACTACAATGAAAAGCATGGGTGATGCACCTTTAAAAACAAGTGGGTTTATATAAATGAAGACGTCACGTCCATTTCACTGGTCAATTCTATCTTAAAATGTGACTCGGATGTTCTTCGAAACTTAATAACGATTTAAAAGATAATCTAGTTTTGGGCACTCGTTTGTCAGTCATATATCTTTCACATAGCATCCCTATCAACAGTTAAAGTATGATAGGCATTCATGGTTTTTTTTTGTCTATGCTTGATATATTTCCTAAGGGATTGCTTCAATGGACAAAAGCAATACTTCATAAATTAGATGTCAAAATTTTAACTACCCCCGTCCCATTTTTAACATTTTTTTTATACTAAGCCAAATTTGGGTTTTTTGGGGGATTTTTTAATCTTTCGGCCCTCTTCCAGTATGAAATATTAACATTTGGCCCGCCCTTCTTATATTGGAAAAAATTTTAAGCACAAAGGCAATTGGTAGACATATCATTATGACCCCAACCAATGTTGAATCTTGACGTCTCCCCATATGTACAAGTAACTCACTAAGCCGATATTTGTAAAAAATTTTACGAAGATAAATAAATAAATAAATAAAAATAGAAGGACGTATTTGTTCCAAGTCAACAAGACCCTTAGTAAGGAAACAGTTTGTCGTATGCTTGGAATATTGGAATCCAATGTTGGACCACCCATGACTCTACAAAACGATGGCCAATCACAGTGGTTGCTCATGCCATTGGCTTACCTTCCATTTTATGAATTCAATAATCTAAATCTTGGAGGTGAAGGTTGAGGTGAATTGCAACGTTTCTTGCGGTAATGCACACCATTCATTCTTACTTGTTATTTGTTAATAGCTTCTCGTTGCTAAAATGATCCAAGGCGAACATTTGTAGGATTAAGTTAGGGATATCAACTAGACGGTTTTGGGCTAAAAAATATCTAGTTTAAATACATTCCGTTAGCCAATAACTGTTTTGGGCCGGTTTCGGTTTAGAGAAACGGTCTACACTCAGATTGACTAATGGTTTAGACTAATAATTTATGGTATGCAAGAAAAAAGAATAAAAAAAAAATTGAACATTTAACAACAAGAGCTAAAATTCTATGGAAAACAAAATTATTATTGATCAATTTTCATTAAAAAATAAAAAGTCATTCCACGTTATAGAAATTCCACCAACTTTATAGAAATAAAAAACTCAAATACTATAAGTAGTACATAAAAACTGGAAGTTCATTCCTCCAGATTCACCGGATAATTTTCTTGAACAAATCTTTAAACAAAAAACCCTTTTAATTCCAACTTGTGCTATGATTGATTGTTTTGAAATTGAGTTCTTGTTTTATGAGAATGTTCTATTTTTTAGATTGATATTTAGTTTGACATGCAAGAGAAAATACCTTTGGATTAGATAAATATTTACGTAATTTAAACAAACTTGGTATATTCAATTGGATATACATACTTAATTATTTTAATTGCCGTTTACAAGTGGTAAAATGACTATTTGATTTTTGAATTCATGCTCAATTTTTCTGATAGTTTATAACAATTATTTAATGATAATATAATGATTCGAATAATATTTAATGTAAAATTATAAAGCAAGTTGTAAAACGAAAATAACAATATTTTAACAGTATTTTGGGCTATAACAGACCGGTGCGAATTTTAACATTTTAAGCTGTAAATTGACACTCTTAGATTAAGTACTTGCAATTGTTCTAAAAGTCTAGAGATATGAACACATCCAAGTTTGAACATGAATCACCTCGTAAAAAGATGCGGAATCCAAAATCTGTTCACCTGATACGTACCGGTTTCGGACACAAACCTCAAAATCAACAGCATCATCGAATCGAAAGTGTATCATTGCTGAGTCGGTTTGATTGTCGGTTGCGTCGTACTAGGTTAACAGACCAGAACTGAGCCACCAAAAGCCAGTTTTGAATGGGACCAATCAGAGAGAACGGATAGATATGAATATTGTATGCGTTTTTGCTGAGTCAGCAGAGGATTTCTGAACAGATAAGAATGTTAAAAAAAGACTGACTCAGCATTTTAACCCGTTATCCTAAACCCGTGTTTTGACCATGGTTAACTCACTCTGCCTCCACCACCACTCACCCCAAATTCCTCCGCAAATCGCTTATCCAATCCAACTATGCAACGCGCTTGTGTTTTCTATAAATACAGACGCATCCACTCCCTCACTCATCCTCTCTTCTCCACGTCTATCCAACTGTCCACAACTAACTCTGCAACTGCTCTTCTCGATCCTTTCGATGGTAGCTCTCGCTTCATCTTCTTCTTCTCTGCTCTATTCTCCCTGTGTTAATTTTCTCGGCCAAAAGCAGCTCGCCTTCCACAACACCAACGTCGCTGTTCCTCTTTCTCAGGTAGCATCCGTGAGATTCCGTACACCGAGAATCTCTGCTTCCTACACCACATCTGAGAGAACCAGACCACTTTACTCTTCTTCGATTATGGCTTCGTCGGCATCTCTTTATGAGGTGTTAGGTTTATCGACGGGCGCCACTTTACCGGAGATCAAATCTGCGTATAGGAAATTGGCGCGCGTTTGTCATCCCGACGTGGTAGCGATCGACCGGAAAGATTCGTCGGCGAATGAGTTCAAGAAAATCTATGCCGCCTATTCTACGCTCTCGGATCCTGAGAAGCGCGCTGAGTACGACCGGAATCTGTTCGTTGGGCAACGGACTTATAGATCTCCTCCTTATTCTGCTTCCTCTTATGCTTCAGCGTCGTCTCCCATGTCTGGATTTTCCGGCACGGGTCGCCGGACTTGGGAGACCGATCAGTGCTGGTAGAGACTTATGCCTCGTCTCTCGGTTGCTTCTGGCTGGATTCTAGCTGGAAAACAGAAGTCGTGAAGGAAACGAAAGCAGATAGATCTCTCCCTGTTTTTAAACGGGAGAGACCTCATTCATGATTCAACTGTGCATCATTTGATGAAAGTAAGGAAACCAGTCGCCAAGAGATATTAAGCGACTGCAACTGTACTCCACAAGAAGACTTGTTACAGGCTGTTCCATGTTTAAATTTTAGAAACAGAAGGAAAAAAAAAATGGAAATTTGCATTCATTAATGCGATTTTACATTGCTAGTTTTCTAGTATGTAAATAGAAACAAATGTATTTGGTTCGTTCTTCATTTTTTTTTTTTCCTTACAAAGAATTTGGAAATTTCTTCCTGATAAGTGAACAACGGCAGAGAAAGCTTGTTGAATCCCAAGGGAAAGACTAAATTGTCTAAGCTAAGTAGACTTTTAAAGTCAAATGTAGAAAACAAATTTCCCTTTACATTTATGGCTCTCTCTCGCTCTCTCTCTGCCTGGCTAACTGGCTTTGTTTTTTTGGTAAAATACGCTTTCAACCTTTCACTCTCTTAAACTAGCTGGGTGGTCATGATTCGGCGAGAAAAGGATAAGTTTCAAAAAGAAGAACATCTGGCACCGATGAAGGCGTGTGAAAAGGTTAGTCGGTGATGTGGGTTTATGAAAAGCTTTACTACGTGTCATAGCTCCAGTCAAAACTACATCATATTAACATGACATGCAATGCATCTAGACACTAAAAATGACAAGCCAGGGACAGCGAAGCCCCTGTTTTTGGTAATAAAAAAAAAATATCATGGTGAACCAGAGTTTATTCTCTCTTTCTTGCATTGGATAGTTTGTGTGCTTTTTGGCCTGGACATGAGTGTTATTGGATTCTGTGGACTATACTAGGCCTCCGGTGGAGCTCTACTGACGGGCCAATATTATGTTTGTGCTGTGGTAGTGCAGGGCTAATGCTTGCATAGGTCACACTCGATAAAAAGTTCAAACATTGCGTAGCGGGGGCACTAGATCGCCGCTACTTTACTGCATCCCCTCTTTTGCGTACAAAAACAAAAAAAAAAAAAGAAAAGAAAGAAATATTAGACCTAGAATTTAGATGATTAACTTAACTTCAAGCAATCTGACACCAAAATAATTGAAGGGATATGGAGTTGACAAAGCTTGAATCAAAGCAGATCTAACCAAGTAAACTCGAAACACATGAAATGAAATTCCACAAGGAAAGGCCAAAATCAATGTAAGTAGTAGCATCATCTCGGATAACAACGGAGCTAATACCACCGACAGCATGGGATGCAATTATAAATTAATCCTTGGAGCTGTAGATTTACATGAGAGATGAGAAGCACACAACCATTTTTTAAATATCAAACCGGTTTAAGCTAGATCTTGAAAACAAACTATTCTTAAATGGATCTTGTCGGTGATGTTTTAAGAATATCTAACAGTCAAAACCCAGCGCTGGGGCTAAAATGTCAAATGAGGGGACGGCTACCGTTTTTCTTTATTATTTTAATATGTTTTTAGAGATAAAAGGTTTGGCTAGAGCCACAAATATGGGCAAGGGCAATATAGTCAATGTAGAATTACTCGATCGATAAGACCAACGTCTCTTTTAGTTAAAAGTGTGTTGTTGATGACATATATTATATTTTAATTCTAATAAAAAAATTCTTGTACCCAAAGAAGAAAAAAGAAAAATCATGACCTCATACTAAGTCTCTTTTCAATTCAACTAACTTCTACAGGTTACAGATCAAATGGCAATGTTAGATCAGATTTAATAAATGGTTTGATTCAATTTTGATGAACGGTTTCAATTTACATTTTTACCACCAATACATATCCTTCATGCCAAAACTTCGCTTAATGTTCTCATTTACAATAATTGGGCTGGTCTGAGATAAGGTTGGACCTACTCTTTAGGCTAGCTAACGAAGAAAGATGACAAAAAGAGTCAATCGAAATCAAATTTTCTCAGCCCAGCCCAGCCCAGCCCAGCCCAACCCAACCCAACCTTGGGAATTGAGATTGAAAATGCCAGTCCATTCCCACCCTATCAGCTTGGGGTTCAACCAAGACCTTGTTGGGCTAAAATGGGCTCAGTTTCTTGGGCTTGTTTCTTACAAACTTGATTTTCCCACCACATTTCATCCCCTCCCCCGGCCCTCCCAAAAAAATGAAAAAATAAAATTTCAATCCTCTCTTCTTTTTTATATAAAATGCGAAAGTCTTAAAACAACCCTTAATCCATGGATCGGTTATTAGTATTTTCTTGTATAAAAGGTTATTATTATTCTTTTTTATGGGAAGAGGTAGCTTGTTTTAATATGAAAAAAAATAATAATAAAAGGTTATTATTATATTTCTTCGTACAATAATTATTATTATTTATGACTTCCATCTTTTTTCGAGGTTGACATTTTCTATTTTGCTTTTGTTATTTTTTGGCGGGTTGCTGTTTAAAACGGACATAAATTTGTGATTATTGAAAATATAATATAATGACCGGTGGTATAAATATATTAACATCTGTTTGTCCAACCGTGAGTTATAAAACCAAGACAAAGATCTATTTTATAGTGTTTTGTTGAAAGTTCAACACTTATAAACCTAGAGGTCTTGCTGCCCAGACCTTTGACTCCAATAACAATTCATAAAAGGATGCCAAATTGATTCGTCACAGCTACCATACAGCAAACACAAAGTGTCACCCAAGCTCCACTGGGCCATGCCAGGTGTTCCTTAACTGGAATGCCTGCATGCAACAAACGCCATAAAAAACATTTTAAATTTTGGATGTACAAATAATTTTCGAAAGAATTTCCACCAATTAAAAAAATTAGGCAAAACTGGGAACTGTTTTTTCAATAGCTCCCTATAGGCCACCTTGGTAGACAAGCCTAACACTGTAGACGTGGTAAGCTTTCATTTGTACCACTATTATAGAAATTAAAATAGGACAAATTAATGAACCATTATGCATACGAGACAATATTGAAATATTTAATACGTACCTTAACTATATGTATAGGATGCATGCTTACATAGTTACATTTGGTTTAAATCCAAGCACCACTCCACATCAATAATCTTATGTCACAAACTTCCATTATTAGAAAGTTAGATAGAAAATCAACATATTTTTTAGTTGTGTTACTCTCCAACAAGCATGGTAATCACTTAGAAACACGTATCATCAACCACAAGATACCCCACCCCATCACCCCCGAAAAAAAAAAAAAAAAAAAAAAAAAAAAAAACCCATAAGAGACACTTATGACAATTAATCATCTACTCTTTTAACTCTAGAAGAGGCTCATGTTAACATGTAATTGGTGTGGTTAATCAACATTTGTACGTTTCAACTTTTATGTATGCAGATGGAGTCAACAAAATACTTTGATCTCTTCAACATCACATATTCAAGAGGTTAGAATTTGTTTGGTTATCTAAATTCATATATTTCAAATCCTTAGATTCGTGAATTAGAGATTTATACTTTTGACTTATGTGTAGTCTGTTGATTTGAAATCTCATTTCAATTCATTTCGATTCCTTGAGTTTATGTAACCAAGCATACGCTTATTAGAGGCTCACGCACAGACTATGGTGAACACAAGTACGGTTTGATCAATCTACATGCTGCCATGTGTGACCTTGTAAGATCTTAAAATCTGCCATGGACAAAGTTTTCTCCTGCAATTTTAAGTGAAAAATCTGAAACTTGTAAGTGGGAAGATGAGAAGGGTTAACCATTACCACTCACAAGTCACAAGTAGATCGAGAATCCTGATATTGAGATATGGGTATCTCTAACTTATCATGTTAAAGCAATTGCCTTTACCGTACTTTTCAGCTTTTGTTGTTTTATGTATGATTTTTTCTTCTTCTGAAACGAATCTTAATTATTGTACGTGAATGAAGACATCAAATTCTGAATCAACTGCGACATTTGCTAGATTTCATTTCATTGCTTCATTTGTTCATACTACTCAAAAATGTGAGGACTACCCATTCTTCTAACAAAGCATCAAAAGGAAAACTTCTCTTTTTTTTTTTCCGGTTAAAACCATTAGTTGGTTAGAAGAAATAGAATTTTTTTTCTATTAATTATCTTAAAATGTTTCTAAAATATTCTCGAATTTTTTTTATTGATGCGACACTTTCTATGCTCCAAATTACGTGAAGCTGATTAGTTAAGAAAATCTTTTAACAAAAGAGATTTGTGTTTTTTAGTGCTTGGTGGAATCTTACATCGTGAGTAGCACTTTGAAGATTTAAACCATTTTTATGGAGGCAACAATGGATGAAAGTCGAGAACCTGAAACCTATTCTTCGTACGAGACAAAACGATCCATACTAATCAAATCTAAATGTTCTTATTTTATTCAATGGTCCTCTCATTTCTGTAACTAACTTTATGAATAAATAAATGCTTGTGACGTGTAAAGATCCATTTTTTTTGTTTTTGGAAAGACATGATCATGTCCTCTTGTTGCTACACCTATGATTTTTAGCTATAATTAAAGGTTTTATTTATTTATTTATTTTATTGGTATAATAATTAAAGGTTTCTCATAACATGGATGGATGTCCTGTGAGCGATTCCAGATCAATAAACCACCTATGAGGGTTTCATGAAAAAACAAAAGGTTTCTTAAAATAAAAGGAAATTGAAAAAACATGGCCTCTCAATTTCTCATAAGGGTTTAAAATGTCCCATTCCTATCCCCATCAAACCATTCAAATAGGAAAAAAAAATTCCAATGGAGTCTCTTGGTGAAGTTTATCAAAAAACATACAAAAAAAAATAGTAATGCTATCACAGGGAGATGATCCGTCACAAATATAACCATAAGAATATCACGTGGAATCTCAATTTTAGAGACTAAAGTTAATGATTCCCTTATACACTAGGGTTACCAGACTATAAAACTTGATTGATTCCTTTTTTCATATTACCTTTCTACTACTTAAAGAAGAGAATATTTTGTTATTCTTAAGTTGGTATCTGTGTTCTTAACGCCCAAAAAGCAATTTAATATTTACGTATATCTACTCTATTCAACTCATAATTTACATTCTCTACAATTCCTATCAATCTATTTACCTAAAGAATATAATACATTTTTACCAACTAATAATAAAAGATATATATATCAATGTGAATAAGAGATTTGAAATGCAAGATTCATACCAGGAAAGAACTAATCTATCCCTAGTTGTATCAATGTGAATAAGAGATTTGAAAAAAGAAAAGAAAAATATTTAATGTCATAATTTTTAGTTTTATAGAAAATTAAAGTAGTAAATTATGGTGGGAGAGGATGAGAGAGCATGGAGTTATAACTTATAAAGAGAGAGGTAAACGGTAAACCTTGGACTTCAAAGATCTTACGTAGTCAAAGTCAACTGTCAAGGTTTACTCCCCACAGAAGGAACCAAACCAGGGGGGGAGAGAGAGAGAGAGAGAAAGAAGTCAAGAAGGTTAAATTTGATTTTGTACTTCAATTGAGGGTTTGTTTGACTGTCTGAGATATATTGGATTCGGGTCCCCGATTAACCCAGAAGATGATGGTTTGATACTAAAAGAAGGGGTAGGTTTTAGAAATGTGAGCAACTCGACCCGACCCGACCCGAATGGTTTGATGACTTGGGCACCAGTTTGGTGACTTTGGTCCTTGGGATGGTGGTGGGGCCGTAGAAATACTTAGTCGAGGAAAACGCGTTTGACCACTTAAACCCCTTTTCGTTTACTCATAGCCACCACCACCACCACCACCAGCTGAGACACCCAATCGCAACTACTCATTCCCCACAAGTGTTTGCTGGTTTCGTCGTTCCCCAGGCAGCATCAATCGCCGTAGACGCACCACGACGCGCCACCACAACCACCACCACCACGACCCTTTGAGTTCTGATAAGGACCCACTTACAGTTATAGCTTGCCCTCTCGTCACACACACACACAGAGAGAGAGAGAGAGACAGAGAAAGAGAGACCTATATATCTCTTATCCTCTTCTCGAGTTTCTCCTCTTGAGAATTCTGGAAAACAACAGATCAATAAACAACTAGTTCGTCTTCGTTTATTTATTCATTATTCATTCTTTCTTTCTGTGAATTTTTGCTTTAAGGGGTTCCACGCCGGTGTGGTATTCGGTTTGATCTTGTTCCATCTCATCTCTTGTGGGTTGGGTTGGGTTGGGGTTGGGGTTGGCCATGGCGGACATCGTGAAGGAGATCCTTGCGAAGCCGATTCAATTGGCGGATCAGGTGATCAAATTCGCCGATGAAGCCCACACCACTTGGAAGGAGGACTGTGCGGAGCTTAAATCCAAAACGGAGAAACTCGCTGCGCTACTCCGTCAGGCTGCCCGTGCTAGCTCCGACTTATACGAGCGCCCAACTCGCCGGATCATCGACGACACGGAGCAGGTGCTCGAAAAGGCCCTCGCTCTTGTCTTCAAGTGCCGTGCCCATGGCCTCATGAAACGTGTCTTCACCATCATCCCCGCCGCTGCTTTCAAGAAGATGGGCGCTCAGCTTGAGAACTCCATCGGTGACGTCTCCTGGCTCCTCCGCGTTTCCGCCTCCTCCGACGACCGCGATGATGAGTACCTTGGTCTTCCTCCCATCGCCGCCAACGAACCCATTCTCTGTCTCATCTGGGAACAGATCGCTACCCTCTGCAATGGATCCATCGATGAGAGATCCGATGCCGCCGCTTCTCTCGTATCTCTCGCTCGCGACAACGATCGTTACGGAAAGCTCATCATCGAGGAAGGTGGGGTGGTTCCCCTCTTGAAATTGGTCAAAGAAGGACGACCCGAAGGCCAGGAAAACGCTGCCCGTGCTATTGGTCTCCTGGGTCGTGACCCGGAGAGCGTTGATCAGATGATCCCCGCTGGTGTCTGTTCGGTGTTTGCGAAAATCCTCAAAGAAGGTACCATGAAGGTTCAGGCAATGGTAGCCTGGGCTGTCTCTGAACTTGCCGCCCATCAGCCCAAGTGCCAGGATCATTTCGCCCAGAACAATATAATTCGCTTGCTCGTTGGGCATCTGGCCTTCGAAACCATTCAGGAACACAGCAAGTATGCGGTGACCAGTAACAAAGCCGTGCCTATGTCCATCCATTCGGTGATAATGGCTAGTAACAACCCCAATGCCGACGGCTACATCCCCGCCGCCGTTAACCATAATAATCATCACAATGAGGATGAGAGTCAGATCGCTCACCCACTCGGTCGCCAGCAGCCGAACCAGATGCATGATGTGGTGACTAACACCCTGGCCATGAAGAACCCCTCAAAGCCACCCCAATCACAAGCTAACCGTGGCAGCGACACTCACCAACCAAATCAGGTCAAGAACTCCAAACAAAATCTTCAGCAACATCACTCGCACCACGTTGCTCTGGCCGGAGGTAGCATCAAGGCGAGGGAACTTGAAGACCCAATCACCAAAGCCAACATGAAGGCTATGGCAGCGAAAGCCCTATGGCATCTCGCCAAGGGCAACTCTACCATATGTAGGAGCATCACAGAGTCTAGAGCCCTGCTCTGCTTCGCAGTCCTCCTGGAAAAGGGCACCGATGACGTCCAATACAATTCCGCTATGGCCTTGATGGAGATAGCCGCCGTCGCCGATGAAGACGCTGACCTGAGACGTTCTGCATTCAAGCCCAATTCCCCTGCCGCTAAGGCCGTCTTTGACCAGTTACTGAGAATAGTAGAGAAGGCCGATTCGGATCTCCTTGCGCCCTGCGTCAAGGCCATGGGTCATTTAGCGAGGACATTCAGAGCTACCGAAACGAGGATCATTGGGCCACTGGTGCGTTTGCTTGACGATGCAGAAGGTGATGTCTCCAGGGACGCTGCCATTGCTCTCACCAAGTTTGCTTGCTCAGACAATTACCTACACAGCGATCATTGTAAGGCCATAATCAAGGAAGGAGGAGTGAAGCATCTCATTCAGCTTGTGTATTTCAGCGAACAGATCGTTCAGATTCCGGCTTTGGTGCTATTATGCTACATTGCATTACATGTCCCCGACAGTGAAGAACTTGCACAAGCAGAGGTCCTTACAGTGCTCGAATGGGCTTCGAAGCAGGGTTACATGGTTCAAGATTCCGTCGTGGACTCCTTGTTGCCGGATGCCAAAGGCAGATTGGAGCTCTATCAATCCAGAGGTTCAAGGGGATTCCATTGAGAAAGCGCACACAGTGTAAGATGCAATTGGTTGTCTTCTTCGTTTCTTTTTCCCCCCCTTTTATTACCATTGTTGTTGTTGTTGTGGAGTGTACATAACATTTAGGTTTCTGGGTCCTCAAAGGAGATCCCCATAAGATCAAAGTTCAGTTTTTCCTCGTTTTCTAGTTGAAGATACTCCCAATTGCAATTGTTTGCTTGATGTCTTGGGTGTTTCTGCGGGTATGGAACTTGAAAGGGAGAGATGGGTTTGGTCTTAAATTGTTTCTCGTTCCAATGATAAGAGCTCAGTGATCAGGGTTTAGATGTTGATCTGTTTTGGTTGCTTTGGGCTCCCATTTCCCTGCTTCTTAGAACCCTAGTTGTAGCTTTGGCATTCAACTGAGGCCTTTTTTTTCTTCCTCTCGGTAGTTAATTGTATAGATGTATGTAAAACGTTAAATACCATAAACAAATTGCAGTGTAGAATTTATATTTGGAAAAAATACTTCCAATATGAGCACTTCCAGTAACTTTTGGTCGATTTGAGTCTTTTCAATCTTTCTCCATTGAAGATTGTTTTTCTAGACTAATTGTAAACGTCTAGGAGTTGACTGTTTGATAACTCACCGATTTTCTACTTTGAAAAGCCCTAAAATCAGTTTTGAGTGTAAAACTTGCTTTTGGAAGCTGAAATAATACTAATGGGTGATTTATCCTAATAATTAGAAATGACTAAGATGAAGAACATGGATCCCTTTTATAAAAATACGGGCTAGGATTTCGTGATAAAGAAGATAAAGAAAAACCTTGGTCACAAATGGTGAAAACCCGCATAATCCATATCATTAGCAATGAATGATAGAGTTCTGTCATGATAACAGGTCTCTTATGTTTTTTTGGTTGAAAAAGGGTTCTTATGTTTAGATGCTGAACTCCTCTCTAAAATTGTTTTATGAAAATATCTACAACGCTCAAGTTTTGCCGCTGGTAAAGTTAAACTCACGACTACTCCATTGAGAAATGAGATTTTCAACCATTCCACTAAGCTTCCATTAACAACTTATATGATCATTTACATTTGATTTCAAATAACAATTATAGCACTCAAAGCAAACATTTGAGAAAGGGTAATCATAAAGAATCGGGACAGCCAAAATTCTTTTACCATGTTTATATCTCATTCTGTAATTTCTTCGATTCATGAACTTGAGAAAAGAAATAAGAAAAACGAATAAAGCAATTGTAAAAGATCATTACTATCATATTACTATTATAAAGGTATGAACTCAAGAGACAAACTATATGAAGAATAATAATGGTGTCTATATGAAGAGTTTCTCCCAAAAACCAAAAAATATTAATTGAGGAAGAAGAAATTGCATTAAAAACGTTTAATCAAAATCACGCATTTTAAAGACAAACCTAGTCCAAATTTCAACCTTAGCTGTTTTAACAAGTTCACTTATGCATTATGCATTGGCCATAAAAAAAATTATAAAAAGAAATATTCATTTGAAAAACAATAAATAAAACAGTGACCAGACGAATTGAATACCCCACATGTGAAGGCCCAACGGGCTAACTATGGGTCCCAAACCCATCATGGCCCAAATGATAATGGTCTTCTCTCTGGTGATTGGGCCTCAGGCCCATCTCATCATGGCCCCACTGGTGCAATAATCAGCCCCTTCACCCACCAACACACACATACATACCCACACTGCACTAAATTCTTCTAGATTTCCGCAACTCTTCACTCCATCAGTTTGGGCGACAAGATCGGCAAAAAGCTAAGTGAAGTGAAGTCATGGATTAAAATCTTTTCCAGTTTCTTAATCTAGTTTATTTAAGTTCTAGAAAGCATTATACCAATAGTATGTGAGCTCAATGATTTCGTATCATCCCAAAAGGATCTTACAACTCACCCAAATTACATTGTGGAACCTAACAAGTCTTAACTTTGTGCGTTTGTTATCAATTCTCAAATTTATTTTCATTTAAAATAAAAAAAAATAATTCACAGACAAAGTTGCTTTTTAATTTTTCAAGAGAAAAATTCACTTTTGAGTTTAAAACTTGAGATGGGACCAAGAATTAATTAAGGGTAATTTTCATCTGGACCCCCTGAGGTTTGGTCTATGTCATTTTTATTCCAAAAAAACTGAAACTTTGCATCTGCCTCTCCTGTAATATAGAAAAAGTCAATTTAAGGACAAATTATCACTTTTATGACAAATTTGCCCTTTTTTTTTTAATTTAAACAAAACATGAAAAAAAAAATTCAAATTCAAATTCAAATTCAAATCTTTGAACCAGAGAAATGCGATTGTTAGCATTCGAAATCAAAAGAGTTGTTTAAGATCGAAACATCATGCCATTCAAAATCAAAAGAGTTGTTTAAGATCGAAACACATGCCATTCAAAATCAAAAGAGTTGTTTAAGATCGAAACATCATGCCCTTGAACCTCGCGTCGAAGCTCTGCCACTTGAAGTTTTCTTAACCCTTCGAGCCATGGAATCATATCTTTCTTATCGGACGTTTCAGATTTGACTTCTTATCGTCTTTCGCCATGAACCGGTGTTTAAGGTCATGATACTTCTGTTTATAGTTCTGTGGCTTCAGAAGACGAAGAGAAGTGTTTCGGTTCTGTATTTCCATAGCCACAGAGTCCCAGCTATTGGTTCCATGACGGTTAATGGCACATGCCAACAACAGCTTCTCCCAAATCCCCAATGATTGCTTCACAACATCTTTGACTTTAGCCATGGTTTCTCATATCCGCTCCATCAAACTTTCTGCAATTCGTAGATAATTTTTTTTTTCAAAACTAGGGTTTTTTCCCTTTTTATTTCTCTTCGGATTTCTCGTCACTTAATGAAAATTTACTTTTTTCAAATTCTTGAATCTTGTTTCCACTTACCTGAGTTTTCCAAAGTAGCCCCGTGAAGCAAGAGAGTTAAGCTAGGGATTCAAAGTTAAATGAGTTGAATGAAGAAACATTCAAGTGTTTGATGTTCTTAGAGCGGTTGTGGTGTTTCGCTACAGTTCTGAAGAACGAGATTTTGAGAATCACAAATGAATATTAACTCTCTTTTTTTTCATTTTTATTTCCTATGTTTTTTGTTTAAATTAAAAAAAAAGGGTAAATTTGTCATGAAAGTGATAATTTGTCCTTAAATTGACTTTTTCTATAGTACAAGGGAGGTAGATGCAAAATTTCATTTTTTTGGGACTAAAAATGACATAGACCAGACCTCAGGGGGTCCAGATGAAAATTATCCATTAATTAATTAGTAATAGTTTTATGTCCAACTTTTGCATGTTTTATGCTACATTATGTGTGCGTTACAACGATCGTTAAATAGTATGAGTTTGCATTCCTCTACCCCTGCTAATTATAACCTTAAAAACACTCAAACTAACATTGTCATTTTGTTAAAATCTCACAATATTTTTCTTTTTTCAGTTTTGTATGTGCGAGTCTCAAGCAGACTAACATCGTTAGGTTGCTGTTAAGTATATTCAAATTTCAAACTATCCCTCAGATTATTTAATACATTATGTTAATATATAATTTTAAAAAGAAATAACTAGTCATTAACAGTTAATTATATTGTTAAAATATATATATATATATATATATATATCCAAAAAAAAGAGAAAAAATATATATTAAATAATTTGAAAGACATTTTGGTCATTTCACATTTGAAATTTGAATATATTAAAAGTGACTAACAAGGGTGTTAGTTTGGTTAAGACCCACACATAATATATTGTGGTCCTCTAAAGAGATCTCACACATAAAAAAAACTCTTTTATTTATTATTATTTTTTTATTTCCTTGGAAAAAACCCCAATATACATTAATACTAAAAACCCCAAATTCCTTGCTGCCCTCCTTTAGTCCATTATTTAACTGCGAGGGAAACAATTAACAAACTCCAAAACCAACAAAAATTCCACAATGATTTGTCTTAAAAATATTAAATCAGGCTTCTTGGAGTCAAGTAGCGGATAACGGTCAAACAGTCTCACCCTTAATAGACCGGGCCTTCTGGGCTAGAGAGTTTGCCACGGCCAAACAGTCTCACCCTCAATAGTCCGGGCCTCCTGGGCTAGAGAGTTTGCCACAGAGTTGGCCTTGTGCCCATCCCTTCAATAAATGGTTTTCTAAAAAAAAAAAAAAAAAAAATTCTCTCCCTCTCTCCCTGTCGCTGGGTTTTATTTCATATACACCCAGAAAAAAAAGATAAAAAGAGAAAGACTGAAACGATGATGCTATTTGGTTGGTGTTCTATAAAGATAAGGTGATCACGGATAAGGTGTACTGTCATCGGCTTCTGAACTGGGTCCCTGCTTCACTGTTGAATTAGGGACCGTTGGATACCCTACAATCTTAATCACAGACCTCTTTCATTGATAGTACACACAGTGACAAGGAGGTTCATACATAGACTTATCCTCATGAAGATCTGAAATTTCCAGGAATCCAACCATAAACCACCACAATCCTCACTACATTACCCAATTTTGTGATTGTCCAAATCCTACCTTCTATTCATCTCTTCTTCGTTTTCTTAGTGGTCTTCTCACTTCTTTACCACAACCATGGCAGCTGCAGTCACTGCTGCAGTCTCTCTCCCATCGTCCAATTCTTCTTCTTTTCCTACCAGAACTTCTATTACTACCTTGGAAAGAATCGGCTTTAACAAGGTAAACATTCAAACGAGCTTTAGAAACAAATTATTCATCAAGATGGATGCTATCTTCCTTTCATCTCACCTGGTTGTTTCTTCTTGAAATAATATTGTCTGGGTTTCGATTCTGCAGAGTTGCTTGTACTCTAGGAATGTCTCTGTTGGTGGGAAAGTGGCTCCTATCAGAGCCCAGGTCACAACAGAAGCCCCTGCTAAGGTAGAGAAGGTCTCCAAGAAGAATGAGGAAGGTGTGGTCGTTAATGCATTCAAGCCCAAAGACCCTTACATTGGCAGATGCCTCCTCAACACCAAGATCACGGGTGACGACGCGCCCGGAGAAACTTGGCATATGGTCTTCACCACCGAGGGTATGCGCTCTTATTAATTCTGTTCGTTACCTTTATATGCTCAAGTCGATCAAATTGATTTATTTTGGTTCTGCATCATTTACCTTTTGTCTCTTAATTGATCGTTTGGGGTGTTCCAATGGATGATGCAGGGAAAATCCCTTACAGAGAAGGGCAATCTGTTGGGGTAATTGCTGATGGTGTCGACAAGAATGGGAAACCCCATAAACTGAGATTGTACTCAATTGCCAGCAGCGCCATTGGGGACTTTGGAGACTCCAAGACCGTAAGTCCTCAGTTAAAATTCTCTACATTTAATCCTCATGAACTCCTAGAATAGTTTATAACATTTTAGTATTAATCCATATGATGTTCTGGGTAGTATAGCGCTCTTATCTGATTCATTGATCTGTTCTATACATTTGGACGCACTGAAGATGTCACTTTGATACTTGGATGACAGATTATCAACTTGTTTCCATCTATGCAATGTTTGTCATTTCAGTTCCACTTACTGGCATTTATTTTTGTGTATATGTTTTCCATAGGTTTCTCTATGTGTGAAGAGGCTTGTTTACACAAATGATCAGGGAGAAATAGTCAAAGGAGTCTGCTCAAACTTTCTATGTAAGAAATATATCATTATGCCTCTAGAGCTAGTTACGAAATACATTATTTTTTGGCTCCTAACAGGGCTAACTGTTTCACAATTAGGTGACTTGAAACCTGGAGCGGAGGTGAAGCTAACTGGACCTGTTGGTAAAGAAATGCTTATGCCCAAAGATCCAAATGCCACTGTCATAATGGTAAGCTATTCTCACTATTAAAGAATACGTTATCTTTTGAATGGTTTCGTTTTGCAAGGATACTGAACCCTTTTGGGTTATTCTTTTTGTTTTCTTTATTCTTTCATGCATCTTTTGATGGTTGGCTCTTGATTTTCCTATGGACATATTGCAGCTTGCCACTGGAACCGGAATTGCTCCTTTCCGTGGATTCTTGTGGAAAATGTTCTTTGAGAAGCATGAAGACTACAAGGTATATGAGATGTCCATATAGAAGAATGGAGTGACCATCAGCCTTGAGTCCATCTCATCCATTGTCATGAGAAGTTATCTTCAACTTTTACAAACAGGTCGATAACCTTGTTTCATTAGGATGCAAGTGGAACCCATAAGGTTCTTCTAAATGATACTAGACCTTAAATTTGTTCATCCAGACTGGAAACTCGTGTTTGATTTTATATATCAAAAGTGGTAACAATGGAGACAGTAGATTGGCATTATTTTTGTCAAGACACCATTTAAACTGGCCTTTGTTTTGCCTGGGGCAGTCTGCATTGGGCTTGGACCAGGGTTTGGTATGTAAAGGTACCAATGCAGAAGGTTCAGTAAGTGAAGGTCTTGGAATTTTAGGATAAAGAATTTTCTAAACTTCTTTGCTTCTGTTCAATCAACTGCCTATCTACTGCTGGAGGGACCAAAATAAAATACTTTTCCCTCCCTCTCAAAATTAATTCTTTGTATTCTTTATCGAAGTTGTGAATCACTTCTAATTGCTTTACATTACCTCTAGCCAGTTATCACCAGATAAGTGAATCAGTATTGCATTTTCTTTGCAGTTTAATGGTTTGGCTTGGCTCTTTTTGGGTGTTCCCACAAGTAGTTCATTGCTTTACAAGGAGGTGAGGTAGATTGATAAAGTGATTACATTACGTTTCCAGCTCTTGTCATACACTCTCTGAGTTTGGGTTCCTCCAGTAGTTGAAACTTAAAATGTATGAATTGCATTTGACAGGAATTTGAGAAGATGAAGGAAAAGACACCTGACAACTTCAGGCTTGACTTTGCTGTAAGCAGAGAGCAAACAAACGAGAAGGGTGAGAAGATGTACATCCAAACACGAATGGCACAATATGCTGAGGAATTATGGGAAATGCTCAAGAAAGACAACACCTTTGTCTATATGTGTGGGTTGAAGGGAATGGAGAAGGGAATTGACGACATAATGGTGTCTTTAGCTGCTAGAGATGGTGAGGGACACACAAGATAGATTTCCCATAAGATATTTGATATACACTGTTCCTTGGGACTCCTAACTTTTGCATTGATATGTTTTGCAGGCATTGATTGGACCGAGTACAAAAGGGAGTTGAAGAAGGCAGGGCAGTGGAATGTTGAAGTCTATTGATGTTTGCTTCTTTTCAAGTGTCTCTGACCACAGAAGCTCCTTCATAGTTTTCACTTAGCCATGTAGATAAGTAACCTTTTCAATTTCTGTTAATTTTGTTAATAAAACAGCTGTAATACTGGCCTTTGCAAAAGTTTTATCTGAAGAGGGATGATGGATCATAAAATATAGAGTGAACCAACTTCAACTTCTCGTAAGCATTCTCAGCTCTTGTTGATATTAACTCCTTCTTTCCTGCATAAAACACAACGATATTTTGATTCCTAATGGATCTTAATGCTTTAAAAAGGACTAAAACTTGCTAGCGTGATGTTTTGTTTGAAGTTCGTAGTGGAAACAGTTTGTGGAAACAGTTCGAACATTCTTCAACAGAAACCTTATTGCAGAAAAGAATAGTGTGATGTTTCATTTGAAGTTCATAGTGGAAGCAGTTCGAACATTCTTCAACAGAAACCTTATTGCAGAAAACAATGATCAACTGTTTCAGAGAACATTTATAAGTGCTCTGTTTACCACTTGTTGAGAATTTGCGAGGAAATTAGTTGTTTCTGTATTTAATCATCACAAGGAAATAGGTTTTATAGCGTACCCAAATAGTACCCCTATCATAAATCAAGCTGATCATATGGATCTTGTTTCATTACTAATTGTGAACTATCAAAATCTATTTTCTGACTAATTCCTTTTTTTTCTTTCCTTGCTTCAAAGTTTAGAAGCCTGGTATCACATGCCTGATGAAGTTGAAGCTATAAATACAGTTTTTATTTGGGGAAATGTCAGTAGCCTCTCCTCTTAGTTGATTGAATGACACTTAAACCTCCCCGTAATATGATTCCTAAACCTACCTTGGCCATTTAAAAACATGACTTTACTGCCAATCTTTCCAGTTAGGTGGTACCTCTGCTGTTAAATTTTTTTTTCCTTGATATGAAAATATTCAATTTAAGTTTATGAAAATCCAAAATTATCCTCTTCTTTTTCTGCAAATCATACAACCTTCACCCAGAAGAAAAAATTATAGAACATTAAAACTTCAGAAGCAAGGGATGGAGGGATGCCTTTGACAAAACTGATACAGATGTGTTGAAGAATATGAAGCAAGAGGAAGTGTTAATATTAGTGGGTGGGTCCCACTATAATTTGCGTTATAGGTGGCGGTAAGATGGTTTTGTAGTTTAAGATGAGTACTCTTCTATTTAATTGAGTCTAAGGAGTACTCTAATATTCCCTCCCTAAGATGAATCTAAGAAAAACCCTAATTAAGGAATTAGGGTTGAGGGAAAACATTATGAATAGAAGAATGTAAAACCAAACAAAAACACATGATTAAGAATATTCTCCCATGCTCTACCAATTCACAAGCTCAAAGAAGGGAAAGAGAACGCAAAGAGGCATTTCCAGTGTCTAGATCCATTGCAGAAAATAACTAAAAGGATCTAAAATTCTTCTTTTCATAGATTTAGTTTAACATGAATAGAGGTAGTATCAATTTAGGTTTTGAGAAGGAATAAAGGGAAATTTTTTATTCTTCAGATTTGAAGTATTGATAGATTCCTGTATTTTCTTGAAAGTTGAGGATCATCTATTGTTTGAAAGAAAAAATAAAAAAGGGAGTAGTTACTATTTGAGTGGAATCATATTGAAACTCCATTTCTTTCCTATTGCCACCCTCGCCTCGTTGAAACCTTATACAGTCGGTGGCCATATACCTTTTTTTCATCTCTCGGTGAAACCTTATACAGTCCTGGTTGTTGCTGACTACAGAAAGAAAGTAGAGAGGCCTCTTGCCTCTCATTTTCCATCTCCCAATGAAACTCTATCCAGCCACGGTTGTTGATGACTGGTGTAAGAGAAGAAAGGAAGTAATAACAACAGAATTAGGATGTTTCCAACTTTTAATGTCAAAAATGTAATTTAGAGGAACCAAATGTTAGCCTGTTAGGTATGATTTTCTAAGAGCATTCAGTGTTAGAATCAGGTTTCGAAAACCTTGACCCAATCCATCCTGTTACAGCCCTTCGAAATCTCTATGTACATCTATAATTTAGTGAATCAAGATCCTATTGGGACATGCAACTTATGGAAGCATTTCATGGCTAGGCTGTGCTACATCCATCTAGATTGAACTGTCTCTCTCTCTCTTTGCAAACGTAGTGAACCATTCCCTTAGTTTGGCCATCTCCTAGGATAGGTGGAGAAAAAACTATTTTCCTTCGTGGTTTCCTTTGGATTTTTTCTTTGTTCTTTATTTACTTTTGATGTAGGTTTGGATCACAAAAGCAGACCTTTGTTCTTATTGGGGAACAAGAGAGTCTAATTTCTTAGGTTGCTCAAATATGGATCGATGTCCCCCGTCCAATCTTAATTGCTTTACTTGCTTCTCAGAAGTTTGGTGTTATCGATAAAATGCCTATAATTTTGGTTCCTTTGGATCTGACACATGAAGTTATGTTGCCGCAATACTAGTAAAAGTTACTGGTGGTCAATTGGAAGTTACAGATGATCGATTAGTTGCACAACTACTAGCGGCATGGGAAGTGCATGCCATTATTTTGGTTGTGTTATGTGCTGATGATGTATCTTTATTTTTCCTATTTGTCACATGTAATTTTCTCTGAAATTGTATTTTAAGAGAGGAAAATGGCTTTCTTAATTCCTTGGTTTTTTTGGAGCAATAATAGAAATAATTGATTGAATTCAATTACATTGACAAGTCCAATTAAGCTAAACTAGTATGTTCTTATGATGTCCTTACAATATTGAAAGGAAAACACATTGAAATCTAATGATCGATTTGTCCTCTTCCTCACCCTCGTTCTCAACAATGTTGTAAGTATCGTAGCTCAAACATTCCGGTCTTCGTTTGATGCAATGACATGCAACTGATCTTTCACACTGTGCTTCTTCAAATACCATTTGTCTGGTACTTCAAATACCTCTTTGACAAAGGATTGTCAGAGGAAACAATGATCTTAGTCTTATCACGAGTTATGGTAATGGAGTCACTGATGGCACCAATCTTGCCTCGCCCTTGATTCTTTCATGTCTATGATTTTGTCTTCCACAGGCTTTGCACAATCTTTGCACAATCAATGACGAAGGTTGCTCCTTCTTTTTGCCCTTTGGGGGACTTTCTTCTACTTACTCATCTTCTGGCTGCTCTCATTTCTCCCTTTCCTTTTGTCTCCACCGAAAACCCTAATAAAACTACTTGGCTTGGATAAACCCACTGCCGTGACTTAGTCTATCTTTGCTCGATGGCTTTTGAGTTTGATGTAACTTTCTCATGAGAGTTTATTAATACATCTTTAAAATTAAAAAGCTGCATAAAAATTTGAATAAAGCCGAAAAGGACAGGGGCAGAGGATTTCCGCATTTTTTTTTTTTTTTTTTTTTTTTTATCTTCTAAAATTGTGATTAAAGATGACGTGGCTAGGGAGGGATTCGATTCCAGGTGGTCAAGACTCAAGCGTATTTTGTAAGCAGTCCACCGAAAGTGGATTCGGGGCCCCGGGAGAGGTTTACTCAGGTTAGGATCGTTAGGTTAGGTTAAGTTGGTCTCTAAGGATTGGTTGCCCGCCCACCTCGCTTTTTCACTATATATATATTTACTAGGCTCGAAGTAATCCGCCTCTCGTTTCAAGGGTTAGGGTTTTACGGTTTTCTTTCCTGTGGGGGGTTAGGGTTTCTGAAAGAATGGCGCATGGAGGCAGATCCACCGGAGTTGTGAAGTGGTTTAATTCCCAGAAGGGTTATGGGTTCATCACCCCAGATGAGGGCGAAGATCTCTTTGTCCATCAGTCTTCGATCAAGTCTGATGGTTACCGGAGCCTTGCCGAAGGGGAGCAGGTAGAGTTTGTGATCGAGAAGGGGGAAGACGGAAGGCCGAAAGCCGCTGATGTCACTGGTCCGGACGGCGCCAGTATTCTGGGAACTAACTCCAGGGACGGTTACGGCGGCGGTGGTGGTGGTGGAAGGGGGGGCGGTCGTGGTGGTGGTGGTGGTTATGGTTTTGGAAGAGGAGATGGTGGTGGTTATGGATATAATGGTGGCGGTAGAGGTGGCGGTCGGAGAGGTGGTGGTGGTGATGGATATGGTGGCGGCTACGGCGGCGGCGGCGGCGGTGGATGTTACACTTGTGGGGAGACTGGGCACATGGCTAGGGACTGTCAGCAGGGAGGCGGAGGTGGCGGAAGGTATGGCGGAGGCGGAGGTGGCGGAAGGTATGGTGGAGGCGGAGGAGGCGGAAGGTATGGCGGTGGAGGTGGTGGCGGCGGCGGTGGCTGTTACAACTGTGGAGAGCAAGGACATTTTGCTAGAGAATGCCCTAGCAATTCCACTTCCTACGCCTAAACGTAGTAAGCCATCTCCTTCGCCAACAACCCCTTACTTTTGTTTTTGGTTTCTCCACCCCTCTTCTTGGGTAAGCCCGGAGGTTTCATCCAAGTGGGCGATCCAGGATTTGGCAAATTTCTAGTCACTTTCTCACCTTGCTTTCTCCTCTTATGACTATTGGGCTTCAACCCCTTGCTCCATCGTTTTATATTTCGTCGTAGATCTTTTGGAACTTCCAGCTTTTTTTTTCGTTCGGTTTTTTGACAATGTAAATGAGGGATGATGTTTGACAACTATGGCACATTGGAAACTCTCTTTTCATATACATATTTTAGTTTGAAGTTGTGTTATAAGTTTTTGATGGTTGGAGACATGATTTTCATGAGTTTCCTTGCGTGTAGTTCTTGATTTATTTTTTGACTTTATCATTGTTGTCCCTAATGTTCAAAAGGCACTTGAGACGAGAGATTTCAATAGGGTTGCATAGTATATCACTTTTTCTCATACTTCTATTCGGAGATGGATGAGGGAGAGAAATCACTGCTTACTGTTAGCTAAAAATCAATAAAAAAAAAGAAGGAATGAATAAAGTGGTGTCTGGAGATAAAGATCTTTGTATTTAGCCAATACGAAGCGCCGGGCGTGATTTGAAAATTCTTGATTTAATAAAGAAGAATCTTTGGGAAATGTGGTTGATGTTACAAGTTGAAAAGGACAAATCGTTTCAGGCTTGCGAGGTAGAGAGGTCTTATTAATTACAAGCAATCTCTTTAAACAGTGTTCTGATACTGGTTCTAGTGTTCTACCCTACCAGTACTACCAGTAACCCATAGAGGCTAATTTTTTTTATTGGGATACCCTTATAATGGTAGGATAAGGACTGGTTTGGGAGGTAGGCTACAAGGGGGTGTCTATGTAACAGAAAAGTCCTTTGGCTGTATCTGAATGGCTGAAGCACTGAAGCTTCAGCAAAAGCAACATTTTATGATACGGGTCATATGGGATAAAGCAGAGGTGGTGTCAAGTAAGACATGGGACTTGTGACAGACCCTGGCGCAGCATTGAATAGCCCTGCCTGGTCATGCTGAAGGCTGCATACAGCCTGAGAGAGTATGTATAAGCGAACAATGCTTGAGTTTATGGTTTTGTTGGTCATTAATCCCTTGGTTCTCTAATGATATCATAGATATATGATTTACAAACATGAGATACGCTGTTCTTAACCTAGAGTGGAATCTTCTTCAAACTGAGGTTGAGCTTGAGTCTCTGAGGCTGAACATTTCATCTTGTGCATTAGTTTTGGAGAAGGTATTTCTGCTTTAGGTCCACACAATGGTTTCATCGATTCCTTCAAACAACAAGAATGGGCGTTTGTCATTGGAGGAACTGGTTCCTTTCCAATTTTCTATACGTCTATAACAGAGGAACTCCACAAAAGAATGGTAGACCCACTTTGATTAAGGTTTGAGCATATATTTGACCACTACTCTTTCTATATGAGGTTGAAGAAAGTTGTCTTTTTTATTTTTGGGGTGAACAGGTTGAAGAAAGTTGTCATAGGCAACAGGAGTTGGAAGGTAGTTTGATCAGTCGTAATTTTCTGTGTACCTCAATTATTTGGAAAAGGAAATTTGTAGTATAGATACCATTCTTAAGGTTTCACTTAATTATGAAAGCTTCTATGGATTCCTCCATTTGGTTTGCCCTTGCAGGTTCCTACTATCATTGATCATTTGTTCATTAAATGTACCAAAAAACAGAACACCGGTGACCCCTGATATTAATACCTAAATTACTTTGAATTTCTATGCCATTATTAGTAGTCGGGTACAGATGTGTTTTGACTGGAACTGTAAATGGTGCTTTAATGTCGCTTTAAGCTTGTAGAAGGGTCGTTCAAGAGAACACCTCCGTCACAGCTCCCTCTGGCATATTCCGGCATCTCCAAAAGTTCAATTATTCATCTGGAAAATCATACATGGCGGTCTCCCTCAATCAATCATACATGCACTGCTCTCACTACCGTTTGGCTTTTCAATTGAACTATTCATTCCATACTTGTTTATACTGCTGAATTGTAATGTTTGTTTTAAGCTAAGCTTTTTAAGCATTGATGAACAATTGCTTTAAACATGTGATATATCACTTGACATTCATTGTGGTGAGCCGGTCTAATTTGAATGCATTCAAACAATTCCAGAAATTAGATCTTAAATCAGGAAACTAGTGTAGCTTAAAGAAAACTCAGGGTGTAACTAGTCTGATGGAAAAGGGCATGAAATAAAATTGAGTATTAGGGTGGAATGAAAACAAAGCAGAGGAGACACTGAAAATATTTCTATCAACAAAGCAACAACCAAGTTAGGAAACTACAGTAGCAGGCGTTGAAAATATTAAAGCAGTATTTTTATTTTTCTTTTTCCTTTCGGGTAAACATAAAAACCAGCTTCTATGATTCAATTTTCATTCAGACCTATGAACATTTAGTTGTTTGTGGGACGGTTGTAACTGTTTGAAATTTAAAATGGCGATTGCACGCCAAATAAAGATGGCCAGATAAGGATCAAAACACCAACTAGGTCGATGCTAGCCTCTACTTAAATGATCGAACATGGCATAACCTATACAATTGGTGAGGCTCAACTAGAGCCTTCTGAGCCCAACTGGTTTACTAGAAAACAAGAACATAATGACAGAACCGTGAAGTGTGACATTAAATTCTTAAACTCGACAGGCAAAAACTTATAATAGTTTGGTATGGGATTAACTTTGAGCGTTGGGGCTGTTGTTCTCATTTCCTTTCCTCCATTAAACTTGAGGTAGTATTTTCATTTCTATAGAACCCTCTCCAGAAATCAAGCAGCAGGTGCTGTTCAGTTGTTAGCAAAGTTGGGAATGTGAGTATTTTTTTTTGGGTAGGGGCAGGGGGATGGGGGTAATGACAGTTAAGTGATTTAACCTATATGAGAGAGAGATGTGATTGAGAATTGAATGGATTATACTTTTTTCCAGAGAGATGTTATTGAGAATTGAACGGTATCCAGGGCTTCTTCAGAGGTTAGGTTCCAAATGGTTGTCTCATTGTCTGTTTCCTTCCAAATAAAATAACAAGAAACGGCAGAAGCAGACAGAATTCATTGTTTTGTTTTGTTGTGAGTAAAGGAGATTCATTATGCTATAGAGAACCCTTGGAAGTGGGTTATTCCTTTTCCCCCATCGTTTTAACTGGAAGAGACAAATAGACAATACTTCCCATTTCCCAACTCCTGCTCTCGCATGCGGTTATATAGTATTACCTATCCCCAAGAAAAGGGAATATCCTGATTCATCCTACCTACAGAGGCATTCAGTGCTTCTTCATCTCTCATGGCCCCCTACTTACCAGCATTGTTGCGTGAAAAGCCCACCTCGCTCCTTTTCCTGCACATAGCCCAGCCTTTGTTTTCCTGTTCTTCCGTGCATCAGAAAGTGGTTAGCGATTCTCTAATGTATCTTTTGCCAATACATTAGCCACATCTTCTGTGACTTGCAGGGAAAATTAAGAAGGGAAAGGAAAGAAGGAAGAAAAACAAAACACTCTTCTAGTCTACTGGGATGCAGTAAAGTAGCATTTGCTCTGATTTAAATACTGAAGTACAAGTTACAAAATTTGTTACAACAAAGGTTGCCAAAAGAAGACATAAGATAGCCAAGCCTGCAAGGAAGCCAAAACAAAGCCCAGGAAGGAAGGGCACTCAAACCCTGCAAAGTCTCTGTTTTTCCTCTGCTTCCTCTGATGTGCATAAGGGAAAGATATGAGATTTATGGGCTGTGGACGTGGTGATGATGAACGGCAGTGGGAGGGAATGCAAGAGGAGCAGCAGCAATAGGGGTTGTGAAGTTAAGATGTGGAGGGGGAAGAGGAGTAGGGCACTGGTAACACTTGGTGAAGAGACCAAATGTGTCGATCTGATGGATGAAGTTGATCATGCTCGCCCATCCTCCGAACCCGAACCCGACTATGAATACCCACACCACTACGAATAAGTTTACTGAATATGTTCCCACCCATCTCCCCAAAAACTTTGGTGGTTGCTCCACTGCGTTCTGCCAAAACCACAAGAAACACAGATCATTAACACTAATCGGATTTCATAATCATAATTACCATTACCAACTAAACTATTCTAGGAAGTGCAAAGAAATAGTAACAAATTAATGAGTTGGTTCTCTTTCTCATCACGTATCCACCGCAAAAGGAAATCATAAGTTCATGGAGCCCCACCATCTGAGCCAGTCATAATTCATACCCAGTGGACTGTGGGCTGGTCTGGGGCTGGGCTGGACATGAAGACATGTAAAGTACTCCATGATAGATGGTAGGTGGGGGCAAAGTGGTAATAAGGACAGTTCCATATTCCCTATTTCCCTCGTTCCCAATTTGCCTTCACTGGAAAGGCTGAAAAGCTGAACCCCCAGTTGCTGAATCATGCTGATTAAAGCTCTGATACTTGGAGTTGCGTGTTTCTCAAGTGAAGGCTTCATCTACACAAATATGTTTCTGTATGTAGGCGAGACAGAGACAATCTTTTCTGACAGCAATGTCCTAGCCGTTCGATGCCCCCTTCTTTTTCTGTTACTGTGATCCAACGGCTGATACACAACCATTCCTTTATAAAATCAAACGATTCAACGCGTCCGACAGTGGCTGGTCCCCAACGTTGCATAAGCAACGTCACTGTTACCACTTAGCACCACCCAGCTGGAAGCCTGGAACTTTCTATCCATTGGCTTATTAGTGCTGAGTCGATAATGACAACTCAACCCGGTGAATCTACTCCAACTGTTAAAGTCAAAGTTTTGGTCAAATAAAACCAAATCTGTATCACTTCCTGCTTTCTATTGTAATTGTAAGTTTGTAACCTACCTACCTTACCTATCTTTGTCGGATTATGATTTACGTGTTAACGTTAAGAAGAGAAGATATACTGATTGATATACATACCTCACGAGCAGCGGCGGATCTGAAGGTGAACATATGAGCGAGTGCAGGAATGATATAAACAGTGAAGCTGACTAGCAGAGATCCAACGGTGGAGTTGATGGGGCCAAAGAATGGGAAAACGATAGCCAGAAACCAGATGGGTATCACCACTGGCAACCTTGCCGCCGCTCTCTTGCACAAGCTCTTGCACTCATGCATCCCTATCGCCTTCTCCCACACAAAGTACAACGGCGTGCATGCGAATCCGAACGTAATAAACTGCACAGTAATTAATACATAGTAAGTTTTACTGCTAGTGTCTCTAAGCATTAATAATTGAGATATATATACCTGATGGATAAGCATTAATGCAACTGCCATGTCTCTGAAAGGAGACCGGGGGAGGAGAGCAAAGGCGTTGGAGTGATTTAGAAGCATGTCTCCGAAAGCCCAATACACAGCCACCGCCGACGGCAGCGTCAGGGTCATCACATATAACGTTGCCAAAAGATATATTGCTTTAAACTTCTGTGGCTTCCACATAGCGTGCATTATCTCCCTGCATTTACGGTATCCGCCACCTCAAATTAGTTCTTGTGAATCTCCTTATACAATAATTAAGCAAAATATTGAAAAGCATAAAAGAAAAGCCTGCCCTTTTCACGCTAGACAAGGTCATCGCTCGGAATTGAGAATAACATATAAATATAAGGGGTTGGACCATTGGTCAGATTCTATTTCTATTTTAATCACAGTGGTCGGTGGTAATTAGAGGAGAGATTGAAGATTAATATTGTAAAAATAATTAGAATAAGACATGGATTGCCACCCTAGAACTGGGTATTTTGTCTTACACAGTAACCGCATGACCCCCGAATGTGTAGAGAATGTTTGTAGCACCAGTGAAGTAAAGGACCAACTTGGTCGGACCTGAGTGCATTACCCCTTCCACCTGCATTTTCAAACCAAAATATATCACTTAAAAAAAAAAAAAAAGAGAAAAGAAAGATAGAAATAAGCAAATACCATTATTTTTTTCTTTTCTCGGCAAGAAATTTAACCTGTCCGTGAAGGAGGGAAGCAATTGTGAGATACCAAGCTGTATAAGTAGTCATTAACAAGCCCAGAAAGGACCAGATTCTGTAGTTGTGGAAAGAAGGAATAAAGACTGTTGTGGCACAGCATGCTCCAAAGATGTATGTCCAAGTTCTCTTGTCCAGATTATCGTTTATATAATAAATATTACTGCCATTCGATGTGAAGAAAACCAAAAAAATAAACCCACTTGCAGAAACCTATAAAACCTATCAAACATTTTAACTAATTCAATTGTTAGAGCTAGCTACTAGCTAGATACCTCGCACAAGCTATGAGCTGAATAACAGATCCAAACAAAAGAAATGTGCAGTTGAATGCCAAACCCACGTTCCTCCAGTGTTTCCCAAGCAGCCCATCGAGAACTTCGAACCACTTCAGTTTATAAAAAGACATTTGAGTTCACAGAAAACAGATATGAGATAAGGAAACAGGTTCAGGATTTTTTTTTTTTTTTTTTTTTTTTTTTTTTTACTTTCTTTCTGAGGAAGAATACTAATCTATACCTGGATAACATGGTTTCTGAAATCTGCTTTCTCTCTTTCTTTTCTGGTTCTGTACTCTACGTAGAGAACGCTAATGAGGTAGGCAGTCCAACTACCCATTAACCCATAGAACAACTGAAATAGAATACCAGATAACATCCCCAGCTGAGAGAACGAGTATGGCAAGGTCAATAGAACCTGAGCCACCTGAAACAAAGAAACAGAACCCGAAAGCACCCATGTTAACAATCATCTAAGCCCATTTCAATTTCTCCAGCCAAAAAACAAACAGAAGAAAAGGGGAAAAAATGAAAATAGGAGAAAACCCATTACTACAATATATGAGAATCTCAGTAATGATCGTCTTTTAAGAAGACAGGAAAGGGGATGAAGGACAGCAAACCTGGTTAGAAGCACAGCTGAACCAGGCATCATAAACAGAACCACCATGCCAGAATAAATTTGATAATCTAGTTTTTATGTTCTTGGGCTTCCCTTCTGTTTCCATCTCTACATAGCTGCCTGCTATTACCGTCTCTACCACCTTATCCGTCGACATTGTTGCCGCTGCTTCTTCTTTATCTTTCCCACGTTAACCCCACCTCCTTCTGCTTGAAGAACTTGAGATTCAAAACGAAATGAAAGCTCTGTGTGGATTTCAAACAGGAGAAGCTTGAAAGATATCAGAGGGACTGTAAGAGAGTAGAGTGTTCTGGGCTTCTAAGGTCTCTAGTTTGGTGTTTTTATAGCCAGGAGAGCGCAGACCCGGTCAGTGCGGTCACCCAGGAATCTTTGACGAACCGCTAGTTTTCCGGTTTTCAGGTCCTTATTGTAAAATTTAATAACATTTATTCCCACTTGTTTGGTCTATTATTGATTTGCAAATCTGTAATTCAATTAGATTAAATACAGAAGCGTGATCAGCTTTGTCCACACGGATGGATTCCCCCGCTTAACTTCTCGAGCTAGATAGATAATTACACTTTTGCATCAAATTAACCAACTTAATCCCACCAATCACGAAGATTAAAGTGAAAAATTTATAAATTTATAATAAGAAAAGGGAGTAATTAGTAGGAAAGAATGATTGCATCCAAACGGAGGCGTGGTACGCTTTTCATGAGGAAAAGGAAAGCTGCTTTAGCACATGGGCCTGTTTTCCTCTTTATTTTTGTTTTTTCATAATTTATGTAATGAAACTCCTGAATCCAGATCAACCCACAGTTGATAGATCATGTGCCCTTGGAAAACGACACACATTATTATTATACTCCGCATTTTAACATGACATTCCCAGATTCCCTTCCTTTGTCTCCTGAGTCCTGAGATCCCATGGGCTTTTGCTTCATTCTTCTCTATTATTATTGTCCCCTCCTCCAAGTTCCATGTTTAGGTGCCCCGGAACAGCACTAACCGTTGATGGTGATGGATGTTTGATTATCGCTAATTGGACCCCACGTACTCCAGGGATGTCACATCCATGTCTCTGATGATTTGTCTCCATCAGTCGGAAACCATGCTTAGTCCTTCATTGTGCGTGGCCCCACCGAATGAATATCTATGATTATAAAGTTCCATCTTCTTGATGATATTGCTGTTGTTCCTGACCGTTTGATGATAATCTATGAATGACAGAAGCACGTGGTTTTGTTGGAGTAGGATGTACGACCGCGTGTGTTGGTTTTCGAAAATATGAGGTAGGGGTCCACGTCAGGATACGTCATTTTCAGTCATCGAGAATGTGGGAATCTCGAGGCCTGAACTTCCAATGAAGCATTGACAGGTTTGTATGGCATAAAATGAGACCAATTTCACAAAGGCAATCATGCGGTGGGGGTCCACTGTTTACATCCTCATGACCGGGAGACATTTTGTTGGACCGGGATCGGACTCGTCCGGTCCGGCCGGTCAAACTAGAAAACCAGTAATTGGATGCATTTTGGATAGGAAAAAACTGAGTTTGAAGCTTGTTTGATCCTAAATTCCTAATTACAACGGTTTACATCTTTCACATGATTGGAAGGGATCCACCATCCAAACATATCTTTCAAAAGAGATCTTCTTTGCTTAGAATCAATCCTGGCGTAGGAGAAGATCATAAATTCATCATCGTTCTGTGCAAAGGGTTTGACAAAAAGAAATGAAACCATGGCTAGCAACTCAATAATAACAATAGATCTTCACTTATTTGACATGGAATTTATAAGCCACAATAAGTCAACCTATGATGAATAATAATTCCGATAGCATGCTTTGGATTGCCATACATAAGTGATATTGTCATCTAGATTATGAGTTTTGAATTGTATGTGTCATTTAGAGTGAGAGAAAGAAAGACGTACTTAGAATTAGAATTGACAGTTTTAGTTAACCGTTTGTGGCCAAGCAAGCATGTTCGTTGTCTCCTTTCTATGAACTACTGCTTTTGTTTACATGCAAGCTCAATTATGTTAAGTACTGGATGTAAACCATGATAATATCTACTGCAAAAGTTAACTGCACCACATGGTGATCTTGTCTTTGTGCCTTCCTTATATTATATATTTTTTCATATTTGGCATCATTGTCTTCATCCTTTGTAGTTAGCTTAAAATGGAAGACCCAGGTGTATACAGATTAGGTTATACTTTAGTTAGAAGTAATGATGCCAAAGGTAATAAATTATTAGCTCATGTTTGTTATCTTCAGTTTAGACTTTGTCTTCTATTCATATATTTTGTTATCTTATGTAATTTTTCCGTTCTGGTGAAATACAAAGGATATTTTTTCGAGATAGTTATAATGTGTTATGACATTAAATAGGATGGAAGACCTAGATGTATGTATGCTTTACTAATGATGATTTGTGTCCCCATGTGTTCTTGCTTGGACTTTTGGACATAAAAGCAGGTTTGCTTTTAGAACTCTTCTCTTTTATGTGGTTTTTGTTTTTTTGTTTTTTTTGATAATGACTTTTAGAACACTTTGAAGAGCAAAGATACTGGAAGATCGAAATAGAAATTTGAGCTGGGGATGGAGGGAGGGAGAGTTACTTGAACATGAAAATGAAAATGAAAATAAAGAGAGTAGGGTAGGGACTCCAGTCAAGCCAATGATGGTATATATATCGATGCACAGTGGAACATCAAACAAAGTAAATTGCTTGTGTGAACCAATGCAACCATGCATGATTAAATTTGCAGTGATCAGTTCCTCAACAAAACAACATGATGGTGTCAACATATCCTTTTTGTGGCCTCCACACTGGGGAGCAACCTAGCTATCTTCCTCTTTCCAGTCTACCTTTCAGTTGTAGTGCTATTCTATTACTGGTAGTATAATGCATATGTTCTTATGTATCGGACAAGGAGAGAAAATCCAACTTGCAAACCCAAGTAATTAATACATCAGATAGAAATAAACAAAAACTATAAGAAATACAACTGAATCTAATGAAGGTAGAAAAACCATGAGTGACACGACAAGAAACAAAGAAATTTCTAGGAAAATTTGTGTACAATGAAAAATGGCAGGGATTATCTGCCTTGTCTATCAAATCCAGGGTAATCAGGTTACTTAGGATGCTAAGCAATGACCCAGGTACATTGGATTGGATAGTTACAAATTCATATGTTAATTCCTTTATTCAGTTATTGTTGAGAATCGAAGGCTCTTACAATCAAATTGGAACAGGAGATGGCTTTCATCGTTGGAGCTAGATATGGGTTTTGCATCCAATTATGGCTTCTAAGTTCTTGTCTATTACATTCAATGAATCAACGATTGAAATTCTCATTTATTCTCTAAGTATATATATATATCAAGCACGCTAGTCGCAGAATGATAAAACCAGGCCAAGAGGTATATCTGTGTCTGTCCACACCCTCAGCCAAAGCTCCTAGCCTCCAAATGCCTGATAGCTGGAGTCTCAAATTGTGATTCGTGACATTTTCCAAATCCAATGATTTTGATTTCTTTGGCCTTTGTAATCATAGACAATGAATCTAGAAAATCTCATGTGTTGCAACACCGAATCTGTGTGGGTTCTTATCCAGGTCCCCTCAAATAATGAATGAGCTGACAAAGAAGGTTTAAACACACACACAAAAAGGGGTAAAAGGGGTTTCTGGGCCATTTCTAGACTAATTAAGTTGAAACCCAAATCGAATCCCGCATTTTTCTGGGTGTTCCTTGTTGGATTTTGGATCGTTTTTGCATCGATTATGGCTTCCAAGCTCTTGTCTATTACATTTAGGTAATCGATGATTGCAAATGTCATTTATTCTCAATTATATCATGTAGTGAAACATACTTGTTGCAGGTTAGTGACATCCTCTGTTGTTAAAACCAACTATGTCTATCTTTTTTTTGTTGTGGACAGAATTTCTTACCATTATCCGAGTAGTAGGATGACCTCTTCAAAGCCTCTTACACGCTCCCTGAGTAGTTGGATGAGCTGCACTCAAAATGAGGGTTAGAGTGGCCTAACCTGGGGTAGGTTTGGAAACCATCTGTGACGATCAAGTTATTCTAGACACAACAATGAAGGTTCTGTGAGGGGTTCTCATAGCGTAAGCAATAGTAATAAATAGTTCTTCATACCTTGCGGGAGTCCCATGAGTTGGGTTTATATTGAGGTTACTTCCAGGCAGTTATTTCGTGAATTTCATCCACTTAGTGAGACATGACACAAGTTTCCTTTGGAAGCACGCTCTCACTCTTTGGCAATTCCCATATTGGATTCTAATTGAGCCGTTACTCTAAGGTCATTCCCCCATGCCTTGCAATGGGGGTACAAAGTGGTTACTTCTATAACTGGCCCCTTTGACTTAGGCTTTCCAGACTTGTGTTCTTCGCAATGGAGGTTCTTCAGTTTTTCATTTTTTTTTCCTAACTTAGTCAAGGCCTAACACAACCCTAAGAGTTCTTTACCACTACACTCAGTTTGTCCACACCCCAAAGCCCCTAACCTCCAAATGCCTAACAATTGGACACTCAGTCCCTTTGCCTCTTTTTTTTTTTTTTTTTTTTTTGGGTAAAGACTCAATCCCTCTGCTAAGAGTAGTTTTTGTTTACTGCCATGTAGGTATCTCTCTTGCATGAGTATCAGGTCGTGATGTTTTTTGCCTTTGTAATCCCAGAAGTTAGATGTAAAAAATGTCGCGTATCGTGATACGAGACCGGCGTTAGTTTTTAACCCTAAAAACATTAAATTAGTTGACAAAGGAGGTTAACAAAAACAAAAGAAAAGGGTTCCTGAGCCATTTCTAAACTAAGTTGAAACCCAAATCCAGACCAGCATTATTCTCAATGCGAGGCCCAGGTCCAAGTCTCGTCTGTGGTTTGTGGTTCGTCAGGCCTGCAGCCTCTCTTGTTTGAGAATTGAAATTCTATCTAAATTGTTCAGAGAGACCACCGCAGAGAAGACACATCAGAGAAGATGGTTCAGGTAATACGGCCTTTGAGTTTGAAGCACCGGCCGTTTGTTAGACTCCAGCAGCACTACAACCGTTGCTACTGTCAAACGCTTAGACATCTCATCCTCCCTCCATTGCCCTCCTTTAGACCCAGTCTCTTGCAGCAGCAGCAGCTCTTCTTTGCTACACTTCCTTCCTCCCGTCGCAACTTTGGATTACAATCACACGGCTTACGATTGCCGGAAGCCGGACAAACAGATGAATTCGAGGAAGGCGTCAGTGACTCGTATGACCTGAATCAGAAGAGTCGCAACGAGAAGAAGCGAGAGGCTCGCCGCGCCGTTCGATGGGGAATGGAGCTCGCCAACTTCTCTACTCCTCAAATCAAACAAATTTTAAGGTACCCAATTCCAAGCACTGTACAATTACTTCATTTTGTCTTCAATGTGTAATTTGCACTCGTCGGTGACTGTTCTATTATTTCTTTCTTTCGCTGCTTTCCCTTTTGGTGGATGAACAAAAATAACTTACTTTTATATGTTACTTGTTCATGTATTGGTGAACGCAGAGTGGCCTCCCTCGACCGAGAGGTTTTCGATGCTCTCATGTTAGTCAAGGTCCTATATGCTTATAATTCTTCTGTTTCTTTTGTGTAATTTGATGTTTTGTGACTCTTTCTCTGACTTGTTATGTTATTTCATCCTCTTCTTTTCATCCAGAGGTTTGGGCCCGATGTCCGGGAAGGAAAACGAAGACAGTTTAATTATATAGGTTAGTAAAATTTGCCTTTTTATTCAAATGAAGTTATATGCTTTCTTCATTAAATTGTAGAATCTGTGTTAGCCGACCCCATCTAGTTGGGACAAGGATTGTTGTTGTTGTAAACTCTATTCTTACTTAAATGTTCCGTTGTCCTTAACTTCAGTCTGCCTAGGAGGAAATTGTATCTTGTCTACTAGTAAAATTATACACCTAGTGAGGTCTGGGTTACTGAAAAACTTTGGGGGTAGGGATAGAGGTAAATAAGCCATTTAAAGTTAGCTCACAAAATGTGGATTCTGGTTTTAGCCAAAAAAAATGTGAACTCTGGGTGTGGTCAAATGAACTTTTTATAAGCAGAGAGGATTGCTCGTGCCAATAAATTTGATTTTTTGGTCAATCTACAGTGAAGATATAAAATACTGGTTGGAGACACTATAGTGAACGGATTTGCCTTTATGAAATGGGATAAGGGGATCAAACTTCAAACATCCAAGTCCAACATTTTACTGCCGGCCCTCCTTATATTTTCTCTATTGCCAGCAGTTGGATCTGTAATGGGTTCTTTTACTGGCTTAGTCTTTTTTTCCTAGGACTTGTTTGTCCATTCACTCATAGTGGTCACAGGGAAAAAAATCTCAAATGGCAGACTGCAAGCCTTCTCTAGACATCAGGCAAGAGGAACCAGAGATGATTGATTTCTAAGTTGCGGTTGATTGCCTTATCCATGGAGATGTAGGCACATTGGACAGTCAATGCATTCTTCTACAGATTGAAATATCTAGCCTCCAGATATTATGTATTATATAGGTATCCCCTCCCTTCAAAACCCCCTCCCCCTGCTCCACAACCAGTCTAAAAGGGGGGTGGGGGAACAACAACAACAATTTGATGATAAACCAAAAAACTAGTGCAGCAGACCTCCTTTCAAAATATTCTGACAATCAGAGAACGTTTTACCTAGTTAAATTCCATTCCACAGGGAAGGACTCTTGTAGATGTAGTCATTACAAGTTCTTTCCTCTCTTTCAGCAACATCATAATTGGAATTTTAGTCAAATAGAAAGTACTAGTTTCCATACACTAGTGAAATCTGTATTGGGCAAACAATCAGATACTATGTGAACAGTTCACATGTAATGTAAATCTCGTTTCTTCCCCATTTTCAGTTCACATTTCTCAATTATATTGTGCTTTAAACATAAGAAGCTTCTTTATGTTTTTATTTTTTTATGATTGATTATTTCATGTCCAGAAACTATCTCGGATTTTTAACTTGTTGACCCCTGAAACCAGGGTTGTCTAGGCAGATTCTTGGTGACAAGGAGTCCATTGAGGTCCAACCAGTTCCTTATGTGCCAAGGAGCCCTGACCCAGAACCTGATGATCTTGCCCACTAAATCTTGTAAATTCTTATGATTTCTTGTCTCTAGCCCTCATCCCTTGTATTCTTTTTAGTCTCCTTTCACTTCCCTCTGTGTTTTGTAGTCTGTATTTTGACCTTTATTTCCATAAATTATGAACATATGTACATGTGTAAAATGACCAATACCTGAAAATATGGTTTGGGATGCTGGCGCTTGACTTGGGTGCCATTGCCTCGCCAAGGTGTCAAGTAGCATCAAGGTGGTTGCCCGCCACCGCCTTGTTTACCCTGGCACCATGACAATTGTGAATGAGACGACTATTCAATAATTGTATGCAGAAGATGATAAATTTATTTTGTAAATGACTAAAGATATGGCTTTCTATTTTTAGACCTTTTTTGCCTCTGTAGCTCAAAATGGATGAGCATCACCCATTCAGAGAATTTGGTCCCAAACTTATTCTGAACTGTCTGCCTGTGTATATTGCCTTATTCCTGGCAACTGGATTGACATTTTGAATTGTTCCCCTTTGGTTGCCTTCGGGACCTTGGCTATGTATCCTAAGAGAACCCATTTCTTAAGGATTTTACATGGCTTCCTTTTATTTTATTTCCTTGTGTGTTTAACCCAATAAATTATTGTTGCGTGTGTCAGGGAGATTGTTACGGAAGGTGCAACCTGAATTGATGGATGCTTTAATTCAAGCCTCAAAAGATGGTGACCAGAGTAAGCTGCAGGCTTTATCTGGTACAGGGTTATCAATTGTTGAAAAGGAAGATGAGGAAGAGTGGGAAGAAGATGATGTTGAGGAGGAAGTGGAGGTATATTACAATTGTTAAATATAGGGTTAAATGAAAATTTATCTAAAAACCAATTACCTGATGAGGGGGGGTTGGTCTTGTTGTCTTGTTGCTTATTAGGGATGTAGAATGTAATAAAAGTTACTAGGTTCCCAGCCTAAAGCACAGCAATGTCCATCTCCTTCCAACACCCAAGTGTGTAAAAAAAGATGGAAAATTATATGTATTGGCACACAAATAGGCAACTTTTTGTGAAGTTTGTTGGATAATATTGCCCAGAGAAAATGTGGAATATTCACATGGAGTAAGTATTCCATGCAGGGGAGCCCCATTAATATTGATGTTGCGACAAGATGGTTTGAAGGCCTCGTTGAGAAGGACTCTGACATCACAAAAGAAGTTTATTCAGTTCACAGTGTGGAATTTGACCGCCAGGTAACCAAATGAATTATGGGCTTAAGTTCTAAATAATCCATTGAAGATTTTCACCAGTGATTTAACCTTCCTTTTGAACACTATTTTGTTCTATATTTTTGTCCTTCTGCATTGTTTTAGAAAACAAGAGAAAATACTTTTGTTAAAGGAGGTAAACTTTTCCATTTTTGGCTTGCATTTTATATTGTTTGGTGTATGCTTTCTTAAGATCTATTTTGTACTCTGATATTTCTGATTACATGTTGGCAAATTTTGTCTTCTAATTTTCTGCTAGAGTTAGCAAACAACCGATGCTGGAGTTTAGCAGAACCTAATCTCAGTTATGTTTAGGAATTAATTTTTTTTTGAACATTTAAAAGAAAAAAATTGATATTCTCTTATTATTTTGTTCTTGATAGTCATACATGAGTTAAAAGGCTTAGAGCTTTAGTTAATAGGCTGAGTCTAAGACAGGGTCAAACTCTCTTCTGGTTTCAAGGTAGGATTTGGACCTCTATTCTGAAAGAGATTATGTACCCATCAACTGAGGGAATTCTAACACTGTGGAGAAATGGCTGCCTCATATATTTTATGACTTTGGATAAAAAATGATTAGGATCGTTTAGGACAGTAGCACATCTTTGTTTCCCTGTAAGTTTTTACTGGGTTAGTAATTGTAAATTCAGGGATGTGACAAAAGAGTGCTTGTAGGTTAGGATCCACAATTTTAGGATTCACCCTTATGTTGAACTTTATTGAAGCCCAAACTTCCAAATGGGCAGTGGAGTGGGCTAAGTTAACGTGATAGGGGACTTAAATAGTATCATTGAGGCAGATGCATCTCTGGCCACCACAGCTGACATGGCGAACAGACCCTTACCTCTTCCATGTGGGGAAACAACTACAGCCACAGGGCCTCGCAGACAATCGACACGCATAGGAAGACTCCCTGCAAATTTAAAGGATTATTCCATGTGATTCCTTATAACGGAATTAGTTAGTGTCTTGGGATTGGTGGGATTATGATTGGGGATGACAGAATATCAGATCTCTTGTCTTACTCGTACCGGTATTTGCAGTCATCGATTTTTATAAGCTGATGTAATGAGCTAAGGAAAGAATGAAGAAGTTTTACCTTAATTCCCTCTCTCTCTGTTCTGTTCTCCCTCTTCCTCTTCCATCATTCCCTCTTATCCTCTGGTAATCACATAACAATCATACTGGAATTATTTCATCCTCGCCCAAGTAAGGGAATGATGCAGTGTATAGCATAGAAACAAAGAATTCTAGGAACTCTGATAAGCTGAAAATTATTATTCAAAAGTGGAATGTCCTTTACAAGATAACAGTGATGCCTATTTATAGCTAAGAAACCCTAAAAATATTAGGGAAAAATAAAACAATGCTAAAACGACTAAAATTAGGAATCTAAATCCAACTAGGAAACTAAAAGTGCCCCAAAAACCCACTAAATGATGAAATCTAGCGGTCAAAATGATGCCTATTGGGTAAACCCGGGTAGGGATGCTGTAGTGCTCGAAAAGCTGTTTATTTTGATGTGTTGTGGGTCCCGTAAGTCTTCCCGGATCAAAAGTTACGCCCGTTTCAAGGATTACTATAAAACCACATCAGGGAAGTAAGTCAAAAAAGTTAGTAGGAAGCGAAACTAGACTCTGAAAAATGACACTAGATTCTATTATTATGCTCTTGTCAGATTTGTGATTATGTTGAACTTTAACCTGGTTTTGAAGCTTCCTTTATTTCTTTTATATATATATATATTTATTTTTGTTTAATTTTGGGGTGAAACTGGACTGGTGGGATCGCTGTGGATTCTGTATCACCTCAACCTTAATCACATTGACACCTATCCATGTCTGCTAATTTTCTGGTTCTGAAACAATCGGTGAATCTTTAAGGTCTTTCTCTACCAGGGCAGAGTAGAACCCTGATTTCTGTATGTGTGAAAATTTGTTTTGCAGTGTAGATGAATAATTAGTGCCCTTCCACACTCATGGATTATGCCATCATGGCTTCATTTTCGTGATCATAGTTGTCATCATATTCATAATCATCGTTACCCATTGCATCATAGTTCCTTTCATCATTGTCATAGTCTCAATCTCAAAAATCTCAGTTTGCCAACATCACCATGGCTGTCATCCTTATTTGTTATCGTGCAATCTGTGACCCAAGGTGTTCATGGATGCTTGGACTCAAGGAGGCCAAGACTCCTGCCTACGTGACTAAAGTGGACATGGTTGTCAAGGCACTGTTGTCTGGGCAATGCCTTGAAAACTATGCTTATCATATTTCAATCATATTTATTATTAATTCAATGATCAGAATCATCAACCATCTGTATTTCACTACTCCAACCTGAATGTTTTGATATGAATAACAAATTAATCCATATTTTAGAAAGTGTGTATACAGCAAGGTTTTAAGGTTGCCCAGTTTGGGTTGGAATTGGCATATACAAACAACCAATTTTTTTTTCCAGCAGCTGATCTGCCCCCACCCTGCACCATTAAATAATGCACTTAGTCTTGATCTGGCAGTCCATAACTAGGCTGCCAATATTTGGCATGACCCGGATGAAGGTCAGGCTAGGCCAAATTTGGTGGAATGCTGGAATCTACTGTTTAATATGTGGAAGTTGTCCACATAATTCCTATGATTCTGTTAAATTTATTCGAATTCGAAGCTTACAATGTCTGGATGGTTCATTATAAGTCCATAGATGTTAAGTTATTATATGAATAGCCATTTCCGATTTCATAATAACTTGTGATAAAAAATAAAGAGGAAAAATGTAGGCAACTGGTTTTCCTATTACAAACTGTTGTTGGAAAGCATTCCAGCTGAAGGGACCAGTGCTGCCATGAGGATTACTTATTTGGTTATTCTAAGTTCTAACTATCAATTGCATGGGGAATGATCTTGGTAGGACACACTTTAAAATTTTGGGCCTCTGTTAATTGTTAGTGCTTTCCACTTGGTCTTCTGTATGGTTCTTGGAATATGGGCAGTCAATAAACAAAACAGAAAATTCCATATACATCCTTTAGAGTATGAAACTATTATGTGATGATGTGTCATGTTTACTATGTTTGAACCCCATTGATGCTGCAATGCGTTAAAAAGGTTGCTTTAGTTGGGATAATTCCCGACTACTCTAGTTGAATACTTGAATTTCTGCTCATTGAACAACAAATAATTAACACCTAGGTTTGGCATGACGAAATTTTTTGCCAAATTCAGACATTAAGGTGACCAATTCATTTATAATTAGACAAAATATATTGAGATAACTTCTTGCATAATAGCTTTACAAACATTTGTATGTATGTGGTTGTGTATCTTGATCTTTAATTAGCTCTTTTAGTTTTTAACTTTTAATTTGTATGGTGAGAACCTCTTCAGGAACTACGCAAACTTGTTAGGCAAGTACACACCATGCAAGAGCGCCTAGTAAGTGAAGAGAAAAAAGGAGACATTGAGATGGCGTTGGCTAAAGCAAAGAAGTCTCTGACTCGCTTCCTTCGGGATCTAGCAACGCAGTTGTCAACAGAGTAATATTGATTTCGCTCAGTCTATCAATTTTCAATTTTGTGGTGCGACTTAAGAGAAGGCAGAGAAGGGAGTCCTCAAATGGGTAAATTTCAGTTAAAGCAATAATTCGATCTTCCACTCGTTAAGCTTCTTCTTGTGCTTCGAATCTGGAATTTTTTCAGAAATTTATTGCAGGAGGGGATATTTCAACCTTAAATATATGTCTACCGTACTTTGTGAGATTGCAGCAAGTCATCCAACAAGTCATTCAAATCATATATACACTGTATAACCTGCAATAGATGGCATCTCAAGGAAAACTTTCAACTAGTCTTATTGAGAACTGCAAGACAGTGGTTATGATGTAAGAACAGAATTGATTCCAACTTGTTGATACTTAAAACATGTGGAGGTTCCTTGCAGATTAGTATTTCTTCTCCTTCAAGAAAAGAAGACAAAGTGTCCATGTCTGTTTCAGATGAACTGTTAATTCATATTTGGTGGTTGTTATATGAAGACAACGTTTATTCTCAGTGCCTCAGTTGAAACGTGTTAGCTTGCTCTCTGTTAAACTCTGAATGGTTCTCCAAGCGCTCTGTCTTGCTTGACCGCATCTTCAAAACTGTGTCTTTCTACGTTGGGTATACTTTTTCTGGTAATTAGAGTTGAATTAAAAAGTTACTTTGATAGCAAAACTCTTCCTTTTTGGGTATTAGCAATTGTCGCTATTAGTATTTTTTTTGGGTAGAATTGTCGCTATTAGTTGTGTCACTGTTTATGTTAAATCACTTTCTTATCTTTTATTTTCTCTGTTTCTTTCAAGTGTTTTTATTCACGTAACAATGATAGGTGGTATTTTTAAAAATCATAAAATCTAGAGTTGAAATCTCCGTGGATCAATACAAACCTTGGTTTCAAAAAGAGAACACGGAAAGAATTGTAAATTGTTTGGCAAAAACCCAAAAGAAATCAACACAACCAGAACAAGTGGAAGTCGATTCTTGTTTAGTGCACTTTTAATTTCTTCCTATCAAAACGTGCCAGTAATAATTTGCGTCATTTTTTTTTTCTGAATCTATCTGTAGCACGAGCACTATTTCTCCCTTTTAAGGATAACCAGTGTGAACTCGTATATATACTTAGAACAATTTACAGAGTTGTGAAATATTAGTGTCACTTTCAAAAGTTTCTTTTAAAGTAAATATTATTATTATTATTATTATTATTATTATTATTATTATTATTATTATTATTATTATATATTAAAATAAGGTAAAAGATAATTTAAAGAAAATCCCCATTCTTGTGGTGCTAGTACTGCTAATAAATGAAATTTGGAGTTAAAGACAAGGCGAGGGAGGCCAAATACAATCAAACAGAGAAAAGGACCCTTTCGACTTTCACCAAGACATGGACAGATGTGATGAGAAAAGCTCTTCCAGCATTTTAAATGTTTTTCTAATATGAAAAATATGTAAGAGGCCAAAGGTTGGTCCAATACGTAACTGCAACATTATCAAAGAGATTATCCTGGACCAGAAAACTTAATAGAACGTCAAAATATGTTTTACTTTTTTATATGTTAATAGAGAGTGTAATGTAGTAACTAATTCTCTTGTTAGTAAGGTTGTGTCTTTGATGTGCATGACTCTTTGGCATAATGATGTTCTATGGTTTCAGGATTACTATAATGTCGATGTCATGTATGGATCACGTTTTAATATATAGACATGTTTCTGAAAAGGAAAAATCTCACAGCAAAGCCTGGACCACAATACAATACAGTAGTACAAGTAGATTAAAGATGGCATTTTCAAGCTTCAAAGCTTTGAATTCTCGGCATGGGTCAAGGATTCTTCGGCCCTGGTCGGCTGTTTTTACGTTTGGTTCTAGTGTCTTCGTGCAAGCTGTGGATCATAATATCTGGTGACGAATTTCAGAGGCTTTTTGAAACGGAAGAAACTTCATGAAAATTCTTGTTGTTTCAAGATTTCTGATGGAGTGGACATTTAAAGTCATAACACGCAATCTAGCTAATCAGTTAAAAAACTTTTTTATAAATTGGATGGAATTGATTGATTGATTGATTGAACAATTCATTACCCCCTTATCCTATTCCCAAAGTACACATAGCAAATTAGGTAACTGGACTTAATCACTCACAGAGAATTTGATTCTGTCTCTCTCTCTTTCTGCCATTGTAGCAAGCAGCCCTTGCCCCTCGGCGGAAGGTGAGGAAGGTAAGGTGAGGAAGTGCAAGGAAGTCAGACATCACCCACTGAACCCAACTAAGATATTTTAATATGCAAATCTCAGGGTGACAACACTACAGCTTCTCTTGATTTTTGTTAATTAATGTCGGTGGATTGATTTTCTCATCAGTTGGACTTGGGAGAAGTAAAGAGTCAAACCTTCCTCATTAGATTGGTATCTGTCTGTTATGGCCATCTCTTTTTGGAACAAAATGACTACTCCAGATCCATTTTTACAACTCTCTTTTCCTAGTTTTCTCATCTTTAACTTTCCTACTAGTTGTTTACTTGATATGACAAAAGCTCTATAACTTACTTGTAAAATCAAAATCAAAATCAAAATCAAAAGCTTCATTCCTTATAGATTTTTCTTCCTTTCTTTCGAGAAAGGGAGAGTTTTCTTTTTTATGGTAAGCAGAGAAAGGGAGACTAATAAGCCATTATAGATTTGTTTCTAATGGGATATACAGGCATGCTACGTCTTTTTCTTCGAAATTGATTTTTCTCAAAACAGTTGGCATTCAGACAATTGGATTAGAGGATGATGACGTGGCACCCTCTGAGGGATGGACGATGCTCACAAGCAACACGGATGAGTAGCAGATCATTTGTCCCAAAAGAAAAAGAAAAAGAAAAAGAAAAACACAAAGAAAGGAAACAAAAAAAAAAAAAACACGATTCACCATTCACGATCCGTTTTATACATCGAAGTCGGCAACGCTAGTGCCGTTAATCGATGCATCTGCCGCCCCTTACGCAGTAGGGTCCGCAACCTCTCCGACACATTCACGAAAAATCTCAGGATTCTATAAATTCGCTCAGCCAACTCTTCTTCTTCCCCCCCTTCCTCTCTTCCCCCCTGGTACCTCACGGGTTCGTTTGGATTGGAATTAAGGGTTTTGGGAATCTACCACCTCCTCCTCTTTCTCATTCTCCTTCTAGCTTTTTCTTCTATACTGTTCTTCACCCCTTGCTTCTTCCCATTTCCCTGTTCCAATGTCCAGAGCCTCCTCATCGTCTTTCTCACTTGTTTTTTCGCTTATTCTTCTGTTCGTATCAGGTACGGATTATCAATTTGATCTTCTTGTGTTTATTCTACAATCAAATTCCTTGTCTTTTTGCAATTTGTGTTGGTTTTTCTGAATCTTGATTTATGTTTGATTTAATGGTGTTTCTGCAGGAATATATTCGGCTTCTTTCACTCTCAGTAACAACTGCGGATACACAGTATGGCCTGGTATTCTCTCCGGTGCCGGAACAGCGGCGCTGTCTTCCACGGGCTTCGCTCTTGAAAAGGGCGACTCTAAGACACTTACCGTACCGGTCGGTTGGTCCGGCAGGTTATGGGGACGGACTCTATGTAGCGAAGATTCTTCCGGAAAGTTCTCGTGCGTCACTGGTGATTGTGGTTCCGGGAAGATGGAGTGTGTTGGAGGAGGGGCTGCGCCACCAGCAACCCTGGCGGAGTTCACTCTCGACGGTGCCGGAGGCCTCGACTTCTATGACGTGAGCTTGGTGGATGGCTATAACCTGCCTATGCTAATTGAACCCCAAGGAGGCAGCGGTGGGAATTGCAGTGTGACAGGGTGCATGGTGAACCTCAACACCGCGTGCCCGACGGAGCTCAAGGTCACAACCACCGATACCAGCGGGAACGTCGCGTGCAAAAGCGCGTGTGAGGCTTTTGGCGATCCACAATACTGCTGCAGCGGCGCGTACGGGAACCCTAACACGTGCAAGCCATCTTCTTTCTCGGAATTCTTTAAGAACGCGTGTCCTCGCGCGTACAGCTACGCTTACGACGACGGCACCAGCACTTTCACCTGCGCTAACGCCGACTATCTTATCACATTTTGCCCCTCCAACAGGTCAGTTACAGTTGCTAATCAGTAACATATAAATACTGTATTGGTATTATAGGAGATAATGAGGGTAGTTTGGTCTTTACCGTTTTTACTCCACTAACGGTTCAAAATAATACTAGAAACCGTTTAAGTCACGCTGAAGTGAAGTGAAGTGCCCAATTATCAAGAAAAGAAAAAGATAAAATATTTATGGAATGTATAGCATTTTCAGTGGATGCGTAAGGTAGACGTGATTTTCAAAGAAAAGGTGAAGCGCATGTGCAATCGCCCCCATTTGGTTCGAAACCGCGGGGTGGGTGGCCCATGGATGTCCTTGTCATGGAATTCTCCGTGGTCGCATGTATCAGATATAGTTATTAGTGAGTGGGGGTTGCACTCAAAAGCCTTCTACTCTCATCCGCAGATTCTAATAGTGTTATTCAGGTTTAGAAGATCAATAGCAAGGGCCAAGAGGAAGTGGTCGTTGTGTGTGCATGTTATGTGTTTGTGGTTTTTCCCCTGAGAATTTAGTATGGTTTTTTAATGATGGTGTATTGGTTTATCTTTTTGGATGCAGCCGTTCGTCGTCGGCGGGGAAAAACCCAGAACCGACGGAGGTAAATGCAGGAATGATATTTTTGGGTGGTCCATACTTGAATGGAGCATCATCATCATCATCATTGCTAGCGAATGGAAAAGGAGGACTGGTTATTGGCATATCTGTTTTAGTGGCAATTGGGCGGATGTGGCAGCAGCAGCTCTTCTAGCTTATCCTTTCATAAGATGCTTGCAACCAATACATACGTAATCCCTAAAAGCAACCGAGCGACACTAGCGGACCCCAAAGGTCCTACACTTAAACAATTGCGTTTTTATTTCCATCCGTCAGTCACTACTGTTCTGGACCTAACTACCTCAGATGGCCTTTGCGGGTGGGTGTGACAGAGATTTGAACGGGATCGTGGAAGTGGAACGTTGGGCCCTGTTTCCACTAACATTGACAAGAAAGAAAATTTAAAGAAATCATCTGCAGCTGCCGCGTTCCTCCTATCCACTTGGTATCTATCTCAAAAGCGAAAAAGTGAAATCTGTTTTTTCATGTAATCTTTGGGAAACTTCTTTGAAGAGACAAGGGTGGGGTTGGCAGTGAGATGATAGCTATTCAATTGCTCTTTAGTCGTAGAGATGATAAGGGTACTACTGCTGAAGGAAAGAAATAAATCTTCCTGTATCTTTTCATTTTTGGCATTTTAAGTGAGGGGGAGATATGGGTCCAATACCTGCATAATGCACCCAAGTTGGGTATTACTTAATAAATTTTTCTTGACTGGTTGGGAATTTTTTTCCTTTTTCTTTTTCTCTTCAACTAATTTGTAATTACAATGCTATTCCATCCACCTATCTGGCTATAATTCAAGAAAAAAATGAATTTTGTTTGCTTCCCACGGTTCAGTTTATATGTTTCTAGTTGCATATGCGTGGGAAAGAATTTCTTTATTGTAGTAAGTTACATCGGATGGCCTCCAAGTTTCGACAATGGGTTTACCCAAAAAAACAAAAAAAAATGGGGTTTTTGGCCATGTTTATACATGAGTCTTTATCAACTCTGTTACTCAAGGTTGTATGAAAATACAAGATGATTGAATAATACAAAGTTGGACCTAAACTAATCCGAATCATTTTATTCTTTTGTTTTTCTGGGCGAATTATAGGGAAATTTGGAAGGATTCTTTTTTTTCCAAAACATGAATATGGAGGACGAAAATGAAGAATCATCTTTTATGTCACGGATGAGTCATGACCGACCATCCATTGTAATGCTCACACGTAGCGTCTCCTCTTTTGTGATACGGATTCTCTGCTATCTCTTCATTTGTCTTCTCCTTGCACACCGGCCACTGTGTTAATTGTTGGTGACACCTGGCACGCAGTGAGCAAATGATGCTGTTGGATTTTTTTTTTTTTTGTTGGTAATGAATGCTGCTGTTGGATTCTGATTTAATTGAAGGGGATAAAAATAAAGACTGAATCGTTATATTTACATGGTCTATTTCTATGTATTAGGGGTTGAGTTCCCCCTGAGCTCAAACAAGGTTTAATTGGATCAAAATTTTGATTTTAAAGGTGGGTTAGAGTCAACTATGAATGATTCAGATTAAGATCAACATTCAGCGTTTGATTTTCGAAATTTAATTACATTGACGTGTTTCTATCAATGTCGTATTTATATTTGGACATCAACTAAATGGATACCATATTTTGAAGAGTGGTCCAAAGGCTCTTACTCCTACCACCCTTAGTGCTTTATTTTGATGGCGACACTGGTGGTGGTACCAAGTTGTCAACCTTTGCAAATCATGTCTCTTAATATATTTTTTTAAGATTAAAATAAATAAATAAAATGAGCCATAAACTTATGGCAATTAAATCAATTAATAGTGTTATTAACAAAGTAAAGGCTAATTAGGTTATGAAAAAGGCTATGGCTCATGTTTTTCCACACTAATGAACCTCTCTCTCATATTCAGGTCTTGTCAAGGAAGCTGTTGGGTGGTTGGTCATTTGGCCAACTTCCATATTACTTAATCCAGTGCAATAAAATGAAATGTTTTATTATATTATAATTATAAAAATGCTTTTAGTTAAATGGAAATGAAAACAAAATAACATATATTTTTTAAAACTGAAATCACATCAATGAGACGTCGTTTGTTCAATCCTTTATTATATGATAAGCTCCAAGGATAAATTGTCAAATTTCCTTTTTGAATGTCTTTTGCAAGAAAATGAGACGAGAGCCAATAATAGGGTTTTTATCTCCAAAGGTTGAAAGGTTGTTTCCAAATATAAATGCTTTTGATAAGGGAGGAGAGTTGAAGATTGGCAATTGGCAGCAGGGAGAAGAGTGAGTGATCAAATACAAGCCCAATTCAAAGGCCTAGCCCACATAACCCCTGAAATACTGGTGAAGCTTTTTATGTTTTTTTTTTTTAAATTAATTTTAAATTATTTTTATTTTGTTTTATTCTTAAATTTTAATATAGATGGATGATGTTGGAGGGATTTCAGAAATACTTTGAAATTGACATCCTTGTCAATTAATAAACTATAGCTTTTTAATCGTCATAGTTACTGCGCGTAATCTCCTCTTCACACGCAAAAATACAAGAATGCTTACCAAAGAGATGATCAAAGAAAGGCCCTTTCTTCATTTCTGTCTATTTCTCTAGTTAAAGAAACTTGCACAGTATCTGGTTTCTCTCCTTTAACCTCTTTTTCAACCCAATTGATCTTCAATCTATACATTAATATCAATCAATAAAGCTCATGAAGTCATACAAATCAAACCTCAGCCACAAATCTCATTTTCATGCCCCTAGCTCTCATAACCGAATGAACTAACAAACCACTTGCTGCCATCTTATACAGTTGGCGGGTATAGAGTAGTAGGTGTTCTTTTTGTCAATAAAGGGTAAGAAATTGTTGTTTGGTCGTATAATGCGCCAACATATGATGAGCATTTAATTGAATGAGACTTCTAATGATAGTTTTAGGCGGGCGGACATGTATCTTAGTCAAGAAAGCTTACAATCAATTAGCATTCGATCTTTTCTCCAAATATAAATCAAGATAAAAGATTAAAGCAAATTAATTTGCTTTCCAGAAGATGTGTTCAATATATATGATCATTTAATCACTATGGTTAGTTGGTGGTGACGCGAATCTTTAATAAAAAGGAAGAAGAAGAAGCTAGGCAAAGGGAAAAAGAGGGCAAAGATAGCCGAATGAGGTGATGGTTGTTGCAAAGAAAAGGGTAAGAAAACGAAATCTTATCTTATCTAATCTTACATGATTAGCTTTACACGACACAAAAGTACCACTAGGGAGAGGAAATAAAGGAGAGCTCCCAAGTCTCCTTATTTGATAAGTTGTCCAAAACCTTCACATCTGGAATGAGAATCTCTCTACGTGTTCTAAGTTTTTAACTCAAAAAGACTATGTAATTTAGAGAGAAGGAACTATGGTATTGATCTATGCATTGGTTTGATTATGAGTTTCTGGTTTGATTATGAGTAGGGAATGATTCTGTAGAAGGAGAATATATCTAACAAGATTAAAAGGAACAAACCAGAAAATGAAGTATGGAAAGCCAGAGGGACCAATGGAGGCAGTAGGTAGTTGATGGGTATGGTTTAGTTTTTAAGCAAAGTTCATAAAAAAGACAACAACTGCTACTAGCTCTTTTGGATTAAAGATTTAAAGGCTAACATATATAACAGGTGGATGAGGAGCCTTTAAATAAGGCTTTTACACATCATCAGACCATCCAAGCATGTGGGAATGAGTCAATCCAAACGTACGTAGTGGGTGAGTCGTGCATGCATGCATTGGGTCTTTCTTCCAATTTCATCTTCTTAGGTGTTGGAAGTGGTTTGATTGGATTTTGTCTTACCAGCTTCAATCTTCATTAATCTATCACTTTTGAATGACTTTAAATCCTTAAATTCTTCACTCTCACATCTTTGTGGGGATCTCCCACCTGCATATATAATTAAGCCTTCCAAAAGGTCACATGTCATACACATTGATTACGGTTTTCTTTCATCTGAAGGTTTGCAGGATAGACCGAGTCTAGATCCTCTACTCCTGCAGGTAGACGATTGTGCTCTCCAGGTAAAGAACAGACTAAAGATAAAATAGAAATGTGAAGAGTCTATCCATTTTGCCAGTCCTCCATAAGTACCTTAATTAACCTTTGATTTCTTTTTCGACCCAATTGTTCTTTAATGCAGCCATTCGTAGTATTAATAAGATCATGAAGTCATGTAAATCCCCCTTATCAAACCTCAGCCACATATCTTACTTTCATGACCTCTTAAAGAGTTAATTTAGCTAGCAAACCACCAGCCATTCTACTTGACAAATAATATAAAAACATGATTGTTTATAGTAGTTTAGTATGTATTCTTTCGTCAAATTAAATACAAAAAGCAAGAGATAATTGTCTAGTTATATAGTAATGTATGTCATCATGACATCTCATACAGACCTGTGTCTTAACATAAACGCCACGCAATAGATTGGCTTAAAACCCACAAGGAGGTTTTCTCTAAAATATAAGTTAAGAAGTCAAAAACTTAGCTATAAACGAACTTGCATTGCAGAAGTCTTCCATTTGCTCTGTTAAGCAATAAAATTAGTTGGTGTTGACGCAAATCTTTAATAAAGAGCGAGATGGAAGAGACAAAAAACAAAGGCAAAGTAAAAGAAAGAAAAAAGAAGGAAGGAATGGCCGAATGAGGTAATAGTTGTTAAAATGAAAGGGGTTTAGGAAATAAAATCTTATCTTATCTTATCCATGCCACATGAATTGCTAGCTTTACACGACATTTAGCCATCAATCGAACGTACAAAAATTAAGATATAGTTAAAGAAGTATCACTACAGAGATATTGATTCACGCATGTGATCGATGAAAAAGAAACAAAGAAGGTGGTGTCGCAGACAAGCTTTGCTTGGGATTCTGGAGATTTTCACTACTATCATCAAAACCCTTTCGAGAATGAAGTGTGGAAAACCAAAGGGGCTTGATGGTTGCAGTTGGTAGTTGATGGTAACTTATTACAGAGATTTATATATAAATTTCTGAGAAGTTCATAAAGACAAACACACCTGCAACTAGGCCGGTATGGATTAAAAGAGTTAAAAAGGATACACAGTTGCAGATGACTGTTAACAAAGGCATTTACGCATCAACACTCACCAGATCATCCAAGGATGTGGGAGTGAATGTACCCAAAGGTCCCAAACGTAGTGGGTTGCTCGTGCATATATGCATGCATGCTTGCTTTGGGTTGTCCGGCCCTTATTTCTTTTTCTTCTCTAGCTTTCCATTGATTTGGGACTTGTTTCAATTTCTTTTTCTTAAATCTTAGTGGCTTTATTGGATTTGGTCTCACCTTAGTTGGCTTTGGACCAGCTTCAATCTTCAATTTCCCACTTTTGAATGAATTTAAATCCTTTACATTCTTCACTTTCATATTTTATGGAGAAGCAGCTAAGAAACCTCTCTCCCTACTCAAAGGGGTTTCCATTTTCCAAAGTTTTATTACCACTTTTTAATGACTTTAAACCCTTACATTCTTCACTTTCATACATTTATGGAGGAGCTAAGAAACCTTTCCTCCTACTCAAAGGGGTTTCCGTCTTTCCCAAGTTTTATTAGAGCATTATTGTTGTTCTTTCTCTGCACTAGTGCTATAGCTTCCATAGATATTGGAGTTATCGTGCGAGTGACCAATACTCATCTAACTGCTGCAAAAAGTAATTAATGCATAATTATATCTGATGCAGCCAAGTTTGAGGCTGGAATATCACTGCACCACATTTGGCAATTAGTGCAAATCTGAACTCTTACCTACTATATCTTTGTTTGCTATTTGCAAATCTCAACTGCATGTGATCTTGGATTCTATAGCATTCAAAGATCAATCACCCAAAAAAAGATAGAAGGCCATCATCAGTATCAGTTTTTAGGTAAAGGCCATCAATATCAGTACAGGAAGAAGACCTCAGCATTTAAGAATATATTTGCAAATCTAAACTATAAGTCATTGGGTTTTATAGCATTCAAGATTGTAGGTCATCAAACCACAAAAATTAAATAAAATAACTGTCAGAAGTGGGATTTGAACCCACGCCCTCTCACGAGGACCAGAACTTGAGTCTGGCGCCTTAGACCACTCGGCCATCCTGACTGTTTGATAAATTATTGCAAATTTTACTATTATAATCGGATTCTAATCGGAATGGATTCAAGTAATTAAATTTCCATTTCCACAATGGTTGCAGATTTTTTGGGAATTTTTTTGTGAAAAAATTATCATTGTGTTTTCAATCATGTGACCATATACTTTATTTTGAAATGTGAATAAGGGATTCTTAATTCTACTTGGTTCATAAAACTTGGCTCCACCAATTCTATCATGAGGCAAATATTATTGTACCTCCGAAGAAGATTTCCCTTTGTGGAGCATTAAGAATCCATAACCTTTATCTCTTAGTAGTGTTAAAATGATTATTATTATTTTTTTTATAAGAAAACAAATGATGATTCATGATGTTGATCATAAAGAAAAATCAGACTAGGAGAATCATATTCACACATTAGTGAGGTTTCGTTATGAAATAGTTGAAGATGGAATGTTTGCTGATGTTTGAATATCTAAGGCATTAAATGATTGGATTTAATTTGAACACTTTATTAACGATCAATCTAGAGTGCGCATCAACACTTGGAATAGCCACATCATTTTTTATTTTTTATTTTTTTATTTTTTTATCCAGAGGGATTTATTGATGGCCAACTTGGAGTAGATGTGTTTTTAGTACAAGGATGGCAATCTCTTATGTAGAGATAGAAAGACAAATGAAGTCTGCTTGAACTTCAGTCCTCTACATTTTTATGAATACTTTGAAGTGGACTCAAAAATTAAATTAAAACTTGGGTTTAATTAAGATATATGAAAAGTAAATTAGCCAATAAAAAATTAAAGTTTATACTTTATAATCTTCCCTCCCTCCAACCATACCCATTCGTTTTTAGTAAATCTCACAAATGGACCATCTTCTCAATCATGTACAGCTTATGTCTTCTCTTAATATTAAAAGAAGTCACCCACTTAAGACTTAGAAATGACATTGAGATATAAGAGTAGTTTAATAAATAGATATTAGGAGGGTATGTTTGTCATATTATTTTGAGACTAAATTAAAAATGGTAACAATCAAGAACACTGGTCCTCAGAATTTCCAGATGGCTCTGATACACAGTCAACCATCGTGACGTGGGAAATTGGCCAGCCAACCGGTGAGAAGGTCCCACCGGCATTTATGCATCCACGTCATTATGACTCAACTGACGTGGATCGGCATCAGCATCTTACTTTTGTGAAATTGGCAGTTGTGACTTGGGGGGGGGGGGGTGACATGACCCGGAAAGAAAGAAAGCAACGGCTATTTATACCTTTAGGATTAGGATAGGCCATTGGGGGGGGGTCCTTTTTCTTGCCTCGTTTCGCTCGTCCGTTCCTTTTTGACTTCCTTTTCTGGTACGTCACATCCATTCACAGATCCCCGTGAGATCGCTTTGCGTGCAACCAGAAACGTCCGATCTAGTGACCCCACCCTCCAAGCGGTAAACTGCTGAACGATGACGGTGCGGTGCCAACTTCTGCCAGCGAGGTAGACGGCCGGACAGCGGGTCTGTGAAACTACAGTGAAAGTACTAACGGCTGTGGAGGGAGGTCGATACACCATATAACGCCGTTAAAACCAATTTTCGCTTTATTTAGTGCAGTTTTAACACACGAAGCATTCACTGATTCACGAAATTTCCTTCTGGATGAGAATTGAGAACACATCTTTATCAATCACATTCAAAAGTTCTTATTAAATTAAAATAAAAATATTTTATTTTTTAAATCTTATTTCAATCTTTGAATGTAATTGATTAATATGTGCCTTTCATCCAGTGAGAAAAATGAATAGTCCATTTCTAACCAGATAAAAAATCTGAATGAGGTGGGGTGTATGGGGGACGCCTGCCTTGTAAGTTGTAACGAACCCATGACCCCACCGTGGCCCATGAAGCCCATTGTGCCTGCCATTACCATGACCTTATCATTTTCTTCATTAATTAGTATTTCCGTTCTTTGTTTCTTTGTGCACCAGGGGAAAAATAACGGAAAGGGGGTCCTTTCACTGGGCTCAAGAAACTCAGGCTGCTTAGTATGGGATCATAGATTAGGGTTTTATGTTTACCCAAAAAAAAATTTTGATTAGGGTTTTATATGTTGAGGGTTGAGGCTTAGGGGTGGGGTCGGGGTCCAGGAAAGTTTTCCAACTTAGCGGTATAGAATTAACTATAAGGGTTGGTAAAGTCTTAAAAGTGGATTTCACTTATTAAGTATGTATAATGACGAATCGTACCGAAATTTCTTCCAAAGCAAAAAGAATTTTGAGAATGTTGATTTTCAGGATTTTTTAATTTTTTGGTTCAGAATGCACTTTTCATGGAGTGATGGTCTCTTATTGAAGGGTTTAATTTAACTATAATTTTGAGTTAATGGGACTTATATTAACCCAAAACTATACAACAAGTGATCGTGGGGAGGGGTTTATATTCTTTACAATTCCCACTCCCTACAATTCACTACAATTTATATCTAAAATTGTGACCGTTAGGATTAAATCAAGGGAAAAATGCGAGAAACTTTATTAGTTCATTATATTCAAAATTTAGTTCGATTTTAATAGTAATGGTTGAATTATTAATTGCCATATGTCACAATTCTAAATATGAATTATAGGGAATGGTAAGGGTTTGAATTGAACAAGATGTAAACTCCCTTGAAAATGGAGTTCTAAAGTTCTCATCACTACAAACATGGGATTTTGTTTCCGTTAAGTGCCATAAATGCTCTAAACTATTAAGCAACACAACTTCAGTCGCTAAATCAAAATCTCAACCAAAATCTTGATCCAACGGCCAAAACTAGCATGGTTTAGCGCATTAATGACACTAAAACTGAAGCAAAATCCAAAAACATGAACTTATCACTACATAAACTGTGCAATTATAACCACAACAAAAGAAACTTGCAATTACTCAAGACTAAGTAATCTAATTTTATAAGCCTCTTTTGCAATACTCAATAATGCACATTCTTAGGTTTGTCTTAATTGATACGAGAGACCGAATTCTTTTAATACTAACCAAATCTCGTGATTCTTTTGCCATTACAATCCTCTCCAAAGATATTGTTCTTCTAGATATATGAAGATATTGTTCTTCTATTGAACATGGTTTAATGTATTTTAATTATATTTTTATCATTTATACAATTTAAGGAATCTTTAGCTTTATTTAATTTTTTATTTTGAGATGACACTTTTTTTTTTTGGTAAGAGATGACACTAATACCATAGATTGTCTTGTTTGTTTCGACTTTTATTAAATTTAGGATATAGATATTATTTGGCTATATGAATTATTAGGAAAAACTTTTATCTTTTTGGCTATTGTCAGCCCAGTCATACTAATTGGGGGTTCACAGATACGGGGAAGGAAAAGTTGTGGTAGGGAAGAAGGATTAAACCCATTACCTCCTTCGACTTTATGCATCTATTAAAGATTGTCACTCATCATGCTAAAAACACATTTATTGAAAATTTTTATTTGTTCTGATTTGAATGTTGGAACTCATTATGTTGAAAATACAATAATCTCTTACCAAAGTTGTAATAGGATCAAATTAGCCCTAGATCTATTCGACCAAGCTAGGCTAGGTCGAATTAGACATTCGACCTTAGTCTTCACCTTGCCCTTGACACTAACCACAAAATAATGAAACTCAAGGTTTAAAGTATCGGTATCGAGTATCTTATCGGTCAGGTGATTTTAAGAGACGTATCGTCTTGTATCGAGTATTGTATGCTCTGACTAATGTATTTTAGTTTATTTAAATAGAGAGACATATTGAGATGTATTGTATCGGTTGGGTCAAAATATGGATATGTATCGATTAGTATTGTATGGTATCATGGGATACTTTAAACCTTATGAAACCATTCATACATCTATTTATTATCTTAGATTTATGAAAGAACTTCTTGTAAGGTGGTATGGCTATGACTAGATGGACTAAGTTAGGCCAAGCACTTAATCATAATTAGACTCTAACTTACCCTTAGGACCAAATTCCAATCCAAACTTTATTTAGCCTTGGGGTCAACAAAGCAAACTTACACCCCCCCCCCCTCGAGAGAGGAGAACTAGTTCAATTCAATTGACATGAATTTTGATACTAAGACTCCATTCTTTCTGTAACACTCTTAAAAGGGTTATGATCCTTCCACTAGAGAGCGCCTATGCATGAGGCATCGCTTGGCTAGCGTTCTAAGGGAGAGAAACAAGGATCCTATCCCTTTACGGGTTTGTGTTTTTTTCTTATTTTTCCACTAAATTGTAAGAGATTACTTTTAATTTTCCTTCTCAAATTTGGAAGTGGATAGCCCATTTTTAACATAGAGTAGAGAGATATGAGAAAAGAGGATATACATTTACCCAAATGGTTGGAGGATCTAAACTCGAGAGGAGAGGATCTTCTAATTTCTAATTACCAAAACAAGAAAAAGGAGAGCATCTTCTTGCCTATCAAAAGGTAAAAAAATTTCCAACTAAAGGGTTATGTCGTCAAAGAAATAAAATAGAGGATAATTTAGTAAATACGGAAGCCTAGTCACTACACCCAAAAGAGAGTTGAATTATTTCATTAATTTGATGATGAGCGAAGGTAATGGTAAGAACCAAAATTATATATATAAAAAAGAAAAATGTTCTGAAAAAGTGTATAATTTTTTAGAATATTGATAAATGGGAAAACGTATTTATGCATTATAGGAAAGAAGCTCCTTTGTCAGAACACTCTTATAAATAGAACACAGGGCAGATAACTTAGGTTTCCCTCCCACTCGGCCACCTCTCATCTCGAATCTACTCTTGAGGTTAGTCGTCCTCGTCCATAGGATTCCATACATTAATATTGTGGTGAACCAAAACTAAAAACCACTTCTACATTCGTCCTCACTCTTTCCCATCTTCAGTCAAACAGCTCATATGCATCATCGTTTCTGCTGCTTCTTCGTCGTTTTTCAACAATGCTGCAGCAGTTTTTCTGTCATCATCAGACGAAATAATCACTAGACTCCAAACAACAGCACCAAAACAGCTAACCCTTCTTCCAGTCTTCTTGACAAGAAAGAAGTTCCCGGCGGAAACCACAAAGAAAGGGAGGCCAAAATGGTTCTGCTTTCCTCGAGCCTGCCTTCTTTAGTCCTCGGCTTTGTTTTGCTACTAACCTGTAGAGGTAATGAGACGCTGTTCTTGTTCTTCGATAATGAGATCTGGGTTCTACTCACATTTCCATATTGTGAAGCTTTTGTACTAATAAATGTGTGTTTTCCCCTTTCAGGTACTTCAGGGTCTACGTTTACGTTCGTGAACAAGTGTGACTACACAGTTTGGCCTGGAATCTTGGCCAATGCGGGTAGCCCAATGTTGGATAGCACAGGATTTGAGCTCCCTAAGGGCACCTCTCGTTCTTTTCAAGCTCCAACTGGTTGGTCAGGCAGATTTTGGGGCAGAACAGGCTGCAACTTCGACGTTTCCGGCCTAGGTACATGCTCTACCGCAGACTGCGGTTCAGGGCAAGTAGAATGCAACGGCGCAGGCGCTGCCCCGCCGGCAACTCTTGCAGAGTTCACTCTGGGCACAGGTACTCAAGACTTCTACGACGTCAGCCTTGTAGATGGTTACAATCTGCCGATGATGGTGGATGTGAGTGGTGGTACCGGTACCTGCTTGTCGACTGGCTGCGTTACTGACTTGAACCGGCAATGCCCAACTGAGCTCAGGGTGGGAAATGGGGATGGTTGTAAGAGTGCGTGTGAGGCATTTGGTAGCCCCGAATACTGTTGCAGTGGCGCCTTCAATGCACCCACTGCTTGCCGGCCGTCGGTGTATTCACAGATGTTTAAGTCTGCTTGCCCAAGATCATACAGTTATGCTTATGATGATGCTACTAGTACCTTTACTTGTTCGGGTGCTGATTACATTATCTCCTTCTGCCCTTCTTCAGGGACTAGGTAAGAGATCAAATCCGCCATGGAAGATTCATCTTTTCTTTTTTTTTTTTGGGTTTGTCATCTTGCATCTGAAATGCGTTTTTTCTTTCCCCTGTGCTCGTTTTTTCATCACAACTTTTCATCTTTGAAGATGATTTTCCACACATTACAAGCTGTTCGTTGGTTGGCATTTTCTTTTACCGCTTCTCCCTTTTCTTTTTAGCTTGTTTCCATTACTGATAATAGTAGGAAATGCCCATATTGGCTTACTCTTCAAGGAATGAGATTCTTTTGCTTTCGTCTGTCTTTCTACTTTTTGCTTATTTCTTGAGTATTAAATTGTTCTCTTTAACCAAAAAGAAACCCTTTAAACTCCTTTGCTTAATGGAACTTCTCTGTAATTTTTTCTCTTTACAGCTTGAAGAACACCAGAGATTCGACACCAACAACGACAGGAACCACCCCTAATGGTTCAGGGCTACCTTCACAGACAGGAACAGAGTCGGGGTCAGGAGCAAGTGCTATGCTGGCTGATACATCGATGCTAGCAGCATTGGCCACTGGAGACTCGACCAGAACTCTCTCTTCTTCTGCTCTTCATTCTACACTCATCACTGCAGCAGTCACTGCTCTCATCTTCCCTTTCCTACGGTTGTAGTCTCTTCTTGAAGAAGAAGAAGAAGAAGAACCATCATCTTTAACTATTGTCAACAACCGAGCCCCACCTTACGGCCCCCAAAGTTAAAAATGTCGTTGATGGTGACTTCAGGTTTTGCCTTTGCCCCTGGTTAGGAAGTTGGATTGAATCAAGATTTTAAACCAGCATTTTCAGATCCTTTCAAGTCTAATTGTGAGATATATACGTATATATATTTGTAGGTTAATATGTTTGGTCTTCTTCTCTTTTACTCACTCTCTCAAGAAGTTTCTGTTATTGTGCTGCAAAAGCAACAAAAATTGGAAAATGCCTCTTCCGTATGCTAAAGGGTAAGTGACTTCTTTAATTAACGTGATTTTGCACCTGGTGAATCCTCTTTAGAATAGTTTGTAGTTTCATACCTGAATTTCAATTTCTTTATACATAAAAAAAAACAGTAGGATAGCAGTCTAGCAGAATTGTGTGCTTAGATTAATCAAAAGTGTGGCAGGGAATATAAGAAATGCTGAGTGGTGCTAAAGCAGTTGATGGTTGATCATTTGGTTTGCAAGTAGTTGGTTGAATAAGAGAACTTTCTCCTATTTACTTTGTAGAAGTTGATTTATGATTTACTTTAGAATCGTTCATTTTGAAATTTAAACCAAAGGGAACAATATTTCCACTGTAATAATTGAAGTTTTGACAAATCTAGCTTTAATCATTTGACAATTTGGAATAGATCTTGAATGCAATCTTTCTTTCTCTAAGACGCAAAATCAGACAAAATGAAAAAGAAAGGTGAAAAATTATACTGTTGATGTGACCCACAGGCCAGTGTAGGCGCCAAGGTTTGTACAGTATCTCCTGATTCTCTATGCAAGGCATGCGAGGGTGTGCATTCCCATGGCTTCTCACATTATGGCCCATATGTGATAGATGATAAATCATGCAAAATGAAGGAAGAATTGATTGGCAAAGGGTCACTATTTTATCTTATCATTTTCTATTCTCCACCATCCAAACATTGTGGGGGTGGCCAACTGTAGTTGAATAATGTTCCAAGAAGTAAAAATGATGGGAGAAGAAAGAAGATAAGGTTATCCCTATTTAAGAAGAAGAAGAAGAAGATGATGGGATACTGCATATATAAATATTTCACGAGAGTTGATGTCTTGTGAAGTGTCCAGATGACAATTTAAGAAGAAAGAAGATGATGGGACACTGCATATATAAATATTTCACGAGAGTTGATGTCTTGAGGGGTCTCCAAGATGAGAATGTTAGGTATATGTTTTTGGTAATGCCAGTGTGGTGTGTATTATCTATATTCGAGAATCTATGAAAATATCCCCCCCCCCCCCCCCAACAAAACAAAAATAAAAAGGAATCTGACAAAATATCAACAACATTTGGAAGTCGATAACAGAAAACTTATCCCAACAAAAGCCTGATGATGAAACTATAAATTTAGCAACATTCTTCGACTTGGGTGTAATTTGTGAATGCAAACCCTACTCTGACCTGGAATTAGAAAGCAAACAAAACCAAGTTTTCACTGGAGGAGACAGCTAGTAAGGATGGGAGCTGGATTCCACTTATGTTCTATTACAAAAACCTGAAAGTCTTTCTTTTGCTGCTCAAAAATTAGGTTTGCAACAAGGTCTAGTTGGGCCGGATTTTTGCAATTTCAAGTCCAACTCTATATATTATATAATCTAAGTTCATTTCAGCCCTGACCCTAAGCCTTACTGACAAAGATTTTGTTCCTAACCCTAAGCCCTAAGTTAAGCCCATTTTCGCCCTAATTGGTCTTGTCCCTAGCCTTGATTGACCTTATACTTGGCCCTATCCTTGTCCATGTTCCTAATTTATTGAGATCAAGCATCAAAGACTAAATTAGGACAAGAATATGATCAAAACCAAGGCCAAAATTAAGGATAAGTTTAAGGCCAAAATCAGCGTGAGGATTAAATTTGCCAAAAATCAAGGATGGGATGGGATAGGCTTGCCAAGCCAAAGAGTAATCCCAGGCCCGCCCTTGGCCCTAGTAAGGGCCATAATATGTTGCCTTAATCCGTCCTCAAGGCCAAAATCTTTAACCCAAGCCCTATTCGGGCTCAGAGCAAGCTTAGGGTAAATCATTGCCGTCAGCCAAACTTGCACCCCTATAAAAAAATGTTAGAAGAAATTGGTTTTAAGCCAAACGCCATTACTTTTTTATGAACTCTGCATCTGATCATTTCTAATGTCTGCTTGTTTGAGCTTGGTGAACCCTTAGGCATCTCTTTTACAACAGTTGACACTTGATACCCCCCACCCCCTTTCTCTCTCCTCTCCTCTCCTTCCAGCTTCTCATTCGGAGGTTGTCCTTATAAGAATCCGTTAGTCGATTTGATTTCCAAGACTAATGGTTGAAACCCTAACCACAGTGCCATCGAGCTGCCAATTTGGAATACATGAATTTTTTTTCAGTTCAAGCATTTGTTTGCGTCTCAAATTAACTCAATTCCAGTCGCAGCAGAAGTCCCCTTCTCCATTAGCACATACCAAAGCAAGAACTCCTTTGTTTTTTTTTTTTTTTTTTTTTTTCGATCAAACAGACTTAGGAAGTCAGGGTTTCATCAAGATGGATTTTCCTTTTATTGCCCAAAGATCCAACACCATGGCATATTCTAGAATGCATTAAAAAACATAAAGAAAGTAATCCACCGCACACCTTCTCAACTAGATAATATTTTACTCAATCTAGCAAAAGAATCTTTTTATTTAAGCGTTTCTCCAAGTTGAAGATAAGGAATCTTCTGCTCTTTTAAAAGTTTCAAAGCACTTTATCAACAGCTAAGAGGAAAAGGAAATATTAAATGGATTAGTATTATACCTTTGGGGAATTGGCATCAATTAACCATATAGTTTATTTCCCAGTTGATAAACTTTTATATGAAGATGCTCATCAAACTTGCAGTGTTGGAACTGTAATCAAGATACTGGAGATCCACCAGGATGCTATGCAACAGTAGTATATTGCCAGGTAAAAGGTCTCCGCTCCAATACCTGCCCCATGCTCAAAACGCCAATGCCGGCAGCTTACCACAACACAGAAGAGCATCCACAATGCTCAGCTCAAATCATTAAGGAAAAATAAAATGTGACGTCGAGAACTTCAAAATGTGATTCTGACCAATAGTGGGTAGCAGTGATCCTTTTCATAGTTGGGCCATGAGTAATCGCCACTAAGGAATTTCTGGTGACGTTTCCAAACTTCCCCGTTGTAGTTCTCCGCCACGCTGTAATGCAAGCCAACCTCTTTAATTTTCTGTAGGAACTTATCCAATGAGTCCCCCCTTTTGGGACTCAAGAATATGGCTTCGGAGCTTTCTGACTGCTTTAGCAATGATTTGACAGTTCGAGCAAGATCTTCATGGAATTCTTTGAAGAATGTGCTGGTGAAACAAAAATCAGACCATGAAATTAGAAAAGACAGGTTATAGCATAAGATTGTGAAAAGCCTTCACATATGCACAATAATGCATTACATACAATGCATGCATATGAGTTTTCTGTCTTTTTATCGGGCAGTTAGGATAGTAACTCAGACGCTTAAAGATCATTTGGGCTTGACATAAGTTGTCTTGCTGTCCAATTTATACCATTCAAACCATATTTCAAATGCCAGTCAGCCAGACAGAAATTATCTAAACCCATGATAAAACAGTACATTTCCTTGCAAGATGAAGTTGGACCAAATTTCCACCTCAGTACCCAAAGAACTCTGTCCAACTCCAGGCCTTTTATTACAGAACGTTATGCATGGAATAAATTTAGGAATACACAGCAATGTCATTTAATCCATGTTAAGATACAGAGAGAAAAGGATGTGTATCTGTTCAGGCATATAAAGATGCTTAAGAGTGGAATATAAACATACCAATCACTTGCAATAATAATATCAAATGGATCCAAGTTACATGAGACTTCACTTTGATTCCAGTGCAATGTCATAGACTTCACATTTGTATCACCAAAGGCTCCACAGTTGGCATTAATATTACGCTGAATATCTGAATGTTAAGGGCTTAAAACCAAGCTTGCAGGTTGCAACAAGGGGGAAAAAATTAGGAAGGATATATATGGTCAATAACCAACAACATGCATTACTTTAAGTTACATAGATGCCTTGAAAATTTTTGATGGATATCCACATCTAAAAGTAGAAGCAATAAGGTATAATTGAAACATCAACAACACATGGACTACAGCAGTTATACTCGATCCAAAAAGGAAAGGCAGGTACAAGTCAAAAGAGGGGGAAGGGCAAAACATTCTACATACCTAAGACAAAATATTCAGGAAACAAGGTGGACTAATTTTCATAAAGGAACAGGATCGCCAGGCCGTGCATGTCACTCAAGCACTCATATAATTTTTTTATTTTTTTTTAAACTTCTTTTTATTCAACAATAGAATATATGAATTCCATGGAATAGGGATCCTCTACTTGGCAGACTGGCAGAGCTCATGACTCACCAAGGGTGATTAGGAAAATTCTCCACAATTATAACCATATTTGAGCAATACATATTCCATGGTAGCAGGAGGCAAGTCCTTCATCAAGATGCTGCATATTGGTGGAAAAGCAATTCACTATAAAACAATTAAAATTTTAACATTTCTCCAAGGAATGCTTTCTTCAAGTGCTCTGAACCTCATTAGTGGAGGCTAGAGAATGATGAATCTATGTTGGCTCTGGGAACATGTGAAGAAGATGTCAATCACTTCTCTGTGAAATACCTTTATACTTTGCCCTTCTTTTTTTATGGTTTTGGCTCCGGGGGTGGGGAAAGGGGGAGAGAAGGTGCGTGTGTGTGTGTGTCTGTGTGTTTGATGGTGTCAGTAGCAGGGATTGGTATCACTTTTTTAAGCACGTTGTTTTTCTATGAAGGAAAGTTAGAGTTCAGACAGAGCAGAAGGCTGCAACTCTAAGGAAATCGATACACATGGCTGCACATAATTTATAAGGTGGGAAGGAAACATTTGCAGCTTTAAAGACGAGCAAAAAACAGCTTTAAATGCTGTAAGAAGACCAAGAAACAAGTTCAGTGTTGAATAGCTGGCGGCTAGAATTCAGAGGATCAGTAACTTTAGGTTTTTAGGAGCACTAGGCTAAGAATGTAAACAAGGACAAATTTTGGGGTATGCACAATTTTAAAGTGGGAAAAAATAGCCTGGGATATTTACTCTTTTCCAGTGAATGTTGTCACCCCAATCAGAGAACCAACAGCAAAAGTCTAACACCGGGGTAAATGCTGGATGGTAAGAGAAGCTTATTAGTAATCTGATAAAATATAAATGCAATTCAATTTTCTTGGCTAGGGCCTCACTTGTTGGTGCTAAGACCCCATCCTTTAAAACCCTGGTTTGGAGCCTGAATACAATAGCATATGGAACATGTTCTTTTCCGAGTCTATTCCCTAGCATATGATAGTGAAAAGTGTCTCCATTTTCAAAAAAGAAGCCTTCATATATTAATGCAAATATTTGATTTATTTGGAGCTATTAGATTGGGATCCAATTTGTTTTTTCCCTTTTTTCCCCAGCAGAGAGGGGGGAGGGAGAAGCTGGGGCAGAGAGATTAGGGGAATATAGATAAAAGCACTACCAAGAATATTTCTAGTGGAAAATCTGATAGGGCCTTGGGATCGTAGTATTATGCTGCAATGAGAAGACAAAGGGGAGATTAGGGTTGATTAGGGGTTATAAATAGGGGTAAGATGTGAATAGTAGTTAGGGATTATTTATGTGAGTGTTTGGGCAGCCGTAGGCTGAGGGGCAGCAATGTGCTGTGAGGGTGACTGGCACCATTGCAACCACTTTATCATTGTTTTTCGTTATTCTATCAATTTAATAATATTAGTTTTGCATTTGATTCATAGGTTCTTATCAAAATCTTTCACAAATCACAATCCACATATAGTACAATAATACACCAAGGGATTAGTAATATAACTCATTTATATACAGATCATGAATGTTCAGAATCCATAAAGGAACAAAGCAAGGTGAGAGTACACATTCAGATGCCAGTGCAAAGGAAGATCCAGTAAACCAAAGCATAATCTGACTAAACCATCAAAAAAATTTATATGATCGATCAATATATTTTTCTTGAATGTTTAAAAAGCAGAAAGGTAGGGAAAATATGATTTGATAGCTCATATAGGAAAATAAATCCACTATTCGAAGACCTATAAAATGTTGCTTGACACCATGAATTATGTGTGTGTGTGTGTCTTTGTGCAGAGCATCTTTAAGTTTAAAAATGTGCTGTAATATAGTTAGTCCCTGTAAAAGAGAGAGTATCCTACGATTGAAAGGATACAATCAACAACTAGAGGGTTCCCATCAGATATTACTACTTCTAATGCATCTGTTGCTGCTGCAATAACTAATCCAGCTAGTCCATAGCCTGACCCAAGCTCCAGGACCCTTTTGGATCTGGATCAATTCAGAAGAGATGTAACCAACCCGTAGTCAGTATGGAAGACGAGAACAGTAGGAAACTAAGAAAGAAACTAACTTAACTGCATGAGAAATGACCAGATTCTACATACCTGAACTTTTCTGCAGTTGACAAACAAAAATAAGCAAGGACATCTTCTGATGGCCACCGACCTGTGCAGTAGAAACACATAAACACCACAAACATGCCTTAAGGAAACACACAATACCAAACCACAAACACAATTCCTTGGCACTGAACACAAGACCAGTGAAATAGATAGATAAAGAAAACATATAGTAAAAATGAATATTCCATGTACCAATTCATCTCTGTAATCTATCAATTACAAAAAGACAGCCCTTGCCATTTGGAAAAGGCATACACCCACAAAACATTGGTGTGCAATCAAGGTGGTTGGTAAAAAGATAAAATGACAAGTCTATAAAACTCACATGGTAATAGCTCTAGACCTACAGAGACTTCAACGGACGACTAAAAATACATAAATGTGGTAAAATTAGGACCAATACCTTGTTGGATCTGCCCAATTTTGGATGCCCAAAAAGTTTGAATTCATCAAGCATCACAAACAGTTTTCATGACCACCTAGGTTACAAACAATTGCATACTACAAGAACTCACTAGTGATTGAACACCATTGGCAATCTCATAATATAGCAACAACTTCAAGGGACTCTTAGGCACATAAAGAATAAGGGACACAAGGTGGCTTATTATTTATCGTTTAGGGACAAACTAGTAAGGGCCTGTAAAATATGGACCAAGTGGAATAAATGAAGTAATTACCATTTAACTAATAAAGAAGCACGTAAATAACAATCTCCCAAGTGAACTGGGAACATAATAAAACAAATAAACTATACGAAATATATTCATGCAAGAGGGCTGGTACATTTAAAGATGGCTGCTCAATCACCACGAATCTGGCCCAATTCACAGGCATTTAACCTTGATACTCAGCCAGAGGATCTTCTTTCTTGAAAATTTAGTGAGAACCAAACTGCATCCTAGGATGACTCGAAAAACTCAACACTTCCATTGAGAAGAAGCACTGCAGAAATGAAGATGGTTGAAATTCTATTCCAATAGCAAGCAAAGAGCCACATATGTCCCCTAGGCTTGTTATTCACTTGCATACAAGTTTTGGATGTCAAAATACAACTTCGAGAAAAACTTCATGGAAAGAAGTTCACCCCACCAACAATTTGTTAATCCAGGATATTTTACCAAAGCAATGATATTGTAGCTCTTGACAGAGGATGCTACAACATGATTCAACAGAAAAGTTTCCAACTCAGTCACATTGATATTCTTGTCTTAGTCCAGGAAATGAAATGTCGATAAGATACAAAGTCAAAAACCCTCAATATATGAAGTTCAGACCAGTGAAAGAAGAACTCCCCCCCCCCCAACATTTAATATTCTGTTGACCTTCTGAATGCAAAGCACATAATAGAATCTTCAAGCAACTAAAATTATGATCTTGGTAACCAAGAAAGATTGCATTCTCACACTAAACAAGCACTTAATAAAGCCATCATTTAGAAACAGAAGAACGTTCAAACTGAAATCACCCTTACACCCGTCCAGCATTTGATTTTAAAGCATCTTCGTAGAATGACATCATAGAATCCTCAAGCTCACAAAATTATGGCATTGGTAACTTGGAAGATTAGAACTCAAGATCTAACACAAGAGAAGTAACCTAAATTTTGGGTTGTCAAATGACTAAGGTGCTAAATAAAATGCCCGTTTATTATCATTACAATCCAAACCCTTTCCCAGCAACTGAAACTCAAATTCTGAAGATCGGAAAAAAGAGAAAAGGGTAGAAAAGTCACATGTTACAGCTATACTGTTAAGGATGAAGATCTCAAACTCTAGTATCCAGGAGGTTTGAATTGAACTTACATACAAGGCCTGTGTTGTCAACTTTAAATCTGTTGCAGATCTCAAATTCCTTGAAGTCAACATGGTTCTCTAATCGTTGACTGCCACAGATTAGAAAGAGAGATCACATTCAAAATTTCAGAACGCAAGCATGTGGATACCAAATTTGACCCACTAAAATTCCAGCCAAAATACTGAAATATTTCCGTTGGTCCAGCACGCTAGCCACGTTAATAGTTTTCAACAACAAATAAGAAAGGGATCCCAAACAGCATTATCAGGATATAAAATCTGGAACCTTATGAACAACGAAACTGAGATAAACTTACGACATTCTTTTCCCATTTCTATGAAACATGCAGTTTGCAAGCACTTTATAATAAAATCACCAAGTTTTTAAAAAAGACATAAGAAATTCACATTAGAACAAGTGTGGGAGCTCCTTCCAATGGCAATGTATAGCGTATGCAAGTGTCTCTCGGACTACCCAGATTGCTAATCTCCAACGATGAATCAGACGGTTCTGGAACAGACCCATCGTTGAGGAGCTGACGTGCTATCAAGTCAAACCCGTGAGATGTTTTTCTGGAAATATTTTCTATACCAGTTTGAGATTGGTTGTCTGACAGAGAAAAAAACAGGGAGCGAGGGTGAGGAATCCGCAAATCAGAATTATTTCACAGAGAAAGCAGCAATTATGAAAACGGGGCGTCGAAGAAAGGATTGCGGAGGGGAAGACCAACCCGGCTGAGCGGCACCACAACGAAGAAACGCTTGTCGAAGAATTCCCCAACGCAGAGATGATGGCTTCGTTCTTGAATTCGAATGAGAAAGATCTGTTTTCTCCATGTTCTTTTCTTCCATTTTGAAAAGAACATGGAGAAATTAGGGCGTTTGCGGAATTAAACCAAACGACCCTCTTAGTTTGAATTTTTTTTTTTTTTTTTTTTTGGGGGTTTAAAAAGTACTTTTTACTGTTGATCTTGAGAAAAAGGAGGGGGGAGGGATCAGGGATGTGTCAGAGGGTTGGTAATGGTATTGCATATACCATGCTAAAGAGACCTAATGATTTTGATGTCCGTAATATAGGAAGAAATGAAAATATAGGGTTATTAGGCAGGCACGCTTAACATTTATGTGGCTAAGTCGCTTGCAAGGCAACTTGAAAAAAATTCATTTGTACATGATGGCAAAGTGATCCTTCAAGAATATGAAGGCAGTTATGTTTAGAAACAACAGGGACCAAAGCCCGGCGGAATGTTCCGAATGGAAAACACAAAAAAAACTGTTTGGTACATGAGCGCCGGTCAAACCCAACGGGTTAAAAAAATTGGTTGGTGTAGAGCAACAGTGCATCCTTCATTGACGACATGATTTTTGAAGGCAGTTATGTTTAGAAACATAATTCATGTGAGACTCAAAAATCTCGAGTCTTCTTCAAGGCAGAATATTGAGAATGTTCACTGAATGTGAAAATCACTAAGAGATCCTAGAGTCTGAATGATATTTTCTTCACAATTATATCTTAGAAAATGATCAGTGCTGTACGTGGAAACTGCAACCTCTTTGGGTTCTATCTATGAGAAAGTACAAACTTCAACACTTCTCTTTTGCCTCCTTGTAACTAAATGTGAGCCTCAAACTCTCTCCACACAAGTTTTCTCTTAAAACAAAAAGAAATTTGTCTCACGGTGTTTGTCATGTGCCAAACACTTGAGGAGTGAATTGACTATCACTGCTTCAACCCCCAAGGAAATGTGCAAAAAGATGTCCCTCCTAACACCTCTGCATACTCTTTTACTGGTCCTACATACAGGTCATGTTTTAACACTTACCTGATATTTTAATCAACTGATGATTAAGACTTAATGAGGGTCGAGGTCCCAACCATCCTAGACTTGTGCTTGACATATTAATTAATATCAGCATATATTAAGAAGATTAATATTAATTAATATATAGTTATATAACCATGGTTGAGTCATGCTCAGACTTGAGTTGGATTCACGTCCCACAGAGATTCGCACCATACAACGTGAGTGCGATCCTTAGCCCAAGATATATAACATAGATCCTTACTATATATAAATCAAATAATCAACTCTTTACTTTCTAATGTGAGACTAAAGTTCCGTCACAAAAATCATAAGAAAAAACGATACTAAAATAAAAAATATATTTTATATTAAAATAATATACATAAGTTTTAAACATTTTTCAACAGAAAAGATACTAATCTCTGCAAATTTCTATCACTAAATGAATAATTTTAACTCACTATTCTTACAGTAGTCCAAACCATCCAATTCCTTTCTTGCACCTTAGAAAGGCAGGATGCAATATTTTAGTACTCTCCTAGAGAAACTAGCCCGTCAGAAAATCCTAGTTAAGAGTCTGTCACCTTTCAGACATTTACAACTCATCCTTGCTTGAAGATTCTTCTGTGTCAGAGTCATTCTCTGTGGTTTTAGGTTCATCACCCTTTACTTCAGCTTCAGCCTCAGCCTCCTCTACATCATCTTCCTCTTCAACTGCTGCATCTGGACTGATATTCAGGCTATTCTTGATGGAGCCGTAGATACTGGATGCAAAATCCTTTGGGTCACTAAGCGAGAAACCACTCTCCAAAAGTGCTGTTTGGTACACAAGCCTTGCTGTCTGCTTTACATTCTCATCCTGCCAAGCAACACCATTCAAGTTTTTAGCTTTCTTTAGCACTACTGCACTTCATGGATGAAAGTTGGGCGTGTGTGTGTGAGAGAGAGAAAGAGAGAGAAGGTGGATCAGTCTCAGCCAAAGTAATATCTAACATTCGGTTTGTCAGTTGAGGTGGAAAATGCATAATAAAAAATGAAAAGAAACATTTACTAGCGCCACATCCTATGGTCCATGACAGCAATTCCTGATCAGACACAAGTGAACAGCATAACATCTTCAAATGTCGTTTTCTTTTGCAAGCTTTAATTATCATGTTCAAAACAAGACTTTCTGAGAGGTCATAGTGTTAATAGTATCCAGGGGCCACACCAGTGAGACCACTGGAGGACAATCAGCTAGAAGTTGTTTTCAGAGCCAATCCTAGGTCCCATTTGTGATAGTCCATTTCAGAGGAAAATTAGTTACAACTTACAAGTCAAGTCGAGTCAACTTTCTGAAAAACAGTTCCCATGTGCATAGATTAGCATATAATCGCATACAATCTTCACATGCAAAGTCAAATGGTTAAATGAATACCTCAGGTTCCTTGACAACCCTCTCCCGAAGCTCCTTGATGATTGGGTGCCTGGGGTTAATCTCAAGAACCCTCTTGCCACGCATATATGCCTGCTTGTTGGCATCAGATAGAGTCTGAGATTGCATAATTCTTTCCATGTTAGCACTCCATCCATACTTGGAGGTCACCACTACACATGGGCTGTTATCCAGACGGTTGCTTATCTTCACATCATCAATGTTCTCACTGGCAAGAGCACCCTTCCACCATTTTGTCAGCTCTCTGAATGACTCCTTGACCTCCTTGTCCTTTGATTCTTTTCCAAGCTTAAGCCCTTCCTTGGACACATTCTGGAATTTCTTGTCTTCATAATCCATCAGGTATTGCATTAAGTATTCATCTACAGGATCAGTGAAGAAAATAACCTGGAATCATATATTACACATTACATAAAAGAGAGTTTAGAGGTGAAAAAACCAGCATAACATATCACAGAAAAAAGACTACCAATATCAATAAATAAACAATATCTACGAGCAGATGCTTTCAAATGAACAAGATCCTGTCTTTTGAAATCATACCTCGTAATTTTTCTTCTTAAGCCTCTCAAGGAAGGGAGATTTCTCCAACTGTTCCTTACTGGTTCCTGTAATATAAAAGATATCCTTCTGCCCACGTTTCATCCTTGAGATGTACTGATCTAGTGATGTTAGCTTGCCACCAGACTTTGTACTGCAAATACGAAGGCAAGACAAAAGAAATTATCATGGAAAAAAATATCATCCAAAGTTACCGCAACCCATAAAAGGTGTGAAAACATAACCAGGATGAAGGAAAATATACAAAGGAAATGTGAACTCACGTTTCAACTCTAAGAAGCTTTGCAAGGCGGTTTCTATTGGAAGCATCCTCAACGATACCAAGCTTTATGGACTTCCCAAACTCATTCCAGAACTTGGCGTACTGACCTTTCTTCTCATCATTGTCACTGGATTTTTCAGCTTCTGTCAACAGAAAGCAGAAGAGAGAATCAGATATAACTAGGAGGGCTATCACTGAACTAGGGAACCTGTAGCAATATCAATATATTAAAAATTTGGAATAAGTTTGCAAACTTATCCCTCTTTATGTCAGAGAGAGGCCTGTGCATGCAAGATTTTTTTTTTTTTTGGGGGGGGGGGGGGGGGGGGGTGGGGAGGGGGGATGGTGACAGGTGGATCATCGCCGAAAGTTCTAAATAAGTTCCAAGTTATATATGTTCGTACCATTATTATTATTATCAGTAGCCTCATTGGAATCCTCTTCAGCAATCTTACGGATCATATCAAGAGCTTTGCGAATGAGCTTCTTCTTGATAGTCTTCAGACTGTTGTGCTGTTGAAGCATTTCCCGTGATACATTGAGAGGTAAAGTGTCAGAATCAACAAGACCCTGTCAATGATATAAACAAGCACAATAGTGTTAGATCCCAAGACCCAATGTATCAAACAAAGCCTGGAAACCAGTCTACGTATCCATCCTGTCTTTGTCAAGCAAATATCAAGGGCCCCACCTTCAAAAAGTTCAAGTACTTGGGAAGAAGTTCGTCAAATTCATCTGAGATGAAGACGCGTCTAACATATAACTTCAAGTTGGCTTTGTTGGAGTTATAGTAGCTCTCATACAGATCATGAGGAGCCTTTGGAGGAACAAACAGAATAGCCTTGAACTCTACATCACCTTCAGCACTAAAGTGACTCCAAGCCAAAGGTTTCTCATCACCAAAATCCTGTTCAACAAGTGAACATGTCAATCTGATCAGCAATTCCTAATATGGTAACCTCAAATACATTATTGATGATCTCAAGCGTATGTATCTTTACCTTAGCAAGAGAGTGGTAGAATTTTGTGTATTCTTCATCCGAAACCTCCCTTGGATTCCGTAGCCAGACGGCCTTCACATCATTCAAAAGCTCCCATTCATAAGTTGTTTCTTTCACTGTCTTAACCTTCGGCTTTTTCTCAGAATCTTCTTCTTCTGTCTCTTCCTCAGAGCTACTTTCTGCTGTTATCAACAATAGTCTACAATCATGAGTAAAACACAAAACAGAAGATAACCTTCCAAAAGAAGTGTTCTAAAAGTACATATACAATGATGACACGTAAAGAAGCTTGGCTAACATCATGCAGATTTGAGTACACACAAAATGGGTAAAATTCACACCTCCAAAAAAATAAGGCAAAAGTATTTCAACACTGTAGGAGTAATTTTTGGGAGGTGATGTGCCAATTTGAACTCACTTAAATCAAGAATATGGCATAGATTAGGTTTTATCCATCCAGTAGAGGTTACACATTTCCTTTGAACTTTCAAGACTTTATTTTGTCAAAAAGCCAACTTCACTTTCAGTGAAACTTGACATGTGAGCAGGGGACCTTACAGTTTGCTGCCAAACTAAAACATCACTGTGGAAGGGAAAAATGAAAAATGAAAAAGGAGACTTACAATCAACTTAGTCCATCAGAAAAAGGTACCTGTTTCCTCTTCAACACTAGAGTCTTCATCTGCAGGAACCTCCACATCAACTTCTTTGCTTGCCCACATGTATATAGGGAAGTTAATAAATTCAGAGTATTTCTTCACCAACTCCTGCAGTCAGAGAAAATCATCCAAATCTCAGCCTACCAAATTAAACTACAACAAAGCCCCCAAAAAATTAGAAGTAGGAAAAACAGAATCATTTTTATGGAAAATAGCATAAAGTTTCTGTTTTCTAATCAGAGTAACACAGGTTTGCTGAACAATCTAGCATGCATTCAATGAAGCATATATGCAAAAACTGATTTGCTAGCCAATCTAGTAATCATTCTATCAAGCATTGATGCAATAAAAGAAAATTTTGCATTTACCCCATCTTCTTCAGTTATACAAATCAAAATTGAGAGCTTTGGTAACATAGCACTGAAATACCAACATCCATGAAAAATAAATAATTGTTGCTCAAACAGACATTCAACAAAAAGTCCACTTCCCTTCAGGGTCTGCTGAGAAAGATAGCAAACTAACCAAGGAAAATATGAAAAGACAAATCCCAATTGAAAGGCAATAGAGATCATGATTGATGCAAATCCAACTGGCTTAAAACAGATGAGTTGGAAATGGCATGTGCTAGGCAATCCATTATAGTACAACAGGAAGAGTTGACATTTGATGAAATTAAAAAAGGCAAAGCATAGTCAAATACAGTTCAGCTAGGACACCAATAACCCATCATCCAGAAATGTGCTACTGCAAGTTATAAAGAATGCCTTTACAGGAAACATCAGATCTATTATCTACAGCTGAAAGAAGTCCACGTCTTTCCTTCAATGTTCCATCTATTACTATAACTATTTGGTAAGTTCCATGCGTTTGACCTGGTCCTGTCTGATTCCTATTCATTCTCATCAAGCAATGGGAAAAAAAAAGATTGAGAGGAGAAACAAATTTGAAGGGGGAAAAAGTTTTGGGAAGTAATAAAAGGGGAGGCTCCAAAAACAACATACCCTACATCTACAAGTCCCAGCCAATAACATAAACGGAAACTTTATGTTATATAACAGATTTTTGAATGTCATAGGAAGTGAACGGATATAAGACACGTTCTTCTTTCCATTTCCAAATTATGTTAAATTACCAATCATGTCAGATTGGTGGCTCCGCAGTCTTCAAACAAGCACTTAATAGTAATTAATGATGACAATGTAGGAAGCAAAGCAAATAAAACAAGTTCACTCATTCATAAAAAAAGAATCAATAAATAAGTTCACTCACTTTCAGTTTGTCTTCCTCTAAATATTCCTGGGCTTCCTCTCTGAGATGCAATCTGATCTCAGTTCCACGTCCTAGTGGCTCATTATACTCATCTTCAGAGATTGCGAATGACCCATCAGCCTTCGATTCCCATACATACCTGAAATCAAGAAAGAGAAGTTGGAATGACATCTCTTCCCAAAAGATGAGGTTTATTTTTTTCTTCTTGGGGGGTGGGGGGTGGATCTTGAGAAATCAAATCCCTAAAATCCATACTGTTTGTCATCATTATGTTTGCTAATAACTTCCACATAATCTGCAACAAGATATACAGAGTAAAACCCAACTCCAAACTGTCCAATGAGATTGAGGTCACCACTAGTCTGCATTTTCTCAACAAAGGCTGCATGTAAAGAAATTTTCTATTAAGAAACAACAGATTCAATTGGAAGAAAATGAAGCACAAGCTAAAGTTCATTGCCATCAGAATGTTCCTGCACTTCAATTAAGAATGATACCTGAAGTTCCAGACTTTGCTATGGTTCCCAAGTTTTTAATGAGATCTTCTTTTGTCATTCCTATACCTCTGTCGCGAATAGAAAGCACTTTGTTTTCCTTATCTAATTTAATCTGTAATTTATGTATTCAAAAAATATCAGTGAACATTTGAAAACCAGAAATTCCAAACAATGAAGAATTTCAATATTTCACTAACCCCGTTGACCAACCTGGATCTCAAGCTTAGTGTTATCACCTTCACCCAAGATCTCCTTATCTGTGAGGGAAAGGAACCTGATCTTGTCCAGTGCCTGACATAGAACAAATAAATTCAAATAGAATCAACAGCACAAAGGAGTGGGAGATAAACCAATACTTAAAGAGAACAATAAAAATCCAATTATTCTAGTTAGCAGAATCTTCTCACATCAGAAGCATTGGAGATTAGCTCCCTCAAGAAAATGTCTTTATTGCTATAAAGAGAGTTGATAATTATATCCATGAGCCGAGAAACCTCAGCTTGAAACTCGAACTTCTCAGCATTGTGGCGGAAAGATTTCTTTGAGATTGAATCCGCCTCTCTGAACCAAATTAATAAGTCCTCTTAGAATAGAATGAAGAAAAAGGAACAACATGTCTGCACATTCTAACAGATCCACAAAGAAGATATCCAGAAACTAAAAACAGGAGTAGATGAAACAAATACTAAAAGGGCGTCTGGATGGGGGAAGCAAACCTCTTAGCAACGTCCGAATCAGTAGACAATCCATTAGGAACCGCACCGATCTTATCTTCAACCTTTGGGGGATTGACAAGACCTTCGGATTCGCTTTCTTCCGCATTGGCATGTATTTTGCGACCTAGAGAATAAGATAAATCACAACACCAGATTAAAAAAATTAGCAAACCACCAAAAGAGACCAGATTAAGAACTTCAGCTCCAAAATACATCTGATCCTCCGACTACTTTCTGTATCGACCCAGAAGTTAAATTCCTCAGAAAATGAGACTTTACTACCAAAACCCATTAGAAATTCTGAAAATCAAACCGGACGAATTCTGTGTATGTAGAATTACGTAGATACTAATACGACATGAACAATCAAAAATCGCAATAAAAGTGAAAACACCAAAACACTTCCGTCTCTAAGAACTACAAAAAGCTTACAAACACACAAGTATCAGATCTGGCAAGAATTCGAAAAGAAGAATATAAAAGTTCGATAGACTCAGAGTTCCACTGTAAAAAATCAGACCTTGATCCGGAAGGAGAGAAAGAAGAAGCAACAAAAGCAGAGCTGAAGGAATTGTCCACTTTTTCATCGTCTTCGCCAAAGTAGCAAATACCAGTGGCTTTAGCTACCTTACTAAACTCAGTGTGTCTTTATCCTTTTCCGGATTGAATCTTCGAATAATGCAGATAATGAACTTTCGAGCTCCAATTAATTAATTCTCATTTTGGTTTGCGGTATTTATACAGTGACAAACCAAGGGTGGCGACGCGACGAATCGATGTACTGAACTTGACTTTCAAGAAACGGCAATCGACGGATAAGTTTGCTAAATCTTGCCACGGTGGAAGATCCGACGACGATCATGTGTCCATTGGCAGATGGCAAGCTTCTATTAGATGGCAGTGTCAACCTGACGTGGATAACAAGTACAAGAGAGAGGAAAATTATTTTTTTTTCACCAAGTGGAAGCCAGTCATCAAGACTGCACCCATTCTGCACCCATTGGCCCTTTGGGGATGGGATAGGGGATGTCGAGAGAATACCACAGACCACCTAAGACTTTAGTCCTCTCACAATAAATTGTCCTCTAATGCACTAGAAGTGCACCTTCAAAGAGAGCAAATGTTAGACTCTAGATGACCTCCCCATGGAATATTATTGCTCTCTTAACATTTTTTTCATCCCACATTTTGTTGGAGCCCACATATAAGTATAATCACAAAAAATTCAAGAGTGTAACCATCATTGAGTCCCACACAAAATGTGTAGGAGATGATTTGGATTCCAAATGTCATGAAATGTAGATGGTTCACTGCACATTGATGGGTTCGTGTAGTATGCATCGAAGATTCTAATTCAAGTTTAATTCAATCGGGTTGACATTGATGAGAAAGACCATTGCCTCATACTGAGTGATCAAGATTTCAAAGCCATGCAATTTGCATGCAAGGTAACTTGAATGTCATTTGGCCGGAAGAGGTAACTTCACCTCATTTTGTGACTAAGAAATGTAAAGGTAGAGTGCGCCTCCTCGTCAAGAGAGATAATCCGATTTCTAACTAAGTCTGGGCTTTCTTGAGAACCACAATTAGTAGGGCCCTTCATCGGTTAAGCCCATCCCATCACTGATATACATACAAGTATAATTCGTTTAGGATGTATTTCCTTACCACACTACAGGACAAACTGAAAAGAAAGGCGAAATATGAATTTCAAATTCCTCAACTAATGGTCTGTTCAATGGTGTCAATTCCGTTCCTTCATTTCTCGTTTTATACTTCAAATAATCCATACAGTTTATTTCTAATTTTATACTTCAATGAATCCATTAGAGTTTTCTCTCTGGAAAACATGAGAAGGAAGCAACAGTTCATAGTTGAATGCTGAAGTGTCTAGTTTCATCTCCTCCACTTACTGAGAATGTTGCATTTGCAGATTTATAACCATAACTGGCATATGCCTTGTATTCTCCTAAGAACCCGTAAAAGCTATACGAGCCATGTTCATCTGTCTGACCCTCTAGCTTCCCGGTTTGCCATTCTGTAAGGAGCTTATCAACAACATCACCAACTGGTAAATTGTTGAGATCATTATCTGTGAGACACATTTGGTAGCACCCATTAGAATGAAGGGCTGTCCAAAGCATGATTCCTGTCACAGAGTGATGAGAAAACCCTTCCCTTAACACTTCCTCAAGATAACTGGCCTGTAAAGCACACCATCAAAGACATCAATTAAAGGGGCAGTGTAATTCTCAGATACTTGACAAATTACAGATCTGTGTTATTACCTGTGTTTGCTTGTCTATGGTCTTGCTAATGTCAACTTCTGTGAGCCAGATAGGAAGACCCAAAGTAGCCAACTTGTCCAAAACACCTCTCATGAGAGGAAGGTTGGGTACTGTGAAATGGCTCTCAAGGCCAATTCCACTCATTGTTGCACCGCCTCTTTGGAGTTCTCTGAGTCTTGAAATGTAATCATCTACTGTAGAATTAACATCAGCACAAGTCTCCACCACATTGAAATCATTCAGGAACAAAGTAGCTAGTGGATCTGATTGGTGTGCAATCTTAAAGAAATGTAAAGTGGCATTAGGGCCAAGCCTCTGTTCATAAAAGTCGAAGTGAAGCATTTCATTGCTGACATCCCAATGTATGAATTCCCCTCTGTATTTCTTCATTAGGCTTTCTATTCGAGATTCAATAGCTGCCATTAGCTCTTCATTTGTCAGATTGCGAACCCATGCTGGAGTGTACTTAGGATCTTCCCAGAAGATGTTGTGGCCTCTGACGATCATTTGATTTGCCCGAACAAAATCCAGCATCTGATCTGCATCGGTGTAGTTGGTTTTCCCTCGTTCAGGTTCTGTTGCGTACCATTTGAGCTCATTTTCAAATACTGCTGCATTGAAACGCTTGACAAACCAATTCTGTAGTATGGAAGATGGAACGTTAGTCAATTAGGTAAAAGTCATTTTAAAAGCTAGCCCTCCTATAAATTTGTTTCACCTGGTAAGGCAAGTTTCCTATAATTGTCTTGGCTATTGCAGAACCGAATGGGAAATCTTTGGAGCTCTGCTCCACCTTGATTGTGGCTCCTTGCAACTTATTCCCCTGGGCATCTGATACGTGCAATATTATAGCTCGTTTCCTTAGACTGTTGATGTTGTACTCTTGGTTCATCCTCCACTGCTGCTCTGTAAATGGTTGCAAAGAGGCACTTGCAATTGAGATGTCAACCTCCCTTGCATCTGCATTCTGCATCACAGATGTGTTAGTCCTTCAATTCGTAGATGGGAAAGAAGATTTTTTTGGGTAAGCTTGCCTTTGATTCTCGTTTGGATGGTGATGGTGAGGGAAACAGAGTAGGATTTCACCTGAAAAAATAGGACAGATAGCTGTGATGGTGCATCCAGGACAAAGCCACCTTTGAGAAAGGACCAACACCCACTCTTTGACACCACGCTTCCAATGCAACTATACGTCTGACTTTCCGTCGATAATCTAGCTCTTATAAGCGTTGATTCTGCACCACTGATCTTGACCCACACTGTTTCAGTAGACATGCACACATATGAATACTACCCTACTATGCTTTAACCGGGAAGAACAAGAGAAAAGGAGGAACAGTATCCTGTGACACTTGGCCTAACTTTATAACTGATTCCAAAGATGGGGGGAAATTAAAAAAGGAAAACCTTGTTTCATCAACTAAGTGGAGAAGAGATTCTAATATCCATCAATCCTATAAAATTCTAGTATTTTTCAATCTTTACCCTAGTGTGTCGAGTCTCTATTTGTCTCCATAGAAAATTCTTAGTATTGTGGTAAAAAGAGTAAATTACATTATGGACATGTATAATTTGTCACTTTACGTCTGTACATATCCAACCTGCCATCAAATGTTGGTTCTATTGATAATGACAAACATCTCTCAGTGAAGAGGTCAAGATTTGATTATCCTAAGGTAAATGTAGGACCCAATTGATAATCTATCAAAAAATTAAGTTATGGTGTTTTTTACATCCAGAAACAAAAAGAATCAATAGAAAATGCTTTTATTTCAAGTGATTTTTAAAAAAAAATTTATAAAACTTTCTGCTTCATGAAATAATTTGACACAATAACTATTTGCTATTATGCCAGTCTTTGAAAGAAAAATTGTTAAGTAAAATAGTTCAGAATGTACTCAAGAAATTTAGCATTCTGAATATAAGAACTCTACTAAAATCTTTGTAATATTTCCTTCCCTTCGAGAAGCAAGTTCATCCAATGCTTACAAAAAAGGAAAAAGAAGAAGAAGAAAGTACAACCTGGTTTATGTGGTATGTTAACCTTATCCCTAGACTGGTCAACGTACCGCTGTGGAAAGGGAAAAATCCCCTCTGTGTGGCCATCACCTTGTTCCCCATACCTGAGCCCATGGTGAGTTCACTATTGGTACCTCGGACAGCAAAAAATTTTCCTAGGTAAAATTACCCGGAAAGCGATTTCACAATAAATTATGTGGTAAAGAGTATTTCTTTAAGACCAATCCACAACATTGTCCATAAACCACATAAATCTTGGTGTTTGCATTGTCTAATTTGCAGTTTCTTTGCATCAGTCATACTGTTCCATATCGACGACTCTTTGTTTTGCATGAAAGTGCAATCTATAATAACGCCATGGAATTACAAAAATGAATAGTTGCTCCTATCCCTAAACTTGTGGATCTCATTTGTGAAGCTTATCCTGCGGTGAATTTTGTCAGAATTTCATTTTACCAGGATGAAACAAGCAAACTGAGTTAATTTTGCGAGATGAAATGCAGCATCAATAGAGTCATTTATTTTCAGAGAAAGAGAGAGAGAAGAACTCAACCGGAGAAACAGTATTTGGTGCGGAGCGTGAGATTCTGCAAAACGAACGCCGGCGAATAGGTTCCGGTAGTTTCGAGCCCAGTTTCGGTGACGTTGTAATTCGGAGCGTAATCTTTGAGAATCCCTCCGTTGTACAGTGGGCCCTCCGGTTGAGGTTTGCACTGCCAGAATCACCGGTAGACACAGATGATATCATATGGAATCAAAAGCTTGAAACAGAAGAACCAATAATATTTTGGAAGCCAACAATGCTTATATGTCGTACCTCTGTGTAAGCAGACGAATCATAGGTAGGCCCATCTCCTGTAACAAAACGAAAAAACAATCTTGGATTAATCGAGCCATTATGTGTGTAAATATGAATGGGAATTGAAGAACTACCGTTACTAGCAGCGGAGCAAGTTTTATTGGAGAAGCATAAGCAGAAACACAAGAGATTGATCATCAAGAGAAGAAGTAAACAGAAGAGTGGTCGGTCGTCTTCCATGCTTCGCTCTTCTAATTCACCAGTTAAGGAAACGATGCGGTTTAGACTACAGGAAATGTTTCAAGGATCGCTTTTCTTTGGACGCAGGAAGACAGGAATCGCAAGAAAGAGACAGAATGGGTCACACGGGAAACAGTGAGTGGAGTGCAGTGCAGTGCAGTGCAGCTTGAGGTGAAACTCCCTCCCGTGTCCACTCACATGTGGCATTCGAAGATTGACTGACTGAAGGAATAATAACGCTCAAACTAGTTTTGGCATTTTGCTTCACATTTTTTTGTACATATATATCATCCTCTGGTGTCTCTCTGGTTCACCGCCTTCCACCGGCCAACCATCCCCATCCCCAACCCCTTCGAATGGGCAAATGAGTTATTATATTCAGTCCTCTCTCTGAGCTCTAGCTTTATTGGGCTTCCCCTTATAGTACTGAAAGGGTTTTCCAGCAAGTGGCTTTAGGACTTCACGCTCTGATTCATATACTTTTTTTTGGTTAAAACGCTCTGATTCATATACAAACCTAGGAAGTGGTGGACTTACATGCCATACCCCACTAATTAATGTGTGTGTTTGTCTGGGACCATAGTTCTGGAATGGCCTTGCCTTTCTTTTTTTTGGTGGTGGCGGAATGAGATGGAAGGCTATCCTTTACGAGCCTTTCATTCCAGGCCAGGTTGTTGCGTGCCTTTATTGCTACAGGAAATTGGACTACATTGTGAGGAGAGGGTAATTCACATCAGAGATATTGCTGGGCTTCCAAGCTAGTACTGTAGTCAATTATCCTACTGTTGATTGCCTGAACTTACACTCTAAGCATGGGATAATGGCTTCTAATTGGATTAGGATCAACCCGGGCTTGGGATAGAGTTCAAGTGTGTTACAATGTACATGGACTTTGCTTCAGTCTTGCACATCAAAATTTCGGACCAGTGCATTACAGTATACTGAAGCGATTTATTAGGTTCAACAGAGCCAATCAGTAAATGGTCTGACAGGCTGACATCTTTCTGTCTGTTACTCTGTTTTTCACTTTTCTCATTCCTAACAGTAACAGCTACCCCCAATTTAGATTTTTACAAGTCTCAATGCTATTTCAGAATTTGAATTTTCAGGCATCAAAGAAATTGTACCTCTGTTGCATATTTCTATCAGATATCTACTAGAAAAGACCAACTGGAACACTAAAATGAACCATAAATGCTCAAAAATAAACCTCTCTCTTAAATCATGTGATGAATGTAAAGAGAGCATAATGATAAAAAAAACTCGGACATGCAAAAATTCAGTACTTGATAAAAGACCAATTAATGTGAAGAGTTCAAGGGGACTTTCTCTTCCCACTTTATCATTTTGAAAGAAGCATACGTGCCCTTCACGCTTCAAGCATTACCATATAATTATTTCACCTTGATATTGTTAACGCTGTTATTTTTGTAGGGGAAAAGATTTATAACTCTTGGTGAACAGAGACTTGGAAAAGAGTTGGCTTGAGAAGTTGAGAAGCAGGATTGTTCCTTCCTACCTACTACTACCTTTGCTGACAGTTAATGAACTCAACTACTTCAGCTTTGTTATGACTTCATAAATAATCCAAAACACCCTTGTACCGAAAAGGAAAAAATATCACCTACTGTGCCGTGCATATATGAGAAAATATCGTCTGCTGTAAATCGATCGTACAGTGAGTTGCAGTGCATATCTCCCAGCGTGCCATGTGACACATTATTAAGATCCAATGGTAAAAAATGTTTGGGTATTTTTGTTCTTTAATACCGGCCTAAATTTTCAATTTAGGTCCCACCCAACCCACTTTCCTCTTTTCCATGGTGGTTTTCTTCCCATTAATGATGTTGAGTCACTGAGCATGTAACTCAGGTAAGAACCTCTTCAGATTCCATTAGGAAGCTCAATTAATTCAGCTAATTTAGGGGTGTCAAGATGAGCTCAAACTTGACCTTTAGATCAAAAAGCTTCTGAAAATGGCAGAGATAATTTCATGGTACTTTCTGGTTTAGAATCGGCGGTATCGTACAGTAGGGTGTTTGGTAAGTCAAGGAAGATTAGGCTTCTACGTTGTTGTTTTTGAATTTCATAAAACAGGAAAGCAAGAAAAACACAAGACATCTTGAGAGCATAACTCAAGAAACCAAGGCTCGGAAATGGGCCACACTGTCTTATTTGCCAATGACAGCGCCCTCCTGGCTAGAGCATCGGCTACACAATTAGCCTCTCTAGAGGTAAAACAAAAAGACCACCTAGGAATCTGATGGACCAAGATTCGAATGTCATCTAAGATGGGGCTAACATCCATAGGATCACACAGTAGAACCCGATTGAGAAGAGAGATCAGGTACAAGCAATCCGACTCGAAGCAAACATGCTCCAACTTGGCCTCGATCGCCGCCAACACCCCGCATCTGAGAGCCGCTGCTTCGCCACACAACGCAGAAGAGTATCGCCCGGGCACAGATAAAGCCAAGCACATAGTCCCACTTGAATCACGGCCCACCATTAACATTAGAACAAGCATAATCATAGTTGATTTTGAACCCCTGGGAAGGTTTTGACCATAATGGTCTCACCTCATGTCCACCACCGGTACCACTGACATTAGATCCAGTAGATCCAACAACACCCCAAAACTCAACATGGGCTTTCTTAGCACTACTGACAATTTCATCAGGGCTCCATTTCTTCCCATTAAACACCAGGTCATTACGAGCTAACCACAAAAAGATCCAGTAGATCCAGTTCGTGACGTTTTTACAGTGGGATGCGGGAGGAGTTTGTCTGGTGAGGAAAACGATCAATGGAAGTTTATGCATGTGATAGGGGTTTCATGTCAAAATTTCTTAGAACAAGGTAAAAGGATGAGACTGGTTATATAAATTAAGAATCAAAATAAATCAATAGTTAAATCTAGAAGGAATCGAGATCAGAGACAGTAAAAGTTTTGCAAAGATAGGGTTTCATTTAATGGAAGTTTGGTGGGAGAAGGGTAGCTGTTGTCTTTGATTCTACTTTTCCTCTTCTAAATAGTAACTCTCTTTCTCTGATATTAAAAGTAGGAACCAATGGGTTCGGTCCAAGTGGTAAGCAGCTTGGTCTGCTTAAGCAAGGTTCCGGTATCAAAACCTTGTGGATGCAAAAAATCCTCGCTGGGAGACTCACCCACCACAGCCAGGTGTGCGATCCAGTTGAACACCGAATTAGTTAGGGCAAAGCCTTAGACCGGGGTTGGCAACAAAAAAAAAAAAAAAAACGTAGGTTTCGTGTTTACTGCATAATATCTGTGAAAGAAGAATCACATTTTCACCATGTGATGCTTCTTCTCCAGTTATATGCCACCCAAACCCCTGTAGATATTAAAGAATAAAAATACCCAAACCCCTGTAGATGTTTATATGCCACATGGCACTGTACAGACAATTTTTTTTCAGGATGTATATGCCAATTGTCAAATAAAAGCAAATAAATTACAAAATCAAGCTTTAAATCACATCCTGTTATTTGGCATACATAAATACACTGTTAGTGCACAGCAGAGGATTTTTCCACCAAAAATTTCATTTTTGAAAGGCCAGGTTTGTGCTAAGCCCATGATTATTTGATGTAAGATGAATAAATGGACCTGGAAAAGAATCCAACCAAATTCCACTGAATTTAGAGCATATGGGCCAAAGCAGGTATCCTCCATCCATGGCAGAGGAAAGAATCTTCAGTGACCAGGAAATTTCAGTAGTTCTTAAATAGTTAAAACTTAAAAGTTAAAAACTACACCCGTAAGAGGCGGAGAGTAACATAAGAAAATCAAAATAAACAGATAAAACAGGATCCAAGAAATGCAGAACTACAACACGAGAATGGAAAAAGATAGCGCAAGAGAGATAATAGGTGAGAGTGAACATGAGGCTTTGAAATCCGACGAAAACTCCATTAATTATCGGACTTGTTTAAACAAAGAATACACCTTGGACCTTGGAAAAACAGACAGAATTGGAAAAACAGATGATACTTTAGTAGTTTATTTAGCTATAACTCGGCTAAAAAGCACTTGTTGCTGAGAAATCAATATTACAACAACTGTTACAAGGAGCGAAGACTTCCCAAGAGATCACTTGGATAAACACCCATCACATCTTAGGGGGTAATGAATTGAGTTTGTGTTGCCTAAGCTTTGTTTGTTTTCTTGGAAGAACTGTTCTTGGTACCTTGGATCTTGGAATACAGATTCTTTGTTCTGATGGCCAACAAAACGTCCAACCCAAACCCAACAATACATGCAATAGCCATGATCATGAACACCAGCCTGTAGCAATGGGCACCAACGCAGGTTGTGGCACCTGAGGGGGTAACCGTTGCCTCTGCATCATACAAGTACCCAGCGAGAAGGCCGGAGAAGAGGAAAGAACCCAATGGAAGGTTGAGGATAAGGATGTTGTAGATGAGACCATAGTATTTCAAACCAAATAGATCAGAAGCAGTAGGAACTGTGACAGCGACACGAACTCCATAGCATAACCCAACCACGCTAGCACCAACGTAGAGTGACCCTGGCAAACCAACGGCCATCACCACATACCCAACTGCCATTAGAATCTGAGAAGCTGCATTCCATAGAGGTCTTGGTGTTGCCGCTCTCCTGCAAATTAATTGACAGACAGGTTGATATACAATCGAGATATCATTTACCCTAATTAATTCTTATCATGTGCTCCAAAGATTCAAATTTGTCAAATTCCTAAAAGTCTATCAAACATAAGAAAAGATTTTCACAGATCTATAATTTATGCAGTCTCTGATTCAAAAGACTTGAAACTTGGGTTACAAAAGGTAGATTGATTTCATTGATATTTCCCAAAATGAACAATAAGGAGCATTCATGGCCTCTCAAAAATAGATTGAAACAAGAAAATTAAACAGATTCTGATCACCCAAGTCCTCCAACTATGATCCGATTCTTAAACAGTAATTAAAACCCCACTTGTCCCACCCACGGATTAAGAACCAGGTCAAAATCTTAAGAAAATTATAGGGCCAGAATAGACACATAGCACAGGCTCGAACCAGGAAGGAAAATATAATATTGAAATGAATACAACAACGAAGAATGGTGTCTTAGGATCTTCTCTTTAGATACGAATATTTCAGTACTATTTTATCAAATTGTCAAGCGAGATTTACAACCGATTTTCTCAACGGTCGCTCCTTCTTGCCCTAGAGTTCAGCGCGTTTACTAAAGCAAATCAGAAGCAAAACGCAGAAAATCCTGCTTTGCCTTCCCAATACCTACTTTGCTTGACCTAATCAAAGGTGTCATTTTGCGTTGCTTACTGTGATGGAGATGGGTGGATTAGGTCATCTTCCATTACCATTTTCCCTACCCAAGTAACAACCTATTTACTCTGACTTAAATTTTTTGGAAAACATCGAACAGACAAGCAAATGAAAACCCTTGAAAATGACAGAATTGAAATGAAAATTTTCCATACATTGGGAAGCATTTGGTTTGAGTGGCAGAGTGGAGTCGTCCATTGTAGTAAAAAAATGTAATGTCAATTCAAGAACAGAGTAAGGGCAGAGACTAGAAGGTTTACCTCATGAAGTACTCAGACAAGGAACCTGATATGATACGTCCAAAGAAACCCCAAATGCTTGTAAGGGATACGAAAATTGATACGTCTACGTAGCCAAGGGCCAACCCCATCTGCGCCATGTTGTTCATCACTGCCAGCCCTGTTCCAACTCCACACAGAAACGACACGAAGAGTATCCAGAAATCCAGCGTCACTAACGTCTCTACGATCGTGTGGTCCTCTCCGATCACAGGTCTTCTCTTCGTGGTTTCCACGCTAACCACCTCCTCCGACGGAGATGCCGTTGTCGTCACCATCTCCGGCTTCTCGTCCGACGCCGGAACTACTTGCTGAACCAACAAAGGCTCTTGGATCTGACGCTCCACATCACCCGAACTATCCTTCCCTGCAACCCAACTCTGCCATAAAGCATACAACGGCACCCCCAATGGAGCAGCCAGAAGGACAAGGATCCCTATGGCGAACACAAGCGAAACAATCCTGCCCTTTTCTCCTCCTGAGAGGTCGAAGACCAAGAGGTAAACAGCTATGACCACGGCGGTCACATTAATGATATTAAAGTAGCGCGTTTCTTCCTTGTCTGCGGCTACTCCTTCGGTGGGTGGGGTTTCACGAAGGAAGAGCACCGCCGCAGAGCAGACGACCGCAGGGACGATCGCCAACATGAGGAGGAAACTGGATGGGCTATCAGAGAAAAGGGCACTGCAGACATCGGTGAAAATAGCAGTGCTGAGGCCAACGTAGCCTTTGAGGATGCCGGAGACGGGGCCTCGGTTCTTGCTGAAGTTTCGCATACAAGTTACCAATATCGCCGTGTTCATCCATGTCGTGCTGTTGCCTCCCATGCACAAAAATATACACATCTGCACATTATTAACAGAAAGAACTTAAAACTTTTCATTCATTCTCAGCCATCGTTGTGGTATTCGTAGAAATGTCTCAATGACTCGAAAGGTTCCTTCTTAACTTGTCATTCATTGTACCCTCCTAACTGCTCGAGAAATTTACAGTCCTAAATTTAAACTTGACCTCTTAGTAATGACAGTGACGAAGGGAAGAACTTGAGTACCAAACAACAATTAGAGTTGCAGTTACAGTCTTACTGAGCCTCCGAGATTTTTTTTGATGGATTAATTGTAAATTTGTGATTGTGTAACTATCGATGAAGGGTAAAGTTACCTAAAATGGGAGACTGGTAGTTTTGGAATTGCGTACCTGCCAGTATGGAAGGGGGCGAATTCGTTGGCTAACAACGAGCCACTGAACTCCATATCCAATTAAGCCTTCGAGTGAACCGATGAGGAGAAGGACCTGAGTAGGAAGACGATCCGAAGTCAAACCAGCGAGGAGGCCAAAAGCCTTTCCTACATCTTTAGCGACAGAAAGGTTATTGAGTTGCATCTGGGTAAGAGCCATGAGAGATTTCAGAGCATCTGAGTAATTCGAAAAGGTGTAATTGTTGCCAGAGATAGCCTGCACCCAAACGGCCGAGACAAACCCCAGCCATTTTCTGGCCGGTGATACGGCGGAAATCATACTTTTCTTCTTTTTCACAACAAACCCAACAACCAGTCAAACAAAGAAACGCAGAAGGAATGAAAAAAGAAGAGTAGAACAAAAGAGACAGAGGCACTGGGAGATGAGGATATAGGCACGAATATTCAGAAAGAAAAAGGAACTGGAGCCTCTGAGATGTAGAACGCAAGAGTTCTTGAAACTTGGAATCAGTGCAAGACTCAAAGCAAATTGATCTTGGGAATGATGTTGTTGCTTATTTTATGGTGTTCTCTTGGTCTTTAGTGGGTCCTCTTCTCTCATAATTTATTAGAATCAGTTTTAACAATCGTTTTGAGGGTTGACACGCACAGCTTGGTGCAAAGCCCTGGTGAGTTCCGGGCCTTCCGGCCGGTTAACTCTAAATAAAAAAAATCGAATTCTAAAAGCATGTTTGACAACTGGCCTTGATTTTGATAAATAATCTGTTTTTCAAGAACTAAATTTGCCGTGAAAGTGAAACCTTTGGCGAACAGTAATTGTAAGGCTTGTACGGCATGCATTTGGTCAAGATGAGTGCGCGGTTTGCCTTTCTCTTTTTCTTTTCTTTGCTTTGCTTTGTTCATTGTTTTGGTTCTCCGTTGGTCACCCCTTGTTGCCGGCCTGCTGTAATCATATATAATTAGAGATCTCTAAGCATTGGAACAGAAGTTTTCGATACAAGTAGCAGTGAAGCCAACTGGGTCTCTTCTGGATATACATCTTTCGATTGATGTATAATCGATCCAATGTACTTCTTGATACATGATATATCAAATTTCCAATTTATCTTCGGACATTTTTGCAGCAATTTTTTTCCTTTCTTAATGATTACAAATCAATTATATGAAAGCCCATCAGTTCATGCAAGCGATGAAAGAGACAGTAAAAAGTGATTGAAGCCATAAATATATAACATAAGAAGAAGACGAAACCTGCACCCGAATCCTTTAAAATGGATGTTCATTGTGGTAATCATATAGAAGGGCCAATTGGAGGTGCTAATGACCCAAAAAAGCAAAATGTTATTGTCCACATTCTGTTGACAATAACATTAGATTTTTTTTAGGTGAAAAACACAGCATTTTTATGGATTCACTTTTCCTTTTCGGAGTTTTAAAACAGACAATTTGAGGTAGATTTGGAGAATTAAGTAATGGAATACCATTGCTAACATCAAGTATTAAATATTAATGATAATTCTCAAAAAATAACTGAGATAAATTATTATGAGTCCATCAGCAAAAGTAACCATAATGGATAGATAATATTGGACCAGATCAATTCTTGTAATCTTTAATGTAAAAAGTTATTTAAAATAGGTGTCTTCTTTCTGGTCCACTATGTTTCAATATTCATTATAGGCAACACTCTTCTTGTGTATGTGGAGATGTTATTCTTTCAAGATAGATCTTTTGTTAGCATATTTTTAAATCTCACCTCACGAATGTCATGTCTGTCCCCCCTCCTCCCAAACCCCTCTTGATTTGCTGTGATTGTAATAGAGATTTGTTTTGTTAGTAATGAGTAACCCTCTTTGTGAAAAGGGTTAAAAATTCGACTCTCCCTAATGATAACTTAACATTATTTCTCTCCTAATCTAAAACTACTAATTATGAAGAAGAAAATAAAATGAAAATATGAAAAAGCATGAGCAACAAGTGGAAGACAATTGGGGAGGAACAGTAAATGATACTCCCCCACTTGTATAAAAGGAAAAGATATCTCACTGATCAATTGCCAACTTGCCAGGAAAAGAAAGCTACCTGGTTTCAAATTTTTTCTTTCCTGTGGATGGAAGAGGTTCCAAACGTAGACTCCAAAGATCCCAAGGGAAATAATCTCATTTCTTGGCAGCATTGGCTTGATAAATGATAATTACATTATCTTATCTTATCTGATCTGATCTGATCTTTCACGTACATGTGGTGATAGATCCTTTGTTCTTTGCACAAGTGGGAATAAATAGTAATTAAAGGCATAGCTGTGTTTTCATCGAATCCGGGGAAAAATAATTCCAGTGTTGGAACATGTACGATATACATTTTCCAAAACGCGACTTCGATCGAAGTTTCTTAATTTATATATCAAAGCGTGTTTGACTCTGACTCTTCGATTGAAGCTTGATGTCGGCCCAGCTGATCGATCATCCAGATATACACGACTTCTATTGCTTGATCGGAGTGATAATTAAGTTGATAAGTAGAGCAGATAAGTCTAAGTCTAACTATCAAGTGGCTTCCGTACCACAATTTATTGACCTTTAATTAACTTATTAGTAATCTGCTTCGCATGCGGTTTAAATTAGTTTCAGCAGGAGATGCGCTTTTAGGAATCGTGGCAGTTTTTAGAGGTAATAATAAGTATAATAAGGAAGTCATAGATTAAATTCTTCATCATCTATACTACATTTTTTCCTTTTCCTACACTCAAGCCTGTGGAAAAAAAAAGTTTAAACAAGATTTAAAAATCTTAGACTCTAAAATTAGATCAAATTCATCATCACAAGTAAGGGTGTGAATCGGTACGGTTTCGGTATGGTACCAACTTTGAATACTGAAAATCAAAACCGTACCGTACCAAATTTAAACGGTATGGTTTCAATATTTGTAAAAATGGTTTGGTACGATTACGGTATTAAATCAGTACAGAAAAAATGTTTAAACACGGTATCTAGTGCAGTACACTTTTGATACAAATAAACCCATGCCACTTTTGTTATTAATTCATTAAGATCCTAATGAAATTGCAAGTTGCAACCAAACAATTGATAGAATTTGATATTAACAAAGACAAAGCAAGTAAATCTAAGAAGAGGAGTGAAGGACCATACGAAAAACTGAAATAGGGAATTATAGATAAGGTAAATGTGAAGTGTTTTCATAATAAAATTACATTTATATCCCTTAATTTGGTACGATATCAATTCGGTACAATTTAGGTACATACCAACAGTATGAGTACCTAAAACCGAAACCGTACCGAAGAAATTCGGTTTCAGTAAGAACCGTACCAAATTTTGAACAGTACGGTACGGTGTGGTTTTAAACGGCGTGGTTTGGTACGGTTAAACGGTTTTGGTACGCAATTGACACCCTTAATCACAAGGTTATTCGATTGGTAACAAAATCAACATCTTTTAGTGTAGAGGTCATCGGTTCAATTTCACTTGATGGTATATTATAGAGCAAATTACACGGCACCTGCTATATTTAGGGTAAATTTCTTGACCACCCACTATTACTTTATAAATTACATTGCACCTACAGTTAAAATTACAAGTTATCCACAGTTACATTTTTAGTTAAATAGTGTAAAATGATTAAAATACCCTTAATTACATTCAACTAAAATACTAGAAAGTGGTAAAACTTGTGACTACCCCTCAGGGTACAAATCGACGAGAGACACATTAACAAGATCCCCTCTATTCGAATCGTCGACAATGGCTCCTGCGAGACCTAAATGTCACATTCCGACGAATCAAATGAAACAGGTTTGCAATCCGAGCCCCAAACCAGAGGCACCGATGATGGCGAACCCCTTGAAGAAATTAGATTATTCAAATCCTTAGATAGATTTATTGATCTTTTCTTAATAGAATGAATAAGATCAAAGAAGAATATTAATTGATGGAATGGAAATAGATCTGGGGAACAACTAGTAGCGAGGGAAGCGGCTTCGCACCTTGATAGTTCTTTCTTATTCTAAAGAGATTGGAGGTGAGCTACAACCAAAGGGTTGTACTTGATGATCTCTTCAAGGATGGCTGATTGTTCTTTGTGAACTATATTGGCGTGTGGGAGAAGAGCATGGAGGAGAGAAAAAGCTCTCACATTGACATGCGCCGCTCCCTCTACGCCAACTTGTGATGCTCTCTAGCATCAACGCCACCTAATTTTCCGTTAGAGACTAATCCCACTCGGTCACATTCTCTCCAATCCGACTCCATGATTCTCTACTTTTTCCTTTCTTGATTCTCTAAACGAGTATTTAAGAAGTCAATACCAAAGCAATGCCGAGAGGCGACAATACTCCAGTAGAACTGGGAATCGTGCAACCGTTGTCGGAGTCAGAGAAGGGGAAGGGGAGTCCCATCAATGAGTCAGGGTGACGGCACAAGGGCCATTAAAGTCATTTTATTGCCCAAATAGAATTTAGGTAATTCACATTTCAAAATTTAAGCGGCTTGAATGCAGGTAAGGGTATTTTGGTCATTTTACATATCTACTTAACTGAAAATGTAACTATGGGTAATTTGTAATTCTTATTAGGTGCCATATAATTTATGAGGTAATAGTGGGTGATCAAGAGTTTTGCCCCAAATATAGCGGGTATCATGTAATTTGCTATATATTATATAATACCTCATGCTCAATATATAAAAATTATTTGTTAAAAAAAAATAATCAAATTTAAAGTATTTTTTGGCATTGAGTGTTTTTGCGTAAATAGAGGATAATAATATGGTATATAACACTACCAATCCTCCAAACATCCCCTTAAAACTACCATTAACCTCAAATAGAATTGAATACATTTGTCCTTGCAACGACAAGTTGACAACTATGCATTTCATGTTTGGACTAATTAATACCTCTAAGGCTGAATAAATTATTGACTAGTACAATCCATGCAACCATAGATCATACATTCCACAACTCCTGCATGATGCGTGCTTATAGAGATGGAATAATTCATTGCTCAAGAAAGAAAGGGAAATTAAAATATTTAATAAATAACACTTAAATTACTTAATACATTTTCATTAAAAAAAGTTAATACACCTAAATTAGGTGCAAAGAACTTAATACATGCCTACCACTCATAAATACTATAATTAAATATAAATACACGTATATTTATAATTTATACGTCTAACAAAACGCGCTATTTTTATTAATGGATGAAGACATCAGAATTAATGGGAGGAGAATCAAAATTCCAACCGTGAATTAATAGAAAAAATAATAATACTAATAATACGATAGTATATTATTTTTTCCTCGGTCTCCAAATTCATAATTTATGCTTTTAAGTTTTAAACAAACTTTAATGGATTTCTAGCAATAATCGTTCTAATCTGACTGATAAGTTGACAAGCACAGCTGATCGATAGGTAGGAATATAATATAATTAATGGTCCCCTCAGAGTGGGTGGTTTTCATGCCGTAATTTGGTGGGCCATTAATGGTACCTAGAAAAACAAAATGACAAAAAATGGGGTGGGACTTTAATCTGACTAAAGACCAACTTGAGAAAAGAAAGAAGACAACCCACTACCCATACATTATCCGGTCGGAATCCAGATCATCTGTACTCCCCATGGATTCCTGACTACAAAAACCAGTGGGTCCCACTGGTGAAAAAAGTTTTTATTTTTATTTTTTTCAAAAAGTGTTTTTCACCGTGGGCCTCACTGATTTTTGTGGTAAAGAAGCGTCGAGGAGCACTTTGTGCTCTCCGTCGAGGTCGATGATCCGGACTCATCCAGTCGATCCAGTAGATTAAATATATCTGAAAAATGGAACTACAAAAAAGGGAAAGGGTGGAGACGACAACAAAGGACTCAACCTAACGGTTATGAAGAAAAATAAAAATTGAACTACAAAAGAAAAGGAAAAGGAGTTTGAGCTAGGGGGAGAATCTAGAACATGAATGTAAAGCATTGATCCTTCTTAGCAATTCTTAGGATTAGAGCAATTAATTACATACAATTGAACAGAAAACAAGAAGAAAAGAGACACGGATTTTACTTGGTTTGCTTCAATATAAGGCTGCGTCCAGCATTAGGTTTTTTATTCTATTATTCTCAAAACATTTATTACAAATGTTATGCTATATTTTTAGTCACGACTATTAATGGTCTCAAGCCCAAATCCCAAAGAAATTCCGAGACTCAGTTGATGAGCGAGACTCTTATGTCTATTGGCAATAAAATGTGAACCAAGACTCTTGTGTCTATTGGCAATCAAATGTGAAGCATGAACCATTCTCAGCAATAGCAAATCATTTCTTAATGAATTTTATATTTTTTTTTTTCATTTTGCCCATTTAAGTTTGGCCCAAAGTATTGTTTGCTCACTTAAATAGTTAAGATTTCAATTTGTCTTTACAGGGGATGAGGAGACGAGCCCTAGACACTTTCCCTGAAATTGACAAAGTTTTGAGTTTAATTTGAGCGTAATTTGGGCAAATGGGCAGTTGAGATGCAGGAGTTCGGTTGTACATTTGGAGATTTTTTTCCTTCCGAGACACCATGGGCATAAATAGTAATTTTATATTATCCAATACTAATTTTGGGCTTTTTGTAATATTCTAAGTTCACTATATTGGGCAAATTTAAATTGACCCCCTCAGTGGGGATGAACTTTCCATCTTAATGCCACCAAGTGTGGAAAAAGAAAATCCCTTTAAGACCTGTTCTCCCTAGGGAAGTTGGGTCTGAAAAACAAACACATAGCACCATATCAATAAGGTCCAATTAAATGCAATCGGTTACATAGATCTTTGATCCGTAGTTAACTCTATTTGAGATTTTTTTACCCAAAAAACAAAGAAGAAACCCTATTTGAGATTATGCCCTATAAATATTAAAGCCCCTGGTACGTCCCTGGTGGTTTATTGCCTGGTTAAATAGTTTACACGTTTCATGGGCTACGCCGTGCATGGGCGTCAAACAATAGGCCCATATAATGCGAGAATCTTGTGGGCCTTGGATTGTGCACCACGTAGAGCTTAATCCATTATTATGTTATAAGCTTCTCATAAATTTTCAGACCTTACTAAGTTTTCTATAAATTTCAGAGTTTACCTTGTTGGAATTATAAAATGTTTTATCAACTATGACATTCAAAATATTTTTGTGTTTTGCACATTAGTATTTGAGGTGATGTTGTTTTCAGTAAATACCTAAAAAATCAATAGATGTTCTATAAAAATATTTGTATGACTAACTTTCAAACAACTCTTAAAGGGAAAAGACATTATTGAGAAATATCACTTGGAGATATCCCTTGATAGAGGTTCTAACTATTTTAGGAAAATTTAGTTTCTTAACTATTATTCCCAATGGATAGTTAAGAACAAGTTCTTGATTTTATGGATTAAAGTAGATCCGTAAATGGATAGTCGAAATCCGTCTCCGAATTTACATTTGTATCCATTTAAGGGTATCCGTATGTGCAAATTTTCTTACTATAAAATATCCGTATCTCGCTAAGCAACTGGATTTGGAGTCTGATAATTGCTTATCGGAGTGGATAATATCCGGATAGAATAGAGTAAAGTATTCAAGATTTTTTTCTCTGAAAATGGATGATAATCGGATTTGGATGCCGGTAATTGGTAACTGGATAATGGAAATCAATAATTATCCGGTTAAAATAAAGTATTAAACACTTTTCTTTAAAAAGGGGGCTAACAATCGGATTTGGAAACGGGTAATTGTTAATTGGAAAAAAAATCACCAATCAATAATCAGATAGTTTATTGGATATCCGATAAAGTTTCGGATTCGAATTCGGATGTCTTCTCTAAATTTCTATTAGATTCAGATTTTGATTCAAATAGTGGTTTTGCTATTTGGATTTATTCGGCCAATTTAGATATTGGTATATTAAAGAGAAACATCTCATTAGTAATCACCAAAATGTATTAGTCAATTTTTTTGCAATTAAGCTTACTGACTAGCTTACATGCATCTCAACTACATCATTAGGAGAACTTTATATAATTAATATAGATCTGAAAACCCTTGGTCTCAAGAAAATTCGAACTTTGACCTCCTTTAAAGAAGCATCGACATTTATTTTATATATGGGCAATGTTTAAAGTATCGATATCAACTATCAACCATTATATCACATGATTTTAGAAAATATATTATCTCAAATGATTTTAGGAGATGTATTGTCAGAGTCAGTTGATTTTTAGAGACATACATTGAATACAAGTTCAAACAAATACGTATATTAGTAGGTTCAAGAATATTTGAACTAATGATCTTTACCAATTGAATCGAATGTTAAGATATTTCAAATCATTCTTTTTTATACAGGCTCTCATTCGGTAGCAAAAAAATAAAGTTAGGATTAGATATGAACAAGAACAACTCGTAATAATTGTATACCAGATCAAACCGTCCATCTCTAAAGGAATGAGTATAAAGTTCTTGGAATAATACCAACCATCCTTTTGTTTAGCTTTTTCATGGTGGATTTTGGAACATTGAGCGGTGTAAGAGGGAGGCGGAAAAAGGAAAGTTCGTAACGATTTTACCAGTTCAATACCGATATTCGAGCATTTTCCGATACAGGTACTGTTCCGGTACTGCTGTTAGGCGCATCGTTATTTTAGGGGGAAAACCAAGAAAAACCCACCAGCCAAACAGGACTTTCCGACTTAAACCAGTTCGCGCGGTTATCCAAGCAGTACCGGAACAGAAACAAAAAAGAACTGTTTTTAGAAGGAAACAGGAACATCGGCGCAAGTGAACACCTTCAAGTTCTTCAGCAAAGCGGCGAATTAAGCAAGGTTGTGTAAGTGAACGTCTGCACCGGCGACATATGCTCGGGATTAAACCTCTGCAAAGTCAGCAAACTGCAATTTTTTCTCTCTTCTCTTTTGATTCTTCTTCGTTCCAACAGAACTTTTCCAAATTGCCGAACTTGATTCTGAGTATTTGTCTCAAATTTTGCCTTCTTAGTCTTTGCCTCTTTGAATGCCATTCTTTCTTCTTCGAGTAAGGACGCAATCTAAGGGATTGGAACTTGTCGAAGAAAGCTGGGTTTCTCCTTTGTGTTTTTGTGAGTTATATCTGACAATTCACAAATCATGCTGTAGACTTTGAGTTCAACTTGTTCGCCTTTAACTTATTTGATTTTTTTCAGTTCTTGAAATTTATCCTCTTCCCTCCAATTTTTAGTTTCGATAGCAGTTTGAGCGGGCAAGACCGAAATCCGACCCTTTTCACTCTAGTTCTCCGATAATCCAGGGCGCCCTCGCGATTCTACCTCTTTCTGCCTTAAAAATCCTTTACTGTTTCGTCACCCCATCGGACGGAAAAGAAAAAAAAACTCTTTTTCCCTCTTATTTTTGGCTATGGCGTCGATGATATTTTTAGATTGTTCCTCGGCTACGACTGCTCGCCTTCTTCCATTTGACAGAATGCGCACTTGCGTTTTTCGGTATCGCCAATCGGTTCACCTCGAATCGAGTGTGAAGAATTTTAGCCTAAGCTTTGGCACTCAGCGCAAACGTTTATCGACTATGACAGGTATGAGCGGACCCTTTTGGAATTAATTTTGATTTTTTTTTTTAATCGTAGTTCGCCTTGAAAAAAATGATTTAGGGTGTTCTTTATCAAATTGAGTGAACGATTGCTTTTTGGTGTGAGCAAACTTATGATTTCGAAATCGTTTTCCCCTGTTAAATTTTTTGCCTGTTCTCTGCTTTATGTGAAAGGATGCATTTTTCAAGCAAAAGTTGGTCACTTGTAGCTTTATTCTTTTAATTGGGCTGGTTTCGTTTTAACTGGGGTGCTGCGACACTTAGATGTTTGATAAATGTGAAGTCAGAGGTCTTGTTTTTTTAGAAACAAGTTACATCTAGAGCTTTCGTTATGAAATGTCAACAATCAAAAGGTACGATTGTAGCAATTAGGAATATAGGTTTTAGTTCATGTCTTGCGTGGCAAGGGATTCTCCTAGGGGTATATCTTGAATGTAAATGTTGGAAAAAGATGAAGTTTGAGTTCTTTTGCAGGTTTTCTAAATTAATGGCTGGCAGTCATAGGTCTTGGCTTTGTAGTTTAGTAATGGTATTGAGAACTCATGGCCAGTGAAACTAGTATTTATTTTAATTTTAAGCAAATGACTTAGGTCCAAGTCTAGCTCTGTTAACTGGCCACTTAGCTATAAATTGGTGATTCATTTTTCATGGAGGGATGACTATTGGGGTTCTCTAGTGTTAGTATGTTAGGTTGCTGCACTTTGGTACTTCGTTGACGTATTTTCATACTAGTTTATGTTCTCAACAATGTAATTATTTATTGGTTGAAGAGATAGAGTTGATAATGTCATATTTTGTATCCTGCACTTTTTGTCATTTTATATCTTAGTTGTTGAACTGGAGCATCAAAAGGTCTTCTTGAACTCATTGCTTATCATGTATTGCAGCTAGCCTCAGTTAGCTTTAATAGTATAATTCCTTATTTTTTTAATCCTTCCTAATTTTGCCACCCATCCATATAAACATCAGCATCTTTGTTATGCTGAGTTTATCTACATGATGCTCCTTAACTGCCCAGCATTCTGCACCATACAGCATAGCTGGTTGTATCATGATCCTATAGAATTTTCCTTATAAGTTTTGAAGGAATACTTAGATCAGACAAACTCTATATTTAGTTTTATGAAACAGTCTAAGAATTTTATATACAATTGTTAAATAACTACTTAGAGGTTCTGCTGTACAAAGAACCAAAAATGTTATAGCCCTGATCAGATATTAATTCAATGAAAGCCCCCCCCCCCCCTGTTGTTCCATCTATCTCTATTCAAGTAGTTAGGCCAGTCCCAGTTTCCCTTGTCTATATCCCATATGTCCCTACAGTCATTTAGCCAATTGACACTTCATGCCACCCAAAATCACATGGCTGATCACCCAACCCTTACTTGGACCTTAAGATTTCTAATGAGGCAGCCCAGTTGTATCACTCTCTTCTTATGATGCGTAATGATGACATTGGTTGGGCAATGTTGTCCATGGTCAATTCAACATTTTTTCCTATTTTTATTTGTGATATTTTGTTATTTTAACTATGTTGAAGTATAAACCCTAGTGGGATTTAATATAAAGGCAGGGACTAGTTAGCTACTTTGTCTTCGTCATTTATAAGAATATCAGTTGGAAAATTAGTGATTCTACTGTTAAAGGAAGTGTGTTTTCATTGATGTACTTGCTTTGCTTTATGGTATGGTGCTCACTGTCTACTAGATTATCATGCATAATCAAATCATGGTAAGCATGCAGTAACATTTTACTTGAAAATTTGGCCAACTAGAAGTGTTTTTGTTCAATGGACTTCTCTGCACTGCCATTTACTAAGTATAATCTTCTATTAATTTTCTTGTGCAGTGGCAATGGCTACTGTAACTCATGCAAATGTGATCGATGGAAAATCCACTGCAAAGCAAATTCGAGATGAAATCACCAATGAAATATCCAGGATGAAGGATGCAATCAATGTTGTTCCTGGGCTAGCAGTCATTCTAGTTGGTGATAGGAAAGACTCAGCCACCTATGTGCGAAACAAGAAGAAGGCTTGTGAAGCAGTAGGGATCAACTCTTATGAAGTTAATTTGCCCAAAGATTCCACTGAATCAGAAGTGCTAAAGTCTATCATGAACTTTAATGATGACCCATCTGTTCATGGCATTCTTGTTCAGCTACCCCTGCCTTCTGTATGTTTCTCACTCTAGTTATCTTTTACCATGGTAGTTTTGCTTTACTCATCAGTTCCATTGGAAATTGTTGTGAGTTATTATCCATTTCGGACTAGTGATGTGAAATAGTAAGAAATGGTTGTAATATCTATAGTTTTTAGTGGCTTGAATAGGGACTGACTTTCCTCTAGCCGCAGTGAATGGTATTCTGTTCACCCTGAGGTGTTGGGTGGGCATGAGAGGGCATATCATGGGAGTGTTTTGGGAAAATACTAAGATCCAATAGGGGGTTTTGAATCCTAGGATGTTGAGGGAACTATCCTCTATGGGTGGAGGGAAATTTTATTCTTTGATTATATGCAAGGGTGTACTTCGTGAGGCCTTAACATGCTAAAAGATCAAGAAGCACCTCTCCTTCTAGGATTATTTCAAGGATAAGCCTATCAAGAAAATACTGAACATAGTGTTCCACCTTAGAGCATGGAGAAGCAATGGCTGAAGATTGAACTAAATTTTCATCTGGAAGCACCTTGAGCTAACATGAAAGTGGCCTGAAAATTATTCTTTTCTTGAATTTAGAGTTTTAAGTTTTGGTCAAGGCATTGAAACAACCTCCCAACAAAAATTTCTGGGTTAAAGCTGTGTAGGAAAACTGACCGGCCTCTGCTGGGGCACTAGGTTCACCCTTTTAAGTTCTGGTCACTGGTTAATCTTTTTTGTTCACACATTGTTTCATTCAGGGGGAAAATCCCTTGCTTGTTTTATCCACTCAAATTGTAAGTAAGATGAAGATTGGATTTATCCATCCATGGAAACAAATCTTGGGGGGGTTCAGTACAACAGGTTGGGTTTTTGATATCCTGAATTGAATGATAGATCTTCATGTATAGGGGTAATTGTTTATCTTCTAAGTTGCAGAACATAACACAGCAGCAAATCAAGCTCTACTTTCTGACATTTGTGAGGAGATAAGGAGCCTCCACGATTTGCTTTATTTAAAGGTCAATAGACAACACCTCAAAATCAGACTAGGGTAGAAACTCAACTCCTAGTCAACTTGGATTCCTCTTGGTCCATATGACTTATGTGAACCCAAAAGAAAACTAACATTTTAAATTGACCACAGTTGAACCAACTAGATTGTGGTTCAATTTAAATGTACCATGACTGAAAATAAACCAAGTAAAATGCTTAAATCGGCAAAGCAAAATAATAGCTACTAGGCAACAGATTGATCACCTTTTTTCTTCCTTCTCCTTCAAGTCCTCAGATCTGCATCAATTAAATTACTTATCTCTGCCTGAGCTTATTGTATTGGTTGATGCTTGAGAAATCAATTGAAAGCAACAGATCTTTATCACTTGGAAAGGGAAATGTGGTAATACAAGTATACAACACATGTTGGGTGGCATGGGTCTGACTGTATACAACAGGCAGTTGCCTTGACTGTAATTTATTTAATGATGTACACTCGGCCTTGGGATTATCAGCAGCCAAAAAACACATAGAATGAACTCTTTTCCTGTAACACCACTAGATCTAGACCTTGAACTGTAAATTGCTTTAAAATGGCACTAACATTAAATGAATAAATCATAAACAACTGGCAAAATTGGGAAAGGGAATCTCTCTAAAATGTTGTTAAAGCTTAAACCTTATATTAATGGGATAGATTGTGTCGTGTAAGGATCAATGGTCGAAAGATCTGTTCCCATTCTGTGGGCTCTGGCATACTGGAGTTGCCCTATTGTTCTGCCATAAATATACTATTCTTTCTCTCTCTCTCTCTCTCTCTCTCTCATCTATGGGTAGTTGAAGGGACTCTTTATTAATAAAATATTTATTGTTATTTTGGGTTCTGAACAGCATATGAATGAAGAGAATGTATTGAACGCTGTCAGTATTGAGAAAGATGTGGATGGCTTCCATCCATTAAACATTGGCCGTCTTGCCATGCGAGGTCGGGAGCCATTGTTTGTTCCATGCACTCCCAAAGGATGTATAGAATTGCTGCATAGATATGGGGTTGAAATCAAGGGAAAGAGAGCTGTTGTAATTGGCCGTAGCAACATTGTTGGAATGCCAGCTGCACTGTTGCTGCAGGTAGTTCTTCTTCTTCTTCTTCTTTTTCTTCTGCTATGTCAGATTTATTCCTTTTAATGGTCTTCTTGCTTTGAGGCAGAGAGAAGATGCTACCGTTAGTATTGTGCACTCCAGAACCAAGAACCCAGAGGAAATAACAAGACAAGCAGACATCATCATCGCTGCTGTAGGGCAACCAAACATGGTGAGGGGTAGTTGGATAAAGCCTGGTGCTGTCATTATTGATGTTGGAATTAATCCAGTTGAGGTAATTAGCCCATCTTTTGATCTTTCTAAATTGATTCTCTGTACTCTATAGCATTGCCAATTCTTTCAACTTTGATCTTCCTCACATTCCCTTATGCCCGTGTTTGGAGATATCTACATGTGACAGGTTTGAAAAGTTATTTGTTATGCCCTGCATCAGTGTCACAGCTTAAAAATTGTGAACTTGTTATCCACGCTTACCTGGTCATTAAATTTTGACCATAGTAACATTGTTCTACACGAGGGTCTGTTGTTCTCTTCTCCCCACCCCTTTTGGCTCTTGTCTTTGGAGGAAATTTCCGAATGAGTGGCGGTGAGTTATAAGATTCAGCCACGTGTAATAATCTTATCCAAGGATATTCATTAGATTTATTCTAGCCCTTGGAATAAAATATGCCATGTCGCTGAATTTTATAACTCATTGGGAGAGCCCATCCAATGAGAGGATCCACGCTCTCTTCTTTCCTTTTGGTTAATGAATTTCATATTCATCCAAAAAATTTGTCCATTTTAGAGACATGGAGAAGTCTCCTATGTATTGGCTTATGGTTGAAATGCACCTTGAAATTTAGTTAGGCTAATCCAGAGGATCCTTTCTATTTGACCACTAGATGGCCCTACCGACCTTCCATGTGACGTAAACAAGGGTTCTCTCTCTCTCTGTCTCTCTTTTCTTTTGAACAGAAAACAAGGATTCTCTCATCCATGAGTATGTTACTTTTGTTAAATTCAAAGAACAGATAATTTCTTTCCTGTTTGTTTTATTAAATTACTTACATGGAAAAACTAGTATCTTTGGTGGCTATTGTTCATTGTTGCTAAGATGGGTTGTTTATCACTCCACTCAGGATACAAGTAGTCCGAGGGGGTACCGCTTGGTTGGGGATGTCTGCTACGAGGAGGCTTGTAAGGTAGCTGCAGCTGTCACTCCTGTTCCTGGGGGAGTTGGTCCAATGACTATAGCTATGCTTCTATCGAATACGCTCATTTCAGCAAAGAGAGTTCACAACTTTAAGTAACTGTGTGTCTTCAGTGGTTTGGTGAAAGAAATAAATTTTCAAGATGAGCAACCTATACCTTCTTGGCCTAGTTGGGCCAGTTTTTGTCTTATTTTTTCTTGGTTGGAGATCTCAGGACTTTAGTTTTACTTCTGTGGTAAATTAGAAAATTAAAGTAAAGAATAGGTGTTTATGCGTACTGCGGTTTGTTTTGTGTTATCCATCTTGTTCCGAGTCGATATTGCTTTCGTATAGGTCCTCCTTGTGGACTTGAACCACCAGTAGATTCATGGATCGAAATAGTTGGGCAAATGGATGCTTGTGCATTGAACTTGCCTGGTTTTAAAAATTAGAAGCCAAATGGAAGGCTTGATTTGTATAATCATAAATGTAGATAATTTCAAACATCCCAGAAGACATGCTTGGGGTGTGGAACAAGAGTTCCATGAATTAGGATCCTGTATCCTTGCGAGTAGTGGATTGTATCTTTTTTCACACTCTACCACGTATTTTAGAGGGAGTTTTACGATTCTCAGCCATTTCTCTGCGATTATGCCAGGTAGCTATGTGCTTTAAATTTTTTTTCCTGCTATAGCTACGTGCCTCTATTTTTTGGTACAAAGGCGCTTTTTTGTGATGTGCCTGTATTACTTGGCTATATTTGTGCTACGTGGTCTCTTAGGGGCCGATCCATGTTTTAATGTGGACAATTATTATGGTTTGGACAGTAACCAACGCCATCATGTTGTGGGACTAGAAAACAAACAAACAGATCTGACAGTCACCATGGGTGGATTTTGCTTTGCCAGTAATCCGTGGAACTGTTCAGTGTAATTTTAGGTCGTTGGATTGTTTATTTCGGTCAAAATTTTGATCTGGACTGTTTATTTTCCAAAATTTCGATGGAGATATGGATAGATGGTACAAGCAAAATCACAACATGGAATGAATCTCAACTCTCAACAAAGGTAAAAATTGCTAAATGCTTGTTCTCGTATTCTAAATTAAACCATCGAATAGTCCTAAATGCAACCTAATTTCCTCCCTCTTATGTTTTGCCTACTCTTTGGTTTTAGGTGTTGTATGGAAACAAATCACCCTTAGATAAACATTGGATGACACCAAATTGAAACCGAGTTGAAGCCTCATTGGACCCGAAACGCTCATTTCATCTTGATTACACAGTTCTAGAACCAACACAATTTCCTATCGATTCTGGTCCCTAGGAATCGCCTCGTGGATTGACCAGACCAAATTGATTTAAGGCATTTGGTCTCTATGGTAGAAACAGATCGATTGAATCTTACGTAACATCCATGACCAAGACTCTCACTTTCTATGTTTTGCTTTCTTGAGTACAAAATTCCTCACCGGTGACGGTGACCCGTTAAAAACTGACCAAAGCCAAATTCTCCATGTCGGAAATCAGAGCCGGTTGTGGTGAAAAAGTCCTCCAATTGATACGAGAATCAACCAAAGAAAAGAAATGGTCGTGTCGGGGTCAATATCGTCATGATGATACGCAGGGAGAATTTGGTCATTTCAATGATCATCAGATTCCAAATGTCTCTAAGGTCAAAATCTGACTGGGTTTGGACAAAATTGCTTAGGTCATGCACATTAAATGCACATGACCGTCATGCTGAGATTTTGGATGGTCAGACCAAAATTTCAGTCAAAATTGAATCACAACCTTAAATTTCAATTGATATTTCAATCTAGTCGACTTGACGGTCCTGCCCATTAAATGAACATAACCTAAGTAAAGTCCAAGTTCGGAAACGTAGAGGCAGAGACAAGAAAAATGGATTTATTAAACAATAAGAAAAAATTTACTCCAAACATTTCAAACATTGTGTGGTCTATCTGACGGCCGGGATTTATTAAATCTTGGATGCCGTATGCGATCCATAATTTCGTGTTTGACTGCATTTTCTAAAATATAAAAAATTTCCCCCTTCACGTTAATCCCAATAAAGAAATAATTCTTCCTTTCCCACGTGCCTCACATTGCACATTCTGCCTATAAATCTCACGAAGCAAACGGGATCCAAGTACAGCAACAGCAGCAAAAGCAAAGCTTATTTCGGTTCTCAGTTTTCAGTTTTCCGGCCGTTTTCCGTTCCCACTCCCCAACTGAACATTCCTTTCCTTCTCCATGGGTGAAGCAGCAAGGTGACCTTTTTATTCTTTCTCTTTCCAAAAACAATTTCTCAGATAATATTTCTGCACAGTAGTTTAACGGTTGGTAGCTCTTGCTTGGATTTTTCTTTGTTGCAGCGCCGTATCAATGGTGACCGTTGATGTTCATAAGTCTAAGGAGCTCATTCACTCAGGCCATCGTTACATAGACGTTAGGTTTGTGGATTCATCACTCTCTTTTTTATTTTAATTTTTCCTTTTTTGTCCCTTTCTCTGGAGTTACTTTCAAATTTGTTCTTCTTTTATTGCAATAACAGGACCACAGAAGAATTTCAGAGAGGTCACGTTGATGCTGATAACATTTTGAACGTTCCTTTCTTGTTTTTCACCCCAGAAGGTACGTACTCTAATTCTCTACTTTCCCCCTTTCTGGTTTTCCCACCTCTTTTTTCCCTGATGGGTAGCAAAAGATATTTAATTAATTTGGTTCTACTGTTCGTTTAATTCAGGGAGGTCGAAGAATCCCCAATTTCTGGAGCAGATTTCTTCTGCTTGCAGCAAAGATGATCTTCTTGTAGTGGTAACCATTTCTTGTCTTGTTTCTTCATTCATCGTAACTGTGATTGTCACTATTTTTTCTTCGGATGAATAAAATATGATCCAACTCCATGGATGATCTTTTGTTCTGAGCCCATGCTTTGTTTGTGGGTATCATTTCTCCACTCCCAAGTGAATAAAATATCTCGGGTAGATATAATTCTTCTAAGAAAAGATACCAATAACTTAAATATCACAGATATCAATAATTTAGATGAAAGAGTACCTACCCTATTTGACTTTTTGCTTTTAAACTGTGAAGGGTTGTCAAAGTGGAGCCAGATCAGCTCTTGCATGCACAGAACTTCTTAACGCTGTAAGTTTTTATCCCCTTCACAAATGATTTTTAAAGAACCTGCAGAAATGAAGCTACTTGCATTTGGAAACATCATGATTGATGATACCTATGTTCTCTTGGTTATTTGGAATTGCAGGGTTTCAAGCATGTGAACAACATGGCAGGAGGATATGCTGCATGGGTGGAGAATAGCTTCGGTGTTAAGAAACTACAAGAGCAGTGCCAGAAGTGATGAAGTTCCAGCTTATTTAATTTAACTTGTAATAGTAACGAAGTTGATAGCTCAGAGCTCTAGCTAATCCAGTTAATCAAATAAACCTTTCTTGTAATTTCGGATGGATACCTCATTCATCCTTTCCTCTTTGTCCTCTTCCATTAATAAAAGCTCTGCTGTCAATTTTCTGGTACGCATGGAAGTTTGTGTGTTGTATGTACGTAAGAGTTAATTACTTATATTATCTAAATAAAGAATGATTAAAAATTTCTTTGTTCTCATTTGCATATGATTTGGTCAAATTGGATTTTTTTTTGGTTACAAAACGGGGTCAAAAGACCCAAACAACCAAAACAAATCAAACTAGAGCACAACTCTTGAGACAATCCTCTCTAAGGATGTCTGTCATTTCCTGCGGGGGATCATTGAAAAAGACCATATCATCTCTTCCAATTAGCCGCCTCTTAGACAACCAATCAGCAGCCTTGTTATTTTGACGCCTCACATGATTAAATCTAACATGGCCTCGAGAAGCATATAGGCTTCGAATTTCAGCAACTAATCTTCTCATCGATCCTTGCTCGTTAACTTCTGGTTCCAGTAACCTTATGGCCTTCAGCGAGTCTGATTCTATTTGGAGTGGCCATGCTCCCATATCCAACGCTACCTTTACCCCTTCTTTGATTGCGCGCAGTTCCGCCTCTACTACATGGCATAGAGGAATCTTGATAGCAAATCCTCCTCTGAACAGGCCTTTTTGATCTCGAATCACCCCAGCTAATTGAGCGTAGCATTCCTTCACTTTCACAGCAGCATCCGTGTTGCACTTAAACCATATTCTTCTAGGGCATGTCCACCCTAAAACTTCCAATTCTTTACTTGGATCAAGAACAGGGCTTCGGCATGTTGTCCAAGCTTCCTTATTGGCTCGATTCCCTGGTCTGGAAAAATCTACCTCATGGATTTTTTTAGTAATACGAATAATTTAGTCCAACTCTGGATTAAAATAAAATTTTGTAATTATTTTTAATACTCATGAATTAATTTGGCTTAATTGGATTATATCCAAATGATTTCAATATTTTTAATTAATCATTCTTAATTTTTATTTTATTTTATTTTATTTTGATAGACACTTTTTATATATAGAAAATGGAGATATTACATATACCATAAGTGAATGCCAACAAACTCTTTGCTAAGAGGTATTGATTTGAACATCACCAATTGAACAATTCTGTAATGGTATTTTTAACCTTATTAGTTGTTCAGGTACATCTTTGTATTTGTTATACTTATAGATCCAGGGTCTTTAGGGGGAGAAAGATTTTTGTCGACAATATTACTTGAATACCATAATTTGTTCTTGCTTTTAATTATATTATTGTGCTAAGTGGATATGATCGTTCCTAAACTAGATCTATTGGGCTGTGTGGATCACTCTCTAATAACCCAGATAGGGTACTCCCTAGGTGGATTTAAGGCGGGATGTGATAGATGGTATTAGAGCCCAAGTTTTCGGACAATCATAACCACAAAACACAGTAATGAAAGCATCTTTGAGTCATAGACCCAGAAGTGACTCAAATTTTCTTAGAAGTGAATAATAGAAAACTTGGATTATAAACTTGAATAAATGAAGCATAATACATCTTAGTTGAATAATACACAATAATTAAAGTTTATGACTTGTACTTGAGTTGTAGTCATGGTTAGAGTTAAGTTGTCAGTTTTATGTATTGTGTATAATATCATTTTTTTATTTTAATTTAAAAATAGAATTAGTTGGATTAATCAATGCGTGGCATAGAATTAAAAGAAGTTGTATGCATTTACTAAAAAAAACTTTATATTACGTCTAAATTATTTAGACATATATTTCAAATATCTAGAAATATCATAGGCTTGTTTGGTTCCATGAGTCTGGAGATTTCAAATATCTAAAATTTCAAATCTACCGACTCATAATTCATAAAATTAACTGTTTGGTTGTGGAATGAAATCTGTGGATTCATCCTAAAAAACTATTTGGTCAACGTGATTTTTGTGAATTCGCAAATGTTTAGCGCATTTATAGTCACAATGAAATCTCTAGATTTCACTTCATACATATAAATCTACATATTCATGTTTTTAGTGTAAAAAAATGAATATGTAGATTTCATAAATCCATAGATTTTCACAACCAATCGGATATAAATTTCAGATTCATGAACCCAGAGATTTGAAATCGCTAGATTCATGTAACCAAATAGGGTCCAAATTAAATGAATGATTCTTGAATCCAATTCAAGCCAAACTACATTATCAAGCTTTTTTTTTTTTTTTTTTTGTACCAATATTTTAAAATAATAAATAAATTATTCCGAACAATTCTTTGAATGGTTCTTCTATCATATCAGTGTTTACAAAATAGTAAATCAGGTGATGGATAGGCAGACCGAAGATTATTTAATTAAACATGTTACATATTACCTTCGAATCTCTTTTGCAAGTGGACTCTGTTGGAATGCTGTCTACGGATCTAGGAATTGTTGTATCTTGGAGGTAAGAACGTCAAGGTCAAACCCAGCAGCATGAATGGGGCGTTCAAATACCTTAAGGAAAAGTACGGTTCGTACACCTCAACTCACCCTGTGAAAGTTCGTGCTGGTTTTCCTTTCGCTCATTCCACTACATTCAAATAAGTGATTCTGACATAAGATATATTCGATATATTCGTTTCTCCTTGATTCTGTTATTGGTCTGTCTATACTGTGTCTCTGGTCTTCTGGTTCTAACAAACTCTAATCTCTTGTTTTTATTTTTTCCCCCTTTTAGGAGAGCAGTTGTGAAAATAGATTTCTTCTTTAATCGATTATCTCTATATGTGTATCAGTTGAGTCGCGTTTTTGGTCGAATGACTAAGATTTTTTTATTATAAAAAATTAAATATCTTAGAATTTTTGTAGAAATTGTAGTTTTGATTTGATTTAATGTATTTAAATAAGAAGAAAAATATAAAGTTTCCATTTTAGAGAAGCTGCAAAAATTGAGATTTTGTCGAAATCGTGGTTTTGCCAAATGACTGAGATTTTAAAATTAAATATCTTAAAATTTTTGTAGAATTCGTGGTTTTGATTTGACTTTATGTATTTAAATAAGAAGAAAAATATAAAGTTTCCTTCTTAAAGCTGCAAAAGTGAAATATTTGTCGAGATCATCATACAACATCTGAGGGAGGTTAATGCAGTCGCTGACTTTTTGGATCGTTTGGTTTCAAACGAGGATGAAGTAGAACTTCAAGTTGAAAATTTGCCAAACTAGCTCTCGGTTATTATCGAGCAAGACCGGAATGACTACAATTACTTTCGTTCCTAGTTTCTATGTAATATTTATATCTTAGTATTAATATAAAGTGCCTATTTAACCGATTTTTTTTTTTTTTGTCGATATCGTGGTTTTTGCCGAATGACTGAGATTTTAATATAAAAACTTAAATATCTTGAAATTTTTGTAAAAATCGTGGTTTTGATTTGATTTTATGTATTTAAATAAAAATAAAATAAAAAGTTTCCATCTTAAAGCTGCAAAAGTGAAATTTTTGTCGTGGTTTTTGCCGAATGACAGACTTTTTTACATATATAAAAAATTAAATATTTTGGGATTTTTGTAGAAATCGTGGTTTAAATTTGATTTTATGTATTTAAATAAGAAAAAAATATAAAGTTTCCATCTTAAAGCCGCAAAAGTGAAATTGATTTGATTTTATGTATTTAAATAAGATGAAAAATATAAAATTTCCATCTTAAAGCAAAAGTGAAAATTTTGTCGTGGTTTTTGCCGAATGACTGAGATTTTTTTACTATATATAAAATATTAAATATCTTGGAAATTTTGCAAAGATCGTGGTTTTCATTTGATTTTATGTATTTAAATAAGAAGAAAAATATAAAAGGTATCAAGAAAAAATTAATAAAAAATTAAATGACAGAAAAATAAATACACAAAATAAGATATTTGAACAAAAATAAAGGATATAATAGTCAAGTCAAAAATTTGCGGAAAAATAAGAGTACATGCTTTTATAATAGTAGTATGATATGATATATATATATATATATATTAGGGGTGTCAAGGGTGTGGTTTGAGACGGTTTCAGGTTGGGCCTAACGATTTTTGAGTGAAAAACACTTAGCCCAAACACGGTCCCATTAGCAAAATAATGGTTTCGGGCAGGTTTTGGTTTGGTGCGATTTGGGTTCGGTCTAACTAACTTAGATTCGGGTTGACTAACGGTTTATGGTGTGTAAGAAAAAGAACAAGAAGAAACAATTGAGCATCCTACAACAAAAATGAAAATTATATGGAAAACAAAATTGTTATTAGTCAATTTCCATTAAAAAAAACCCACCCATTCTATAGAAATCAAGAACCTAAATATTAAGTAGTAAAATGACTATTTTATCTTTGAATTCATGCTTAATTTTTTAAATTGTCTATACCAACTACCTAATGGTAATACAATGATTTAAATACTATTTAATGTAAAATTACAAACGGGTTATAAATGGGTTGTGGTTCAGTTTCGGGTGGGTGCGGGCTCCACAACCCTTAGCCCAATTACCTTAAGGGCCGGGTCGGGCTATAATGGATCGGTTTGGGTCGGTTTTAACGGTTCGGACTATAAATTGACTCCCTTAATATATATTTTCCTGTAGAGAGAGTTAGTATTGGGAATATTACTAATATAGGGGCCACGGAATGGGTGCGAACCAAGACTCTCCATGGGAGTTTGGGTTTTTAACCGTTCAACTATATCATGTTGTGGACAATAACAACTATATTATGTTGGGGGACCTAGAAAAGAAACAAGCGAATATGACGGTCACCACCGGATTGGTCTCGACCAAGGTAAAATTTCGTCTCCTGAATTGGCTAAGCCAAACCGATTTACACATTTGGCCCCTATAGTTGAAGCAGATCGATTGAACCTTACTTGACAACATCCACGACCATCACAGTTTATATATTTCTCACCGGCGAGTGACGATTTCATTTTTTAAATGTCTTCTTTCCTTCAGGTCAAAATTCCCCACCGGTGGCGGTGACCGTGTCCCTGACCCGGTCTACACCTGACCAAAACCAAATTCGACAATCATCGACCCAATAAAAGGAAATGGTCGTGTCCGGGTCAAATCAATATCATCATGCATGCGGATGACATACAGGGAGAATTTGGTCATTATTCCATATCCTCATATTCCAAATGTCTGATCTGACGTAAATTTTTTTGACTGAGGTGGGAAACGTAGAAAATCAGAAAAGAAAAAATTTACCCCAAACATTGTATTGTATGGTCTACCTGACGGCCAGGATTTACTGAACCTTGACCTTGGACGCCCGCGTGCTATCAATAAACTCGTGTACTGACTGCATTTTCTCAAATATAAAAATATCCCCCGTTCACTCCTCACGTTCAACGTTCCTCTTCCTCCCAATAATGGTTAAAGAAATTAATTTTCCTTTCCCACGTGCCAGTGCCACATGCCATACATTACATTCTATCTATAAATCCCATGAAGCAAACGGGGATCCAAGTGCAGCAGCAGCAGCAACGAAGCTCAAGCTTATTTGGTTTTCGCTTTTCAGTTTTCAGTTTTCCCTTCCCCGTTCCCCAACTAAACATTCCTTTCGAATTCCTGTTTCCTTCTCCATGGGTGAAGCAGCAAGGTGACCTTTTTATTCTCTCTCTTTCCAAATAAAAACTATTTCTCGGATAATATTTCTGCACAGTACAGTAGTTAAATGCTCTGCTTGGATTTTTCTTTGTTGCAGCGCCGTAACAATAGTGACCGTTGATGTCCATAAGGCTAAGGAACTCATTCACTCAGGCCATCGTTACATAGACGTTAGGTTTGTGGATTATTTGGGATCTTAAGGGTTTTTTTTTTTTTTTTTTAATTTCCCCCTCCCTTTCTCTAGAGTTGCTTTTAAATTTGTTCTTGTTATTGCAATAACAGGACAACAGAAGAATTTCAGAGAGGTCAAGTTGATGTTGATAACATTTTGAACATTCCTTTCTTGTTTTTCACCCCAGAAGGTACTCTAATTCTCTACTTACCCCCTCCCCTTCTGGTTTTCCCACCTCTTTTTTCCCTAATGGGCAGCAAAAGATATTTAATTAATTAATTTGGTTCTACTGTCCGTTTGGAAATTTCAAAATTCAGGGAGATCGAAGAATCCCCAATTTCTGGAGCAGATCTCTTCTTCTTGCAGCAAAGATGATCTTCTTGTACTGGTAACCATTTATTGTCTTGTCTCTTCATTCACTGAAAGTGTGTTTGTCACTATGGATGAATAAAATATGATCCAAGGATAATCTTTACAGGTTGTGTTTGTCATTATTTCCACTTTATCCATGGATAATCTTTTATTCTGAGCCATGGGCCATGCTTTATTTGTGGCTATCATTTCTCAAGTCAATAAAATATCTTGGGTAGATATAATTCTTCTAATTAAGAAAAGATACCAATAACTTAAATATCACAGATATCAATAATTTAGATGGAAGAGTAGTTACCCTATTTGACTTTTTGCTTTTAAACTGTGAAGGGTTGTCAAAGTGGAGTCAGATCAGCTCTTGCATGCACAGAACTTCTCGAGGCTGTAAGTTTTTATCCCCTTCACAAATGACTTGGGATAACTATGTAAGACAAATGAGTTTTTGAGAACCAGCAGAAATGGAGCTACTTGCATTTGGAAACATCATGATTGTTGATACTTTGTTCTCTTGGTAATTTGAAATTGCAGGGTTTCAAGAATGTGAATAACATGGGAGGAGGATATGCAGCATGGGTGGAGAATGGCTTCGGCGTAAAGAAACTACAAGAGCAGTGTCAGCAGTGATGAAATTCCAGCTTAATTATCTAGTTTAGCTTGTAATGGTGGCGAAAGTTGATAGATCAGAGCTTTAGCTAGTCCAGTTAACAACTTATATGATGGGTTATCTAACCCTTCGTCGTGTCTTTCTCTTTTTCATTCCAAAATACAGCTCTCTTGTGATTTCGGATGGATACCTCATCCATCCTTTACTCGCTCTGTCCTCTTCCATTAATAAAAGCTCTGCTATCAATTTTCTGGTACGCATGAAAGTTTATGTATTGTAAGAGTTACTTACTAAATAAAGAACGATTAAAATTTTCTGTCTCATTTGCATATGGTTTGGCCAAATTGATGTTATTTATTTATTTATTTTATAATAAGAAAATTTTGGTCCAAATCTATTTCAAATTTTATATTAGGTCTGTATTATTTTTGCAAATATAATTACTGAATTTAAAAACCATGTTGAATTTGTTTAGTAAATGAATGATTCTTGAAGTCAATTCAAACCCACACTATATTGTCAAAGCTTCCTCTCTCTGTTTTTCTTAATAACCAATTCTTTTATGAATAGAATAGATTATTTTGAACAATTCTCTGAATTTCAAATATAGTAAATAAGGTAATTGATGTCGGACCCAAGATTGTCTAATTAAATGGTTACATATTAAATCCCAGATTATTACAAAATAGATTTATAGAGATATTCAGAAAACAGAGTGAATTTCATGTGACCAAACAACTCCTGCAAAAGACAATATAACTAATTTACCCTTCATGTAAAAACCCCAAATTTGCAGGGGAGATCATTGAAAGTTGAGGTTAATTATCTACAAATCTTCCAAAAAATATTCACAACCAACCTTATATAATGAACTCAAGAAGGCCCATCCTTCAGTTGACTCTTATAAAAAATAAAAATAAAAAACCCTGCTTATAAAATCCCATTGAGCTAAAAAAATTGATATGCAAATCAAAGAAGACAACCAACAGTTCCTTCTCTATGGTCAACTAATTGATGCTCTCTCTCTCTCTGAACTATTTTCTGTGGAGATGTTAAATGGTTCTCTGCTCTTGCTTGGATTTTTCTTTCTGGCAGGGTTGTAGCAGTTGCAACCGTCGATGCCCATAAAGCTGAGGATCTCATTCAATCAGGTCATTGCTACCTAGATGTTAGGTATGTGAATTCGTCTTATTCTTCTTTTTTCTTCCTTTGGTGGAAAAAGCAATTTCTTTTATCTCTCAATTTCAAGGGTTGGTGTTGATTTGATTTGCCGCTTTGCCAACCTTTCATTCTCAGGAACCCAGAAGATTTTCAAAAGGTTGATGCAGATGTTGGTAACATTTTGAATGTTCCTTACTATGTTTCTACTCCAGAAGGTGTATATTGATCTATTCTTCTTTTACTTCTTGACTTCCCCAGCTCTTCTTTCCTACCAAGAGACGAGATTTTCAAATTTACTTCATTTTTTTCTTGGAAATCTTAAAAATCAGGCAGGATGAAGAACCCTCATTTTCTGGGTCAGGTTTCCTCCACTTGCAGCAAAGATGATCACCTCAACTCGGGTTTTTTTTTAATCATTATTATTTTTTTAATTCCCATCTCTCACATAGTTTTTCAAATGACGGAATGGATTTGGAGAATGTCCATATGATACAACCCACTAGGATAATCACAACAGTAAAAAGAAAATGATACAGTCACTTTTTTTTTATCGATCCTATTGAATCACGAAAAGTTACCTCTATCAAGAAAAAGAAAAGAAAAGAAAAATTCACCGATTCAATGGAATGTAATTTTTAGTATGAACTTGCATCGATTCCATTGAATTAAAAAGTTTTATTTGGCACAAGATGTATTTCTAGTCGTCACACTAAATATAGAAATGGCAACACTAGCTTTCAGAAAGCTTTACAAAGCATTAGAAGTGGTCATTAGTCTTGCTTGCACTTTTCATTTCATGTTGCACTTGTTTTTATGACTAATGCTGTCTTTTGTAATAGTAGTAGTTTATTATTTATATGAATGAATGATGTTTTTTTCCCTCTCTCTTTTTTAACAAATATCATAAAGAACTGAGTTCTGAGGATCTTGCCCAGATTGTGGGAATGATGCCTTGAAAAGCTTGTATTTTAGACTGTAATGATCTTTAGGTTGTAATTTTTTTTCTCTGTTTCTGTAATTCAAGCTACCTTTCTCCGAAAAACATCCAAACATCATAACTAAGATCTATATCTTTTGCTTTTAAACTATAAAGGCTTGTTTCACTGGTAATAGATCAGTTATTGCAAAAATGGATCTTCAAATCGTTATAAGTTTATATTTCATTACTTTTTTTTTCCTAAAATACACATAATCCGAGAATAAAAAGTAGGTATAATTTTTTTTCTCTGGGTTTTTCTTTTCTCCAATTGCAGGGCTTCAAAAATGTCAGTAACATAGGAGGTGGATTGAAAGCATGGATGGAGAATGGTTTTGATGTAAAGAAACCCCAAGAGGAGGAGATGTAATGAAGTTCCAGCTTGTTTTTGTAATAAACTTTGAGCAAAGCTGTAGCAATTTGGACTGTTGGATTGTTTTTACAAGTAAAGATCTCTTGGGCCAATGACAACGGGCCTGCAACTCAAAGAGTTTCTTACTTTAACAGGCCCAATTTATTGGCCAGGAAAGAGGCCTAAGTGCCTAACGTTAGGCCCAATCAACTACCCCACTAATCATTTTTTCCAAAAGGGCACTTTTTATGTGCGGAGGATGAGGATATTACATATATCATATGCTAGAGTCGAACCAATAGCTTCTTCACTAAAAGTATAGGTCAATATCAATCAACCTCAACGATTTTCTCATTGTGTTGAGGAATATTTATCTATTTTCCCCTTCTTTGTTCTCTTCTTTTCCAACAATACCAAAAGAGCAATGGTAACCATAGTCAGAACATATTATCAGACACCAAATCTTCAATGAAATTAAAGCTAAAGAATTTAGTTGAGTAGAATTACATGTCTAGTATTGTTGGAAAAGAAGATAACAAAAAAGGGAAGAACAGATGAATCTTCCTCAACACAATAATAAAATTGTAGAATTTCTGCCACCGTTAGTAGAGAGAGTGAGAGAGAGCTTTTATGGAGTCACGAAATAGGGATTTACCGTCATGAACATAGAATATAGACGAGAAAATTGTAGAGATTCCATGTATTGTTCTTAATTTTGTGAACAGAGAGGAGAGAAGAAAATAGAAGAAGATTTTAAGAAAAATCACATTTGGTTTAAATTGGGTGACCATAAGATTATTTAATACCACATGGCACACAATCTTAGATGAAAATTGCAGGGAATTGTAGGGAATGTGAATCCATTATGACGAAACATTTTATGAAAACTATGCTATTTTCACACATTCAAAGCAACAACGATACTATTGTAAGAAATTTGAAAACTCTACTGGTCATAGAAGCTGCTTACACTCCAAATCTAAAGTGGTCGAGCTTGACCACCTGTTATGTTATTTATTATTAAAATTATTTTTTGAGTTTGAGTGGTGTAGTTAAAAGAGTAAAAAAGAAAGAAAAAAAAGTTGGTCTAGATTTAATCTCGACCATCAAAATTGATCTGGACTATAGGCAGCAGCACTGAAGCCAGATCCGGGTGGAATAACCAAGTTATACAGCAAAAGATGCTCTTTACCCTTTTATTATTGATCAAGCAGTAATAGAACATGCGCGGTTGCTGCAGGGGTTTCGGACAATGCTTCAACTGACACCATAAATGGAAATGGGAATTAGGAAGGTCGGAAGCTAAGCAGCAGAAAAGCCCCTGAGAGAGGTTGGAGCGAATACTGATTGAACAGAGAACTCAAAACGCATATAATCATCGTATATACCTAGAAATAAAGGTCTTCTCATGGAAGAAGAAAGGTCCTTGCTCGAGAGCTCTTCATGGGCGCTGGCGACGGTCACAACCGTGATGGTTTTATTTTCTTTTTTCATCCACAGTTTCTTTAAATGGTTTGGCAAGGTAGAACATCCTTCACTAAGGTTTGTCTTCTGTTTTATGTGTTCTTCAGTCTGTTTTATGGTTTGTCTTCTTTGACAGTGGTTGGATACGTCCGGAACGAAAGCACTTCCTCGTGCTTTTGAGAAGATCAAGGAAGGTAACATTTTCCTTTACCACTTTTGGAACAAGGGTTTTTCTTTCTTTCCTAGTTTGACAGCGTTTTGGGCTCTGATTCCTTGATTCTTGGCTCTGTTTCCAGAACTAATGCTTTTTGGGTTTTTATCACTGTTGATGGGTCATTCCACGATTTGGGTTTCTACAATTTGCGTCAGACACTCGGCCATAAGCCACCGATTTGCCCCATGCGCAGTGAAAGATAACACTAATGAGAACAGGCCTGTAGAACGCATGCTCATTGAAAGCATGCATTCTTTGAATCACTCGATCATCCAAAAGCGGGAAAAGATCCAGAGAGATGATAAATACTGTCCTGAGGTACTTTTATTTCCAACATACATTTGGATTGACTATTTTTACGTGCCTGATGAAGCATGATCTAATCAGTGGGTACTAGGACACTAGATTGACCTGGCCTGGCATGGGTAAATTAAAGTTAAGGCTTATTGATTTAACGCATTTCTCTAGCTCAGAAATATTTAGCTTAGGGCTGAAGTTTCTAAGAACTGTACTACGTTGCTCTTCACTGACAACTAATTCTATTTCCACCAATTACTGGTTCTCTAACAATAATGCTTGTCATTCGCATTACTTATTTCAACTCATTCATATTTCTAATGGCTGTCGAAGGCAAAGAATGTTACTAATGGCTTTCAAATAAAATCTCAATTGAAAGATTCCAAGGGTGATACACTTGCAGATTTAATACTAAAGGGTTAGAGCTCCAGTAATTTGGCTCATTTGAAAGGTCCCTTCTAGATTTCTCCCCCCTTCCTCCCCCCCCCTCCCTTAAAATCAGAACTACTTCTAGTAGATGTTGACACTCTTTTAAATGTTGAATTCATTTTTACGTTTGTTTTTGATCTCCTCTTGCTTATTCTTCAGGGACTTGAACCTTTTGCTTCATATGAAAGCCTGGAACAGCTCCACCGTTTATTCTTTGTTCTTGCTATTACCCATGTTTCTTATAGTTTTAACTCCATTGCTCTAGCAATACTGAAGGTCAGTCTTCCTACAAGGTACAAGTATGTATTTTCCGTACATTAATGTTTTTAGTCCTCCGCTTTTTCGAATAGTACTTCAGTTTCTTTTCTAGTTATGTAGATTAAAAGCTGGAAGATATGGGAAAGTGAAGCAAGGTCAATGGCTGTTGATGAGTCAAAAGGTAAGAATTTCTTGTGGTTGTCTACATTGCTATATTTCCCCTGCACTTACTTAAAGTGATAATTTTTTATTGTACTACTTCCCTTGGAGGAACCTTAATGCTTGCTCAAAGTAGTGTTGACAAGGTTATTGGGTACAAAATATAAACCCTTCTATGCTTGTGCCTGGATATATAATTTTCTTAGCAGTTCTTTCAGTTGTTTGCCTTTCATACTTGTAGGATCCTCAGGGATTACTACGGGGAATAGTAGAAGTTTGAGCGTGTCTACTGTCATTTTCCACCACACCTCCCATCCATGGAGCCAGCATAAATATCTCGTTTGGATGGTAATCTCACGTGTTAAAAGTTTTAGTTTGCCTTAAAAAGAAAGCAGATTTGTTCTAAAGATAAGATCAAGAAAAATACTCTATTGTTTTTTAGAGTCCATCTCAAGGATTGAGCTTGTATTCTTCAAAGTGCATGAAGTTCAAGACATGGTTCTTTAGAGACCTTAATGAGTTGGCACTTGAACAATATGCAATGGATAATTTAACTGACTCTTTAACTCCCCTATGTGCAGCTATGTTTCTTCCGCCAATTCTGGAGTTCTGCAAATAAATCTGAATACATGACACTGCGCTTAGGCTTTCTTAGTGTAAGTTTTTTACCAAATATGTACCAGTTATTGAACTTCCAGACTGGATTCTATAAAGAAGAGTAGAAAAACCTCATCCTATTATAGTACTAAGAAGTTTACTGAATACAACGTTTGGTCACAATCTTGCAAAGATTATGCTTGGATTGAATTTTCATATGTACTATCAGTCTTAGCTTGCCACCAGTTAGCCCCAGAAATTTTTAATTAAAAACGCCTTTGTTTTGGTGATTTGGTGTTGTATTTCAATTAGGTAATCAAGTTCAAATTGAAAAAATATTTACCCAGCCAAGTCTAGGTGAATGATATATCCATGCCTTGTTCTTCTTAGATCCAGGAGAATTCTATGCCTTCTGGATACATCAAAAGCTGTCCTTTGAAAAGAAATAGTTACTTAAAATACAATGCTGTGTTATACATACATGCATGTATACATACTAGGAAGATATCATTGCTAGTCACTAGAGTACATTTTCTTTATTTGCAGAATCATGCACTTCATATGTCCTACAATTTCCATACTTATATACTGCGTAGCATGGAGGATGAGTTTCTTGATATCGTAGGTATCAGGTACATCTTACCCCAACCTCTCAATATATCTAAAGATCGTGCATTCTAGTTGAACTTTCAGTTTGGCTAGTACAGGTAGTTAAATTATTTAATTCATTGTTACAGTTCTAGATCTGCTTGTGCTTATGATAAACATTTGATTTCTGGATTACTCCCACTCTGACTCTGGGGGATTTTTTTTCTTCTTCTAGTAGATCTAAGAATGTTGCGTTTAGTTGGTTCAATATGGATGGCTAGGAGAGAGTCATCCATTATTGCTCACAATTTCAACTCGTTGAAAGGCGACCAGAATATCACACTACTCTGTCATTAGCCCTCTCCATCAATATCACTGTACTCTTTCTCTTAAAATTAAGCTGTCCTTTATCAATTCTTTTTGTATGAACAATCCATATTAGTAGTATTTGTCACTTGCTTCTAGTTGGTATGCTTTGTAATTTCTAGAATAGCTTGATCTATTTATCAGATTCTCATTCGTTACTGGAGCAACTACCGTATTCTTTAATTTTTTATCCTTTGGTGCTAATTGGTCAATTCACTTCTATTAACTCATGATTTTGTAGTTTTCCTCAGCCCTCACAGTTACAGTCCCCATGGATATCGCATTCTCCCCCATGAAATAGGGAGCCTGTTTCTTGAATTTGCACATTTTATCAAAAAGTAAATGGGTGGCAGTTTTGAGGGATGGAAACCCACAGGCAAAAACTTCGGGTGGGAACTTTTATATGCCATGTGGCCGAGATCTACCAAGTTCCCCTAATGACATGTGGAGTTTCAGCTGATCATTGTTAGCTAAAAGGGTGACATGAAAAATGAGTTGCATCAACATACAAGGGAGTTGAATGATGAAGGATAAAAGGTGGTTGTGGGTGATAATTAACACATGGAATTGTCATATCACTCTTCCACGTGGAAGGGCCAAATTTGTCCATGTGTTGCTGACCACAAAAACTTCCACCAAAATAATTGCCAAGCTTCTTAGAAAAGACTATTATCATCAAATTGTTCAATTAGATGAATAACCATTCTGAATCTTTAGACAACATTCTGTTCTTAGGAATGCATTTGGTACTTTTCCACCCTCATGATTCCATAAATACACAAGTGTATCAATCACTTTCCCCCATATACTGATCGTAACTGTTATATTGTCATTATCACAAGTAGGCTTCTTGTGAATGGTGATATCACTTTGTACTGATGCTAACATGATTCACTCCAAAAATTTCCATTCCAAATTTGGCTACTTCTAACTGATCATATCATTTGAAAGTTCTTTGTGGCCCTTTTTGCAGTGTGCCTCTCTGGGTGTATGCCATATTATGCATTTTTCTCGACTTTCATGGTCAGTTTGCTGAATTCTAGCATCCTTTTATGTTTTCTTAGTAGCGATTGGATATATAGTAGCTCGCAAGCATGTATTAAATGGTTGAACAGATTCTGGGACAAAGAAGACCACAAGATGCTAGCTTATGATATCTGATAAGATCCTGCTGCTCCAATACTAAGAATGTGAATTACAGCAAGAAACTAAAGATAAACCTGGTTTTGATGGTTTCAGTCACCCCCTACACCAAATGGTGCCCTCAGAGAAAGGCTGCCTGAACCTCACATAAAATAACCCATAAACTTTACTCACACCTTCCCCCTTTTATAAGTGACCAACCAGCTGTTGGTTGATAACGCCACTCCCATATGGACTCCTCCCAGGGTCCTAACAAAATCCTATGGAAGTAATCATACTTATTTAGTTGCTTATGGCAGTGCAACTCACACGCAGTGGCATTCTTATTGCTGGGTGTATCAATTCATCAAATCAATGACCACATTAAGAAAGTTTTCAGTGAACCATTTAAATTTTCAAGAGGACTTTTACATGAACTATACATTGTTTCTTCTTTTATTTTTATTTTGCTTCTTTTGTCTTAAACTCTCTGAAGCTTGAAAAGTCTGCCATTACACAGGAGCTGTTTCTTATTTTTGGGTTTCTTTCACTCCTGTCATTGTAAGTCCTCTTACCGGTTGTCTTTTGCTTCTTCCTGGTTGAATGCCAGAGTTCAATATTTCATTAACAAATTTTCCTTATATAAATATCAAAGGTCCTCCTGCTTGTTGGTACAAAGATGCATCGAATAATGGTAAAGTTGACTATCGAAATTACGGATGCAACTCCTTCTCTTGGAAATCAATTTAACCTGAGGGATGAGCTCTTCTGGTTTGGGAGGCCCCAAATTTTGCTTCAGTTTATACAACTAGTTTTGTTTCAGGTGAGAAGAGCACAAGTATTTCAAGGTAAAATTTTCTATAATGTGATGTCTTCCAAGTGCTCATATGTTCTTGGCTGTTTGATTTGCAGAATTCATTTGAGATGGCAACATTTATTTGGTCATGGGTAAGTCAGAATTTACTATTAGCTAATTCAGTACTTTGTTTTAAGTTGAGGGGGATTAATATTCTAACTAAATCATGGGTTTTGAATTCATTTACTCACTGGCGTATTGGTTAATGAGGGATGCGTGCAGGACTAGCCCACCGTTCAATGGGTTCAACCACTTGATCAATGAAGATGAGCCCATTAGGAGTACTGGCCTTAACTACCTGTCTATACTTATACTATGTTCAGCTTCACATTTGTGGCCTGTATAATCAGAGATGTCTTATGGATTCTGGTTCACCAGGAGGCATCTATTATTTGGATTTTGGTTATCTATGCTATATTCTCTGGTTTGTCTCATTAGTGACTGACAAGAATGGCTGGGCCATGAAGAAGGGAGGATTATGTGACTTGGATTTGTTTGTGGGAAAGAAAAAGGGATAAAATACTATATCTACTTTTCATTCCCACTCAATATTGACTTAGTAAATAACATACCATCCTAATATTTTACTTCATTCAGGTGAGCCCCTGATGCAATTGCATTAGGCACTAATGCTGCATGGATCCCTATCCAAGCTTGGGAGGCTCATAAGGTTCCTTATGAAAGTCCAAAAGGTTGGAATGACCCTTGCGTAGTTATATTATGGATTGAATCTTCTATTTTCTCTGGTTTCATTGTAATGGGCCTAAATTATGAGCTGCTTATAAAACGGGGATAAAGTTAGAATATGGGATTAATAGTTCAGGGTTCGAGTTACATTAGAAGAGTTAATAGCTATATTAGAGATTTGTTTTGATTTTCATTACTTCATTGAGTGTATTAGACTGGCTAGCAGTCGAATTTTAGAAGGTCTTTGTATATGTTAATACACTCCCATCAATTAGAAATGATTTGAGTAATGAAAATGAGATCTTTAAGAGTATTGGGTTGTTTAGTGCATATGGGATTCATATCCCCTTCCATTGATCTCATTTCTTCTCTTTACAACACAGTTGTCTCAAATATTTGATTGTTGGGCCTGCTTGAATTGGATAATAATCCAGATTTATAGAATAAATTAACCCCACTATAGTTTAGTGTCTTCATAGGTTTCCATGGATAATCTCTACCTTCATTTGTTCTTCTAATTATTTTGGGTAGAGCAATCTCTTAGTTCAGTGACTTGCAAAGGCTAGTTGAAATAAACCATCTCTTTGGACGAAAGGAAGCCAACTTGTAAAGGAACTTCTTGAGGTATCCACTGATTGCAGTTTACATTTTCATGTAAAGTACATTTATTGATGCACTGATTTGTTAGCAACACTGATGGTATATTAGGTTCCCATGATTTCCGATGGCTAGTATTTCAAAATTCCTCCCCTATAAAATACGAATTCTCTTGTTTGATCCAATTATTCATGATACTTCATATCCTATGCTCTTAATGATTAATTTTAGAATTAGATGTTATATTCTTTATTTTGTTTCATTCCCTTTGCAGAAGTATGAAACAATGAATATTTCTTCTTGTTTTCCAATAACATGAATCCTTAACCAGTCAAAGGTGCCAGAATAACCCCATCTTGAAACTTAAAAGGAATTTGTATGAGAAAACCATGCTTTTATCTAAAGAGTATTGTCATATTTCAAGTTTGATGGTTTAAGATTTGACAGATTGTTCATCTAACAGTATGATAGGTTTTGGTGAAGATATGCAAATTGTTGGACCTTTCAAATCTTTACATTCTTCAGTTACGGTTTCTCTCCTCATCTTTTCCAGTGGGAAATAAAGGGACCTTCCTGCTTTATGGACAACAATGTATGCATGGCTATCCGCTTGACTTCTGGGTATGTCTTTGTCATCATTATGTGGTCTCCATAATGAGCCTGTTGAATACTCCCCACCACGATCCCCTTTTCATTTCTCCCATTGAAGTCGTTAATCTGTTGTGACAACTCAATGTCCATAATCATTGATCATGATAAGTGCCTCCATTGATCAGAATGTGGATATCATTGTCATGCTACTTTTACTGTAGCGGTTAAGAAAGTTAATGAGTACATGATTTCTATATAGAATATAACTCACATTTAACATAAGCTGGATGTAGATGGAGATAATCATTCTTTTTGTCCTGCATGAACATTTCTTAGGCAATGTCCGGTGGTCTAGGTGATCTGCAAGGTCCTATTCTCCCACATTGCACATATCAATGTGGCCCAATAGCCAATGAATTAGAAGTATATCAAAAAGGTGACCTATTTCCAAAACAAAATTTAAGATAACTAACATAATTATTCCTTTAGATAGAATTACATTGAGACAATCAATGATATCTATGTGTCAGAGCTCACACTCCTCTCTTTATTGAATATGCTGTTACAGCAGGATTCAAGCAATGTACTAAACCAAAATTTTCATATTTTTTCTGTTGATTTGCTTGTGTACTTGGGGTTCTTTGGATAAAGGGCATCACTATGATTTGCTTCATTTACGAAATAGTCCATATAGAAGAGTTGCAGCATAGCTTAACTCGTTTTTGGTTTTTCATAAAAGATGGAACTATCATGTGTTATATATGGTGGTCCCTCTCTCTCACAATTTCTGAAACTCAACATTATCAAATGAGAAGGTTATTTCCTCCTCAAAGCTTCATTGTGCTACCGTTTTCTGTATTTTCTTCTCTTTCGATTTAAGGGACTGCCAGTGAGTTTGACATCCATAGTTGCCTATGGTCTTTAATATCCACTATAATCTTTTCAGACGGCAATTGCTCAGTTACGGATCCAGATCATATGGTTTGTTAGTATTATCAAAGGAATTTTTTATCTGTTTTAGAATTGTCTATTGTTCTGAGGTTGTTATAGCTAAACCCAGCTAATTGTGACATTTCCATTCAAGATCCCAGTCATTGATGTCAAAAACCTAGAGAAACTTGCATACGCCTAGCTATGCCTAGCTACGCCTATAGTCTTTCACATACATGTAAAAACATTTTAGTCATTTTTTCTCCTTTCTTCCAGAATATTTCTTGTATCTTCCAGCTATGATCTTTAGCTGTCATGGTGACTGCTTGAGTTGGAAGTCTCGTTATGTAACTTCTGTAAGGACCTTTAAGAAACAAAGAGTTCTGTGGACAACAAAGGAAAATCCTCTGATTCTGTCCGTGGCTAAGGTGAAGCATATAGATTTCAACTATGGCCAAATTCGAAATTTGTGAAGATATATAGGATAGGTTCTGGTAGCTCTGTATCTGTTGAGGTCTGCTTTGGATCAGCTGAATTATTCCCAGCTAGAGAGTTCTGTACTGTATCATCTACCACTAACGGTAGGGAATAGGTAATCTAATTGGAGGCGGATTGCGGTCCATCAGTGGAAGAGGCAGAGATAGACAAAAATGGCAAGAAGTAGGGGCTGCAGTTATAGTTGATGAAGATCGAATGGAGTTCGGTAAAAAGTTTTTTCTCAGTTGAGGCACCCAATGGGAGGGACCTTGCTTCACTGAATAATCAGTTCACTCAGGTGTTTACCTTTTAACTGGCAAGAAGTAGCAGGAGGCACCCTGAGAGGGAAACCCCCCCCCCCCCCCCCCATCTCCTTGATCCTTGCAATACACTGCCAATGTATCAATTGGATTTGCCCTCTGGATGCTCTACACTGGATGCTATCCTCCTTCCATGAGCTTGAGCAGCCCACTGGAAGAGAAGGATGTCAATCAAATCAGATGTCTCACACTGAACTCAATATTTCATCAATGCTTAGCCTGATGAGACATGAACATGTGACAGGATTAGAGCATAAATCAAAGTTTACAAGAAATTCCTTTAATATGGGGGGAAGTTTGTTTTAGAAGTCGGAGCAAACATAATCTCTTGAGATCAACAGAAAACGACTTCTAAGAGACTGACTTTTGAGAGATCTTGAAGTGGTATTTAATTTCCAAATATCCAATACTAATTAAAGGAGATGTTCATGGAAAGTGGTGTTGATGTGCCTCTGATAAAAATGAAGACTATGAAGTATCAAGTGAATATAGCCCTTCCTGACTTGTCTCCTCCTGTGGTAGTTCATCTGGCAAGTCAGCTGTTTCACTAAGCAAGATTTGTTGTAACATTAATGAACAAACAACCCATGCAGCCAGGGATGGTGGATCAATTGCAAATACGCTTTCTAGATCTCTATTTGCAATCTGTGGACCCCTACACACAGTACCCTTGCTTCTGTACAGCTCTGTAGGAATGCCTACGTTTTTGCATAACAAGCTCAAACAGAAATACCTGATTAGTGGATATTTGACAAATTGAGTTCTCCAATTGTTGACTTCTTGGTTATTGCAGGATCATAGTCCAGTGCTGGTGCAGCTATGTCACACTTCCACTTTATGTTATTCTTTCACAGGTCTGTTGTAAATTGTTTCCCATATTGTTATTCATTCATGGATCCTTCAATGTCTAAATTTGTGAGGTTTTAATATGTAGATGAGATCAAGATATAAGAACGTGGTTTCAGAAAATGTCAGATTAGCACTTGAAGGATGGAGTACAAGGGGAAGGGAAAAGTTAAGACATGGTCATTCTACAAGATCAAGCACCTCATCGAATTCCCAACTGGATGAGATGACTGATAGTCCTGGAGCTGCCTTAATTCGCTTGTCAAACAGATTTTCAAGATTCCGGAAAACCTGAAGCTCAAACGATGCATTCCGTGTGGAGGTGGATCAAATATACGAATTATAAACAACATCCAAGTTTGACTGTTTTTCACCAATTTCTTTTTCATTTTCATCTCAATGTGCAACCAACTAATGAGTAATGACAAGAATGTTGAAATAGATAGTAATCAGTATTTCCACTGCCTGTTATTCTTTATTATTTTTCTACTTATTCATGCCCTTTTCTTGAATCTCTGTGGATTGTGCACACTGGGTCCTCATTGAGATCAGAAAACCATCAACTGCTTTACTGATCATCAAGGTTTATACGAAATGGAAGTTAACATTGGTTCCACAATGGTTCTTTGGCAGGCCTGTAAATCTAGGGCCAGTGCTGGATCTAACCTGCTAAGTATTTGGTCAGCTAGGCTTTATATTGGGAGACATTGCCCATTGGGAAGGGCTGGGCAGGGTGAGTCCATTTCGCCTCAGAGAGGCTTTTCCACTTTCAAATTATTTTATCATATTCAAACATAGGCCCCATGCAATATATACAGTGAGAAAGCGTCATGATCCAAACTCAGGACAGGGCGGGGTCGGGTGCAGGGGTGGGGGCACCAGGATACGTGCCCTTCTTTTCCCATGATATCATTGCATGTATTGGTTTGAGAGCTCCATGCCCTGCGGCGAGATTCAGCAAAGCTGATAAGATGATATAAATCTATAATAATCACAGAACATATCCAGTTGTCTATTTTTGCAGTGACTAATGCATGCTATCTTATCTTGCTGAGTTCTATTGATCTGTTTATATCGAACACAAACAACGAGAAAAGTTTGGAGAATCAACCGACATTGTAGACTTCAAAAACTCAACATTGGGTCTACACTGTTGTTCTGAACAGGAAACTAGATTCGTAGAGCCAAAAGTGTCATTGGGTGGTGGGTGACTTTGAAGGCCTAACGAAGAATGCCGCCCCTCTCTCTCTCTCTTTTTCTGTGATTTGATACAGATGGGCCACCCATTATTTGACCTTTTTTTGCTCTTTCTGTTTGTTTACTAGTTTCGAATACTCTGAACACGCCCACCTTCATCTAATCAACCTTACCCAGAAGCTCAAAAAGAAAGAATAGAACTCAAAGGATCATGTCTTTTCACCAACTCTGCAATTCGCTACGTACATCTCCATCCGGGGATTCCAAGAAAGTGGTCTTTGCTCTGTTTCATCGTGCAACATTCTTATATGTAGAATAATTGTTGGCTGCTTGCTCATTCCACTACAGCTTTAGCTTCAGACTTCGAGATTCTCTTGGACTCTGAAAAATTTAACGTCGTTTCATGACCCAAAACCAATCCGAAATGGAGAGAGAACACGCTTTCCTCATTTGGCTCTCCTGTTTGTTTCGCACGAGAAATTTTTAATTCCCTAATTACCTCTTCTGTTCTCTTGCTTGTTGAGATTTTCTTCTACGAATTTACTTCATTTCTTACGTCTCTCTTTTCTTCATTGTTTCACCAGCTTTGGTTTCACGCAAAGAGCCTCGATGAAATCAAATCCATAGGGTAAGGGAATCAAGGACTGAAAGTTCGTGATCCAAGATAAGACCGATTCGTTCATCAAAAGAAGAAATTACGGTGCACAGTACATGATCAATTCGTCATTTGGCTTAATTGTATGTGTTTATTCCCCCTTATCTGGTTGATGACAAATTCGTAAATTGAGCGAAAGTGAGTGGCTTTTTCAAGAACTAAAACCCTTTATATTACCCACCAGTTCTCACTCTACTTTCTCAACTCAAAAACTCTTTCCATTCAAATCCAGCAACAGTAACTCAGAACAAGACTACGAAGCATGGCGATGGCGTTTGAGATGGTGATCGATCCACATTTCATTAATTTCATTTCTCGATTCCTTTAAATTATTTCTGAACGCTTCTCACACATGGATATATATAGATTCTGTTGAATTTCCTTTCTTAAATTGCGTTGAGGAGTTTCAAATTATTAACATAAATTGTGGATCTGTTGGTTAATGAATTTCAGGCGATCACAGGAATGTGGGTAACAGAAGAGTGCAGGAACTCGTTCATGGAGATGAAAAAGAAGAAGGAGCACCGCTACATAGTGTTCAAGATCGACGAGGGATCTAAGCTCGTCACCGTAGACAAAGTCGGTGGCCCCGCTGAGAGCTACGATGATCTCGCCGCTTCCCTGCCGGACGACGACTGCCGCTATGCTGTGTTCGACTTCGATTTTGTCACCGTCGATAACTGCCGGAAAAGCAAGATCTTCTTCATTGCATGGTTTGTCTCCTTCATTTGTTCTTATCTTATGTGTTCTTCATCGTACACTTCCACCGCTTCCACCGCTCTGCTGTCTGAGACCCGTGCCCAGCGGGAGAACAAATCAACTTTTAGTGTTTTACCATTTGGATAGGGGTATTTTAATAAATATAAATGAGCTTGGAATTTTCTTTTAGAGGTTTTTTTCTCTCTCCAAATTCTTTATTCTCTGTTTGTCAGAGGAGAAGAGCAAGAAACTTAAATTCTGACCATACTGAGATACGAGGAATTGTGAATTTCAGGGCTCCACCAGCATCGAGGATTAGAGCGAAGATGCTCTATGCAACCTCTAAATATGGATTGAGGAGAGTGCTTGAAGGTGTTCACTACGAAGTACAGGCGACTGACCCTACTGAGATGGGTATCGAAGTCATCAGAAACCGTGCCAAGTAGACACTATTTCTCGTAATTTCTACAGCAACACTAATGGTAGAAGGATATTGCTGCCCTTTTCTTTTCTTACCACCTCTCTAGAGAGATTTAAGGAACGTTCCTTTCTCCGTTTCTTCTTCTGTTTGCTTTTAGTCTTTGTTCACTTTCTTCAGTTCAGGAACTAATGTACTCTGATAATATGTAATAAAAACAAGACTACCTTTTTAAGGCCTAAATCAGTCATGATCCTTCACCCATATGATTTTTGGAAAATTTTCCAGTTCACATTGTGTTTGTGTGATATGTTCAATCCAAAACATAATTCTCACTTTTGTTTTGCTAATTAATTTAAAGTAAAATTAACCACCTCCAATTATCAAAGAAAAGTTAATCTAAAATAGGATCCAATACTTTTACCAAAAAGAAAATCCATCGATATTTTTCAATATTTTGAATTTTTTTAAAATTCCAATTAATACATGAAAATTTGCTATCTCTATCTCCACTTATGTTATTTCCCTCTTCCACATCTGCACTTCATTTAAGAAAGAGAGAAGATTTGGATTTGAAGATCAACCCTAAGACTTAAGTAACTTCTCTTTATTTCTTACTAATTTTTCTTCCCAAAAAAGCAAAATAAATAAGTAATGTTTTGAATTTTTTCAAGTAGATATATATGAAAGATAAAGAAGGAATGACTGTTAAAGAAGAAAGAGAGTGTAGACAAAGGAAGATTCATCTTTAGGGTTTTGAAAAAATAGGAAACAATAAATTTGAAAAAATAAAGAAAAAGAAAGCAAGTTTCAAATGGATTGATTTATTTTAGATTGATTACTAAAAAAACGAAGGATTCTAATTTTACAATGGATGCATGTCACACGATTAGATGTGTGGATTGAAATTTTTTTAACTCTGTGTGGGTGGATGGTCCAAATTAGTTTATACTAGCCTAACCCAATCTAGCATCCATTCACTTAAATTGAGCCTCATTAAATACACAACATAGTACAAAACTACTTTACATGGTTCAAGGTTTCTTTTTCCTGGGTTGACATTTTTTACCCTCTTCATCTCGGCTTGGCCTTTAGTTTTTTGCTATGCGTGACAACCAATCCAGAAAATAAAAGACACACATGCATGTTTCTCGTATAAGATAAAGAATAGAAGTGAGCACATATATTTCTATGGTAAAAAGGATAAGCAAACACAAATCAAGAATGTCACATAAAAAGGCAAGATATTGGGCGTGTTAGTAATATAATTTTTTTTTTGTAGCCAACGAGTTTATATGGGGGGATATTACTAATTTAGGTACTGCCGGATGGATGCAAACCCAATAACTCGCCATGGGAATTTGAGATTTTAACCACTCAACTATCACCTCCGTGTGTTTTTTTTCTTTCTTTGAAATGACTTCCTTATCCTTCAAACGGAAGAAGACAGGGAGACATAAACATGGAGTATTAGCATACAATATACTTCAAACTATTATAGATAAGCTTAAAAAAGATAGAAAATTTAATATATTATATTTACAAAAATATCATGTTCAAGTAAAAATCAATGTATGGATTAATAAAGTTAACATTGTACAAGCCAAGACTTAATCCAAGGAATCCGGTAATAGAATAAATCACTAAAATAAAAAATAATTTAACAATCTTGTATAAATAAGTTGAAAATAATCGCAAAACAAATAACAACAAACCACAACAAGAATAAAAGATAGAATAAAAAGAATACAAAAGATTTTTATGTGGTTCACTAACCCAAAATGTTTAGAACTAACAATATCGAGTGGAAGAGATTCCACTATTTTAATATTTAAAATAGTACAAAATTTGATAATAATACAATGTTACCTCAACCCAGTCACACCACCTCTCAAACATATTTGAAAATACATTTCGACTTTCGAGCTCTTGAAGAAAATTCTCCAATCCAAATTTAAACTTCGATAGCGCAACAATGGAGAAGAAAAACCAAGAAATAACTCTTTTCTTGCAAAACCCCAAGAAGAAGAAGACCCAAAAAACTCAATCTTGTTTCTTTTTTTTTCATCACATTTACCTCCGGTAGTGCCTCTTAATGATATCGAAATCTATTATATCTTTAATAATAAGTTAAGATGAGACCCACTAAGTTTAAATTAGAATCCAATAGACAAAAGTGATTTTTATCACTAACCTAACAACATTACCTTTCACGCGTGAGCATATACCATTATTAAAGAAAATACATACATAGAATAAACAAATTACAAGACAATGGACAAGTAAAATTAGTTGACAAATCCAAATGCGCCAATAGGGGTGTCGGTTAAAGAAGTTCATTTGTGAATGGAAAATATTATCCTTAAAAGCAAGTCACTATAAAACAAAACGTACATTAAAAATGGGAAAGGGTTTAATAATTATGTACGAAAAGGGTAGAACTGGTAATATCATTTTTCGTTCAAAATAATAATATAAATGAATATCAAAATTTCCCCTTTATAATATGAATAAAAGAAAAAATCATCTCCAAGGCACGCATTTGACCGGAGGAGGCGCTCGGGTGTGTTACGCATCCAGAATCCGGTGCTCCGAGTCATCAAATCCGGATCCGAATCCGAGAACAGTAATTCTAAGTTCTAAGTTAAGGCCGAGAAACTAATAACAGTTAGTGATTGACTTGACCAGACCCGCCAGTTACTGCCACTGTGGCGCAAGCCTCAGCCACTGGAATTCTTAGAATACTTTGCTTCCCACAGAATTAGAAGCAAAGTAGTTAAAGGACTTACTATCCCCTATGCCCAGTCAACTGGTTTTAGCCTTAAGGTGGGGGGGGGGGGACCCACCTCCACCTCCCAACGAGGAATCCTAGAACAGCCACGTCTGCTAGACTTGGAATCCGTGCTGCATACGTGGCTATCGGCAAACCTACGATATGACGATATACGAGTCACACACATGAAACATTCATGGACTTGGGATGTACCTTAAATATCCCAAGAACAGTATATAAAAAGGGATAAATGTTATGTAAAAAGCCAAAAATAAAACCTCAATCCCATCCCATCCTGGAAGATCAGTATGAAGCGATGAGGCTTCGAGCACACAGTCATCCGCTGAGATTTTCGTGTTCTAACTTCTAACCAACCGCCTAAATCAGCTCTCTGTTTATCTTCTCGATCTCATTCACCTTCAAGCAGTTTCCCTTCCTTCAATCATATCAAATCGATCGATCAGACCTGCAACGATTAAGCGCCTCCCAACACCCGACATTCCTTTACTAGACGCAATTAATTACAGCTTTAAAAGCTCATTCATCATCTTTATCTTGTCCCCTGTAGAGACTGCGATTTCCGCTTCCACGCTTTGCTTGACTTACACTTCAAGGAAGCGACAGGAACCTAACCTTCCTTTTTCAGTTTCAAGAAGAGGAAAAACCTTTTCGCTCTCACCTGATTCCGAGAGATACAGAGAGGTATGGGGATCTCTGATACTGTTTTTTCGAATCTGACGAGTCTCTACCTGGTGGTGATCGTGGCAATCAAAGCATACGGCGTGATGTCTGGTAGAAATTTCGCCGCAGGATTTGTTCTAATAGCATCGACGATCCTCGTCGGAGCGGTCCTGATAGGTACACTGACCTGGGATGTCTCAAGGAAGGCCGCCACGCATGCCTTGTGTCGTGATCGAACCGTTGAGAGATGTCGAGGGGGAATCTGCTGGCACGGTGTTGCAGTTCGATCTCCTATGTCTCAGGTTCGATTTCACCTAGCTCACCAGCCCCTCTCTGCTCCTCTGTAGATTCTCTGATTCAATAAAAGAGGGGAAAACTCTTTACACTTGCATATACTATGGAAGAAGAATGGAAAACAGTACTAGAAGATAGATCCCCTGGCTTCTTCAATCTCAGAAAGGAAAATAAAATTCGATAAATAAGAAACTCCTTCGGTTCTAGCTCTGTGTAACCGCCATTTCTTTCTCTCTCCAAGCTCCACGGCGTTACGTTTGTTTCGATGTGATTATCGTATTAGAGAAATGAGACAATGAGATATAGGGATATAATAAAATAAACACGGAAACACGATCAACTGTTGTTGTACAGACTACAGAAGAGGAGAGAATCAAAGTAGTATCTGTTTGTCGGTGTAGACTCTACATCCAACTGGTAGTGTGTATGCATCAATCTTTGACTTTGTCAGCTTTTCTTAATCCATCCGAGTTTTGTTTTTCATTTCATTAATTAGGTTTAATTGTTAATGATCTATGCTTGTTGTTAGTCACAGTAGGGGTGTAAACGGACGATCGGACGGAAGGGAATACCAATCCGCATCCATATATTCGGACGGATTCGGATAATATCCTATCGGAGCGGATTCGGAGATAATCGGAAGTATTTCTTGAATAAATATCAAAGGCAATGAATATAGATTAATACAAGTTTCGCACCTAGAACATCTTTACCACTTTATTATGAGGGTTAGGTTTCAAATTTAAAATTTAACAACTTTAGTAGTTATTAGCAAAACCGAAAATACCAATATTTCAAGAAAAATATATAAAATAAGAAAACAAACCAAAAAGTAACAATCGGATAATTTTATCGGACGGTAATAACCGGATAGAAAGGGAAACCATATCCGCATCCTATTAGTAATCGGACGGTTCGGATACCTCTAAACGGATGCGGATGCGAATTCGGGAGCGGATTTCGGTTATCCATTTACACCCCTAAGTCACAGCACAGTACCTGTTCTAATGCTTAACAGCAAAGTACCTGTTCTAATACTTAAAAAAGGCATACAATATTTATAATGACACGTCCTTTTAAACAATAAGAAAGATGTCAATGTTCCAATTAAATGGGATCTTACATTGATTATTATTTTTCGAGGAGCTTCTTCTTCTTCTGTTTTTTTTAAAAAAGCCTCCATTAAGCAAGGTATATCACCGACATGAGGCGAAAAATCGTCATGTCGCTGGGGGGCTACACGACACCCCCCAGCGACACCGAATTAACCAAAAGTCGGCGATATATCACCGACGGTCGACTTTGATCTCCTCTCCTTCTTCATGGCCGGCTAATTTTTCTTCTTCGCCGACGACGGCAACTTCCTTAGCTTCGGTGTCCTCCTTGACAGGCTCGTCTCTCTGGAAATGGAAGCTGGAGAGGAACCTATCGATGTAGTTGACTGCAAGAACGGTAGTGAGAGGGCACAGCCGCAGAAGGCCACCGAAGACAAGCCTTGGATGGCTCAGCTCGCCGCCGTCGCTTGCCTCTCCCTGGCCGCCAAAGTGGAGGAAAGTCAGGAAACCCAATTGCCTCTGCTGTTGGACCTGCAAGTACGCAATTCCAACTCCCAAGTTCAACAATGTCTTAAAGCTCGTTTTTTTTCTTCTTTTCAATATCACAGATTTAACAGTTACCGCGTACCTGGGTTTTGGTCCATCCCTTCTGATCAGGTGGAAGAATCGAAGTATGTGTTTGAGGCCAAAACGATTCAGAGGATGGAGCTTCTGGTGCTCTCCACGCTCCAGTGGAAGATGAATCCGGTGACCTCACTTTCGTTCCTCTGCAAATTAACACAAAATCTCCGCTGCAAAGACTGATAGATCGAGCTTAACTACAGAAATATGTCTCTCTCGTCTCCGATCTGCGATCAAGAGAGAGATCGTGATGAAGAGAAGAAAGTAATCAGAGAGAGAGGACGTCGTCAATGGGGTTGAGAGAGAGAATTTGTGGGAGGAGCTGAGTTTATAAAAAGAACGATTTCGGCGTGAACACCAACCAGAAGTCGAGCGATTTTGGGCGATATGTCGCCTGAGTCGCCGTGTCGCCAGGGTCCAACACGGCAACACGGGTCGACATACCGAACTTTGCCATTAAGCTTGGTGGTACTACCTCAAACGACTTTCTTATAATTTTTCACTTATCAGAGCTTATCATAGATAAGTTCTAATATGATTATTCATTCTTTTATTCTTCTTAGTTTATCTATATGATGCTTTTTAATAACCTAATACTCTACACCATACAATATATTTAGTTGTTCTATATATACAATTTTTCTTTGAGTTTTGAAGGAATATATCAATCATACCAAATTTTAGCCTTTCCACTTCATCACCATATTTTAATTATTTAAGAAATATCTTCTATATTATATTTTTTATTTATGATGATTGAACTAAAATATCTAAAACATACAATATCTTTAAAAAAATCTCCTCATCATCAAATTTCATGATCATCTTATTGTCCACTCGATCATGACCAAATTTACAAATTGAATATCATTTTTTCGTTCTAATTGGTTTAAAGTCTTTTAAATCCAAGTTACTATCCATGATTCTAACTTGATTTTAGTCATCAAAAAGTATACTTGTAAACGATGTCTTGAAACACCTCTCTTAAAATGCCAAAGAAAGTTTACCAAAAAAAAAAAAAAAAGCCAAAGAAAAAGACAATCTGAAAGAAAATCGAGACACTGGTCTAACAGTGTTTAGTGTTGAATGCAAGGGGGGATCAATCTTAACTTGGATTTAGCATTAGCATCAGGAGTGCATGAACATATTCAAAAATGTGTACCAATACACAAATAGCTAGGTTCAACTCCCATGAGCAAGTGAAAAAAAAAAAAAACTTGCATGAAAAGTGTCATCTGAATGTATCCCAGCTTCTTTCACTCTCTTCAATTTCTCACGATTTCTCATTAATAGAGAGTTTACTTTTGTTAGTGCGTGGACCATCCCTGATTCCGTTCCCCTCTGTGGTACGCTCTGCCTCAGTTTTTCCAAATATTTTAAGACCCAGAACATGACTTTAAGAGTATGAAATACATGACTTGGCTTTTGAGATACATTTTTTTCTTCTGGGTAGAGGCTTTTGAGATACATTTTTTTCTTCTGGGTAAGAGGCTTTTGAGATACATTGGTTCAGATTCAGTGGGTGGAAGGTGAGGTGGATCCATCGAATTGGGTTATCTCTCTTTGCTTACTGTGAGAGCTGACATGATGAGCCAGCCACCACTAATTGGACTTCGTAACAAACTCTTGTGTGATACGTTAAATCAGTACTGAGTCTTAACAACAGTTTGGGATCAAGATTGGAAACATTTTTTTCCTCCAACTAACAATGGTTGAAATCACATATACAAGAAACCAGCAAACTCAACTGAATTGGGCATTTTTCTTGTCCGATTCAAATAGGAAAAAAAAACCAACCTTAGGGGAGATAATGGGATTGGTTGTACAAAGGATAGGGTTTGCTTATTCTACCCTATCAACTCAAACTTGTCGGTCATGTGTTGTGTGTTTTGCCAATTGCTTTTAATCATCTTCTCCTTTTCTAGAATACCATTTCATCACTGCATCCTTTGGGCGTGAATTGGTAAGCTTTGAAAGTGAGACATAAGCCATGAGTCTCTCTCAGGGATGGAAGCAAGCAAGATGTTGAGAATCAAATCCATAGAAAACAACGAATCCAAGTGGTTGACATCTTTAGTTTAAGGGGATAATAGTGGTTGGTTTGGCAATAAGCTAGAATCCTTCCATGGATTCTTAAAGATTCAGCTTCGTGGTTTGGCTTTACCTCTTTTTAACTTTTGTAATAAATAATAAAAATAAAAGAGTAAATACAACCCTGGTCATGTTTTGGGAGGGTTAATTGATCGAGTCCGGATCAGCTCCCTCGACGGTTTCTGACCACACAAAGCAATGGGGCCCACGGTGAAAACACTTTTTGGAAAAACACAAAAAAGAAAATTTTAAATTTTATCCGTGGGCCCCACGTTTTTTGTGGTCAGGAACCCGTCGGGGAGCACTCTATGCAACCCCGACGGGGTGAGGATCCAGATCCTCTAACAGCTAAGATTTTTTTTAGTAAATTAGTTAAAATAGAACTGAACCAAGGAACGTATTCGCGAATTTGGAAATATCGCACCGGTTCGCCGGGGGGGAAATAAGATTGACGCCGAAACCGACAACAAATTCGCCGGAAAATCGCGATTTTCCGGCGAAACCAAGAATTCCGCGAAACTTCACATTGCCGGAAAATCGACGATTTTCGCGAACTTCAAAACTTTTTTTTTTTCCTTTTTTCCCTACCGTCTGAGTCCGAGATGGGTAGCAGGCAACAGCCAGCTATCTGCCGGAGAAGAAGAAGAAGAAGAAAGAGAGAGAGGAAAGAGACATCCCCGAGCCGAGGTGGGTAGCAAGGCCGGAGAAGAAGAAGAAGAAAAAGAAAGGAAAAGAAAGAGCTGAGAGGCTAATACCGTCAGTCGTTGCCGCGAGATCTCGCCGAAATCTCGGCGAATTCCTCGCTCGGTCGCGACCGAGCGAAACAATCGATGTTTCGTTCCCTAAACTGAACCCCATTAATCACGATTATTAAAAGAAGATAATCATATTTTAAAATAAAAATTTCAACAATTCAATTATGTGTCAGAAAATTCTCTCCATGTTTTGATTACTAGTGAAATATTAAAAGAAAACTAAAATTGAATTTCTTATATTTTTTACCTTTCAGTAAAAGTTTTTCTATGAAATATAATTGATTTCTTAGGACATTAAAAGGACCGGTTTCTTCTCCCGTAAAAAACATTGCATTTTCCTTTCTATTAAACAAAAATATTTTCTTAATTTTTTATATGATATATTTCTTTTTCCAAAAGAAAAGCTATCAAGTTGCTGCAATTGGCAGGAAAAGAAGAGAGACAAAATCCAAAGATTTCAAAGGCATTATGCCCTTATCTTAGAGTCTGAATCATCTCTTCATTGGGATTTTGTTTTTACCACACTTTTTGTGTAGGGCCATGTCTGAAATTGATAAAATAATTGAGAGGTACTATCTCTAGTGGGTTCTACGTAGGCCCACACAAAATATGTAGTGAAAAAGTGTCATGGGAAAACTATGTTCTCCTTTTTGACAGAGAGGTGATATTGACACTAATTGTTTTAATGTTGTGCAATTAATGCGCAGCACCGTGCAGCCCACGCTCAGATCAAAACTTATTTGGTTAAAACAAAATCTCGACCACTCATTTTACCTCGGTTCACGTAAGAGTTTTTTTTTTTTTGGTAAAGTTTAACTTTGAAATGAATCTACGAAACTTTATCTTGACCATAAGTTTTGATTTAGACCGTAGATTGCATGGTGTTGCACAATACCCAAGTAGAGCTTGATCTGGACTCTCATATTGTTTTACCTTTTCTTACGACAGAGTAAACTTTCACCAAAAGAAAGGGGAAAAAAGGGGGGACCTTTTGTTTTGAAGGATTACGCTATTTCATGTCTTGATATTTAATTTTTTGGAAATTTTTGTTTATGGATATTCTAAGATAATTCGCAAAAACCATAGAAACCCAAAACTATGTCCAATTGGTCAGGAAGAGAAAATAACTCACGAAGGAAGAAAGACGATGGAAATCAGGATTCTATTTTACTAGGGATAATATTGTAAAATCACAATAGATCAAGGATAATATGCGAATAATAAAATTATCCAACCATAATTTAACATAATTTACTGATAAAATATATTATTATATTATTAAAGCAACCTAGAGGGGGGGTGGATAGGTTGCAACTAGTGAATTTATCCAATTTTTTTGTTTGATTGCAAAAATAAGATAAGTATGCAAATTTAAATATAATTGAGCAATAAATTGAACTTAAACAAATTTGCAAATAAACATCAACAACATGACATGATACACATGATTTTGATGAAAACGAATACAACAACATTTGTATGTGTAAGGATGTGTCATATGCCCTAATTTGCTAAGTTTTCTTACTTGAACTTGAGTTTATATTCTTGAATATTCTTATACTTCATTCTTCATGCTCATGTTAACTTAGATTTCATGTCCATCTTAGCTTGATCTTGGCCTTGACTTGGGCATCCGACGTTGAGTTGGATTTAGTCTACTTGCTCTCAAATTGAATTAACAATACATAACTCAATATAGTTATTAGTAATTCATGTTTATTATCATCAAGCTAATAGAAGCTGATATGACATTCCTCAACATATACAAATTTATTTTTTCCTGGTTGAATATATCATTATGTAAATTAAAGAAACAATGTGGGAATGAAAAATAATTTGGCGTGGGTTTGAATACTATGCTTTTTACCAATTATAGATGTCCTTCAATCTTTTTACCAAAAAAAAAAAAATCATTGTAGTGGTTACAACAACAATGTTGATTTGATTGTCTCTTTTCTCTTTTATGACAGAGAAATTTATTCATTAAGAAGGAAACCACTTTTTTTTTTTTTTTTTTTAACAACAATCTTATTCAAGGCGGGCAAGGGGTGGGAGTGCACAAAATACCAGCAACAACTCCGTGGAAATCGGCCATTCTTTTGGGCCCGAAACCGAAAGGGCCTTCCTGGCTAAGAGATCTGCTATTCCATTAGAACTCCTAAGATTAAAAGCAAGAATACAATGCAGAAAGTAAAATAAAATATAAACAAGGCGGAGGGGTTTGAAGATAAAGAAACCAGTCCTAGGATTTAGATGCCTGCGGCGTTTGTTGCGGGGGCCGGGGGGGGCGGGGGCCCCCTTTTTTTTCCCCCTTGGAGATTTTGGGAGTAGTGGGGGGCCCCCCCCCCCCCCCCCCTTTTTTTTTTTTTTTTTTTTTTTCTTTTTTTTTCCCCCCCCCCCCCCCTAGTAATTCTTTCATCATTGCACCAGATCTTTGAGATGGAGATGTTCGTTTGTTTTGCTATCTCCAACCTCTCATTTATCGCAAAAAGAGTGGCTCTCATCAAATCATTGTTGCCCATATGTCCTGTCTTCAAATCATTGCTCCTTTAGATACCCCTATACAACATAAAATTGATGAGTAAATTGTAAATAATTCTCTCGGCATATGAGATGTACCTTGAGTGATGGGTATTGATTGAGGATTCTCAATAACAACATTCGGGTGAAATTCATTTGTCCATCAACATATATTATTCAAAACCCTATATGGAGTAGGTCTATTTTTATTGAACACTACATAATTCCTTTATATCCATAAAAGTTGCAAATGATAATAAAAACATAGAAAAACCACTGAATTGCTTTTTTGTCAAGCTATGTGTCAGCTAACAGGGAGGCACATAAATGCAAAAAAGATTCATTGTTCAGATGTTGTGTTCGAAGTCCAAAGGTTCCAGCTGCCCATATCCTTTTAACCCATTTACACGACAAGAAGATATGCCATAGAGTCTCTACCATATCTCTGCATGGTTCATAGACAATGTCCATCTCCAACCATCAGAATAGAACAAACTTTATTGTCAATCCAGCATTCAATAGATGCCAAAAAATATATTTAAATCTCAGGTGAAAGGGCATTTTTTCAGAAGAAATTCCACCAATGTTTGAAGAGATTGCAAATCGTTGGTTATGTTTGTTTTCACAATGCTTGCCCCACCAACTTAGCAAAGAACTTGTCATTGGAAGAGACTTTTAATACACACCTATCATTAAAAGATGTTAGCAAAATATGGAGAAAAAAAATAGAATTAGGAAGATTAAAAGTTGAAAACTCTCTCTTGAGTTCCAGATTTCTTATCATTTGAGTAATCGTTGTTTCAAGTGCCCACACTGGAACACCATTGAATTTTTGCACAATCAAATTCCCATCAGAGAGCCAAGGGTCAACCCAAAAAGAGGTTTCAGTTCCATTATCAATTATCTTTTTCACCATTTCCTCAAGTTGTGGATGATACTATTAATACTATTTCAGGTCCATGAGCCACTATTTTTTTGCTCTTTGGGGTCAAAAAGAGAAGTTTTTGGAAATATTTGGCCTTCAATATTATGGTCTAGAGACTATTGGGCTCATTAAGAAGCCTTCATCCCTATTTGAGTAGCAGGGCAAAGTTAATATATTCCATCATTTTGAAGCCCAGACCTCCAACAGCTTTGGGATAACAACACTTATCCCATCTTATAAGGGTAAGCGCTTGGTTTTATTCGGATTACCATGTGAAATTTTTTGGCAGATGGAATCAATTTGTTTGCAGAAAGATTTAGAAAAATAGAAGCATTGTACATGGTAAACTGACAAGTGTTGCAACACAAATTTAATGAAGACCTCTATTCCTGCGAAAGATAAGGATGCAACCTTCCATCAGCAAAGTGCTTACTAGCTTTTCTTAAAAGAAAATTGAGATTCTTACTCTTGGCTTTCTCATTGAAGAGACTGCAAGAGACTGTTGCCCAGCTACATAGCGTACATTTCATTTTAGAGATACCCAAGATCTACAAGATCCAGCTTTTGACAAAGGCATTCACATTGCGACTGAAAAATGCACCACTTTTCCTACTTTGTGCACATCTTGATTTCACATTCTCACCCTTAGGTGAAAGATAATCTAATCAACCAACGCATTAAATTTAATCCGAGATTAATTTAGTGTAGGTGGTGGAGTCAATATATTTCGTAAATTCAAATGCACATTCCTTTTTTGGTAAACAAGCCTTATTAAGGATGGGCTAAAACGAAGGCTGAAAATTTCAGCCAAGGAAAGTAAAGGAAAGAAGCCAAACTTCAAATGCACATTCCATTTTTACAAAAGAAGAAAAACACTTTTCATGACACATGCCACGCAATCAGCGGATTTTCAACAGAAAAAGGATCTCATCAGGTATGACCTTTGCCGTCTTTTCACCGTCAGTGGATTCAACACAATGTGCGAAATGCCGTTTACTACGAAGACGTGGTGTATATAATCCCGATTCCATTATTCGGTAGTTGCTCGTGAAATTTCCTGTCACATTACATAACGGTAACGTATAGATGATATATCATTTTAGTCTTGCCAAACGGACAACACGTGTCAAGTAAACATTGAATCTGTTAGTTTCCGAATGTACAAGGCAACCATGCTTACCATCTGATCTGTGGAAGGGTGGGAGGTTGAAACTTTCGTCCACCCCTGGGTCATGATTCAATTACATGATATCCTATTCGTATTAAAGTGTCTTGTCAGTATACCTGGTTTTTCTCGCTCGGTTTCTGCCTTCCTTGGTGAAGGAATTTCTTGGTCGTCTCTCCACTGCAGCTCACATGGCCGAAACCTCGCCTCAACCAAGCCCTGCGGAGCCAGAGCAGCCGCAGACTCCGTCTTCACAATACTGGTGTCACGCCTGCGAAAAGCTAGTCTCGGTTGAAACCCTAACCAACTTAACCGAGTTGATTTGCTGCGAGTGCAAGAATGGCTTCGTCGAGGAGGAATCCATCACCGCTTCCGCCACTCCAGCTTCGCCGCCGACTCCTCCGACCAACTTTCGCACCCTACAGCCCTCCTTCAGCCAGCAGTTTCTCCAAGTCTTGCGGGTGATTGCTCAGTCAACTCGTGACGATGACGCTCCTCCTCCTCGTTCTCCTCCTTTGTTTCCGCCGCCTTCGACGACGGAAGGTGATGATTTTCTCCGGATTGAGCTTGATGGATGGGACAACGACGACGATGACGATGAAGATGAGCTTGAATTTAGTAACACCGATGCTGATCGTCGATCTGATGATGAGACTGGGGAAGACGAATACGATCGTGATCGGGATGAAAATGAAGGGGATCGGCGTCGAAGGCGCCGGGATATCCTTAGGCTTCGCATCAGGGATTTTGCTTCTCGTGCCACAAGCGACCGGAACAGGAACCGACTACTCAATTGGTCCGAGATCCTGATGGGATTGGAAGACAACTCAATCGAATTGCGAATGGAGATGCCTGAATCGGATGGATATATCGGAAATCCTGAGGATTATGTCGATGCTGCGGGATTCGAGGTGGTGTTGCAGAACCTGGCAGACAGCGACGGAGGAACGAGGAGAGGAGCTCCTCCTGCAGCGAGATCAGCTGTTTCGGAGTTGAAGACGGTAGAAGTCACGCCAGATGATGAGGTTTTAGCGTGCGCGATCTGTAAAGAATCAGTGTCAGTAGGTAAGACAGCAACGCAATTGCCTTGTGGACATGGTTACCATGGTAACTGCATCGTGCCTTGGTTAGATTCGAGGAATTCTTGCCCTGTCTGCAGGTTTGAACTCCCAACAGACGATCCTGAGTATGAAGAGGAGAGGAAGAAGAGAACTGCTTCCGCTGCAGTTGGAACGTCAGATTCCCGTAGCAATCTTCAATAGTTACCGTCTCCGGTCAATTGACACGGTATGTTCACAATAACTCCGGTTTTCCTTTTTTTTTTTTTTTTTTCTTTCATGTCCCCCTTCTTATTCCAGTACGTAGTTGTTGTTGTAAACTGAAAAACGTGGTTGGACGGAGGAAATACCCATATGTTCGCCCCTTTCTCGTCATTCATTGTAGATATATCTCCCCTAAACTTCAATTTCAATTTCAATTTCACTTTCAATGTTTGCCCTTGATTCTTGATTCTCCAACGAAGAGCCATCTCAGAAAATGCTCTTTTTAATCTTTTGGTTATTTTATCTCTTTTGTGCTGCCTTTTGTTTCTCACTATGCTGCTTTTGGAGTCTGGAGCTTGGAGTTGAGAAGTGCAAATAGATGTTCAAATAAAGAGCAGCACTTCCTTGCCCAATCATCCTGTATTACTTTTCGATTTCCATTGGAATCCCTACTTTGTGCTTTTTATCTTTTGGTATCGACCTAGCTATCGAAATTCAGTGGTCTGTTCCATTGACATTGAATGCTTGGCATGATGTGAGACAAGGGGGGCAAAGCATTAGAATGGGTAGTTGCCAAATGATTTCTTGCTCATTTTTGGGTTTAGCAGGTTAGACATGAATTGCTTCTTTTTACGTCGTCATGTTTATGCTTGAGATATTCCGCTAGGACATCGATGGAGAGTGTTAGGGATGGATAGTTCTTCTCACTTTTTAGATTGAAGATATAATTGTTCTAATCAGAGCTTGGATATAGGGAACCAGAAGTATATATTCATTTCAAAAGAAAGGATGTCATAAACTGACTTATTGTGGAGCATGTCCACGGATTTGATTTTTGTATTCTGTTTGGTTTTTGATTGGTCCAAGGGAGGGATGGTGTTAGCCGAAAGCAAAAGTTCACAACTTCCAGCATCTTTCGGGCGAAAACACCAGGGCTGTTTCTTTTCCCTGGTTTCCGGATGGATTGTTAGAGCTTTCTTTTCTTTTCTCTTCTTTCCTTTTCTTTCCTTCTCTTTTTTTTTTTTTGGGTTGGGGTTGGATGGATTTCTAGAGTTAAAGATTGGACTTCTCTAATATTCATCAAACTTATGACTGATCAGAATCCACTGAAAAGAAGAAAAGAAAAAGGAATAGGAAGACCCAACTACTATTCCTATGATTCCTGACAGTTCTTTTAGTTGCTGTTTGCAGGAAGTTACCTACCATTCCCATTTTATATTATTGAGGTTTTAAGTTCATCAGATATATGAATACAATTAAGTTCACAACGAGCGACGTTTTCATGGTCTTAACATTTTTAAACGAGAGATTGTCCTTTTTTTTTTTTGTTTTTTTGACTTTGTTCGTGTCTTTTGCAACCATTCATTAAACAATTTAACATTTAAAAATTAAAGGGGGAAGGTTCTCTTACATGGTTGTGTTTGCATATGGTTATATTATTAGATGAACATAATTATATATAACCAATTGTTGAAAACATGATCCTATGATTCCTATCCCATACATGACTGCGTATGAAACTTTTTGGCTAACATATTTTTTAATTTTTACTCTGTTTATTGTGCACCATCAAATAGATTTCAAAATTTTCCTTTCTTTATTTTCATTGTTTATTTTCTTCCTAGTGTATTTTAGTTCTAAAATCTTTCGAAGTATGTATGTACTAATTTTTTGGAACGAATTTCCTCAGATAAAGAGGGTCCACAAAACTTCTATAACCTTATTAGGTATTTTTTGTGAAATTGCTTTAGTCCTGTGGAATTTTGGACCATCAGCTCCAGAATCTGGTCGAGATTTCATTCATGGCCATTGAATATCAATAGTTGAGATCGAATCGAGATTTCGATCCAACAGCACGAGTTGTTTAGTGTGACCGTCCTGCACAAGACTGAATCAAAGGCCATTTTTTTGGTGGGGGCATTTATAGGGTTTTGGTATATATTCATAAAATACCCCGATATTGGTTTGCATTCCGTCTAAAAGCCCATAGTGAATGGAATCCACTCAATGTCCTGGTTGCAAGACTACCAAAACCAAGAGAACCCAGTCCAATATTTTGAGAGAGAGAGTGACGGACGTAATTACTAAGCTTCGAAGAAACAAGTAATCTTATATAGGGTAAAGGGTAGTCATAATGTTAGATTTGGCAAAATCATACGTTGACTAAGTACCCTTGGATTTGTATATATCTATAGACTCCATACAAGACTTACCCAATGGTAAGACCCTGAATCCAATTCAAAAACTCCTCTGTTCATGGTATCTCAGCCATTGTTCTTAACATATTTATCAAATTTTCAAGGAATGCGGACGTTCTAGCATTTAGGTTAAAATGAAGAAATGCCAGGGGCAATTTTGCTGATGAGCCTGAACATCTGAAGGGGAAACAGGAAAAAAGAAGGATACCCCGGAGGACTACTGGACATGAGTGAAGTGCACTGCACATCCAGTGCCACTTGCTTCAAGCTTAACCACACACAGGCAATTGCTCTGGAAATTACTTTTAAAATTTTGAATTAGAAAACTTTTTGTCTTGTTTGACACTTTAAATTAGAAACATATGGACCAAATACATTGAAAGAATTATATAGTCCAAAACATTTGTACAATTGTGCAAATGGAGGGCTAGTGGAGTGGTTGAGAATTTCTCTCCAGAGAGAGGTTGTGGTGGCATGAAAACAAGTTCCTAGATGAATTATAGTTGCATCCTTCCGAATGACTAATGACAGATTATTTTTCTCCAATGAATTTCGGTTCATATCCCAAAAGAAAAACAATGATTTGGGTTAAATAGGTGATTAGAAAAATTAGTAATTTGTTCATGGACCTGATGGTGAGATCCAGTTTTGGACTGGTCTGGTCAGGGAAATTTGTATGGTTCTCTCTTATTCGGTTTTGTTATAGCTTGGTTTTTTTTTCTCTTTTCTTTCCTTCTTCTCTGGTAGAATAGAATTGTTTTTTGCTTGGTCGGCTGTGGTTCAGGTTGGCTTTTAAAAAAGCCGAATTGATCCTCTGCTAGAAACAGAAAGGTGAGTGGCAGCTTTCGGACTCAGGCCTGGCTAAGGTAGCTGGGCTAGTTGGGCATCATGATGTTATGCTAAATGCTAATTACAGTGCAAATTGCGGGCGTCAATTCAGGCTTGCCATAAGGGAGGAATGGTGCTGAGAAACTGGAATAACAAATAAATTCGAGTTTGAGTTGGTCCTGCTATGACTGATAAGCCATAATATTACTGGTCCAATCCAGCCAGCGGGAACAGTACAGGCCCCCACCATTATCTAATAAAAAGAAAAACATGGCCCACTGATGCCGACTCTGACATGGCTTTACCATGTGCTCATTCTGTACGGATTGGAAACTGAACCATAAAGACGAAATTCCATGGGACACCTGTATAGGCCCAGGGCCTCAGATGTCGGACTCTCAAACTGTGGTCTTCGAGGCAGAGAGGAAAAGTATCGTGTCCACTAAAGAACTGGGCCCCCACCCTTCTTGGTTTTATTGAATCTAATATCATATGTTTTAAATCAGTTTTAGCTCCAGCAATTTGCAAAAGTAAAGCATTAAAAATCTCCCGCTGGTTTACCAAAAAAAAAAAAAAAAATCTCCCGCTGGTTAAGGGCTGACTCATCAATCACTTAAATCTCACCTTCCAACTACCACTATCATCCATCGTTCACTGTCAAAATCAGACTCCTCTGTTGGAGCGAGGTGGGGACTGTAAAGACGAGAATCGTCAAAAAAAGGATAATAAAATCCAGTCTCAGGTCAGTTATTCACTGATCATCCTGAACTAATCCTCCATGAATTGTTGGATTTTCCTTCCTGATAAAAGTAAGCTTTTCTTGTCTTCCCCAGTATTACATTACAGGGTACGGTAATAATTAATGAATGGAACTTCTGTAGCTTAAACTGGAAGCTTGTTATAAATTTATTTATACTCACCTCAAGACACACTGTGAATCCCAGTTCAGTTCACTCTCTTCACTCTAGAACCCCTATTAGACTATAATGGCTGTCTCCATAGTTGTGTGGAAATCTTTTTTCATCTTCCTTTCCTTGTTCACTCTTCCTCTTTGTACTCTATCAGATTCGAATTCCGATCAGTCAACCATTAAAACATTTATCTTTCGTGTCGACCATGCTTCCAAGCCTTCCATCTTCGCCTCTCACTACCACTGGTACAGCTCTGCCTTTGCAGACCCACTTCAAATCCTTCACGTTTATGATACTGTGTTTAATGGCTTCTCTGCCACTCTAACTGCTGAGCAGGCAGCTACCGTGGGTAAACACCCTTCTGTGCTCGCCGTCTTCGAAGATCGTCGTCGTCAGTTCCACACCACTCGTTCTCCTCAGTTCCTTGGCCTCCGAAACCAGCAGGGTCTCTGGTCTGGTTCTGACTATGGATCCGATGTAATAATTGGCGTTCTTGACACTGGAGTGTGGCCTGAGCGTCAGAGCTTCTCTGATCGCAATCTCGGCCCTGTTCCAACTCGCTGGAAGGGTGTCTGCGAGTCTGGAGTACGTTTCACGGCTGCTAACTGTAATCGGAAGCTTATTGGCGCAAGGTTTTTCGCCAGAGGACATGAAGCTGCTGCGAGATTGAATGGAGCAAGCGATATCAAGTTAGCTAACGCTAGTGTCGAGTACCGATCGCCCAGAGACGCAGATGGCCATGGAACACATACAGCTTCCACAGCTGCTGGTCGTTACGTTTTCAAGGCAAGCATGGCCGGCTACGCTTCTGGGATCGCCAAAGGTGTTGCTCCAAAAGCCAGATTAGCAGTCTACAAAGTGTGCTGGAAGGGCTCTGGCTGCTTCGACTCGGATATTCTCGCTGCATTCGACACTGCTGTTGCAGACGGGGTAGATGTTGTTTCCATTTCCATCGGAGGAGGTGATGGTATTTCCTCTCCTTATTATCTTGATCCTATTGCCATCGGGGCTTATGGCGCTGTTTCGAAAGGGGTTTTCGTGTCGAGCTCGGCCGGTAACGATGGACCTAATGTTATGTCTGCAACTAATCTTGCTCCATGGCTTACTACCGTGGGAGCTGGAACAATCGATCGTAGTTTCCCTGCAGACGTAATTCTCGGCGATGGACGGAAGCTTGTAGGTGTATCTCTCTATTCTGGCGAACCACTGAAGGGTAACATGTTTCCACTGGTTTACCCTGGCAAAACAGGGATACTTTCCACTTCACTGTGTATGGAGGATTCTCTGGACCCAAAAATGGTGAGAGGGAAGATCGTAATCTGTGATCGGGGAAGTAATCCCCGAGTCGCAAAGGGTTTGGTGGTCAAGAAAGCAGGTGGCGTTGGAATGATCCTTGCAAATGGGCCGTCGAATGGCGAAGGTCTTGTGGGCGATGCTCACCTCATTCCTGCCTGTGCAGTGGGTTCCAATGAAGGTGACAAACTCAAAGCCTACGTTTCATCGTCTTCCAATCCGACGGTAACCATTGTCTTCCGCGGCACCGTTATTGGCGTAAAGCCGGCACCGGTGGTGGCTTCTTTCTCTGGTCGAGGACCTAACGGTATGAATCCGGAGATCTTGAAACCAGACTTGATAGCCCCCGGCGTCAACATTCTGGCCGCCTGGACCGACGCGGTAGGACCTACCGGATTAGACGCCGACACCAGAAGAAGCGAATTCAACATTCTATCGGGCACATCCATGGCATGCCCTCATGTGAGCGGCGCCGCTGCTTTACTCAAATCGGCCCACCCGGATTGGAGTCCCGCTGCTATTCGGTCGGCGATGATGACCACAGCTAGCATCGTCGACAACCGTCTTCGACCGATGACTGATGAATCCACCGGTAAACCATCGACGCCTTACGATTTCGGATCCGGGCTCTTAAATCTCGAGCGAGCAATGGATCCTGGACTCGTATACGACATCACCAATGATGACTATGTGAGCTTCTTGTGCTCTATCGGTTACGGGCCAAAGACGATCCAGATAATAACAAAAGCAGTTGCGAAATGTCCGGCGAGGAAACCGTCGCCGGCGAATTTAAATTATCCGTCTATCACGGCGTTATTTGATGCGGCGGCGCGTGGGGTGTCGAAAAAGACAATGATACGGACAGTGACGAATGTGGGGCCGGCGAACGCGGTTTACAGAGTAAAATTGGAATCCGTTCCAAGAGGGGTTTCGGTGAGCGTGAAGCCGGCTAGGCTTGTCTTTTCGGAGGCTGTGAAGAAGCGTAGCTTCGCCGTAACGGTATCGGCCGACACTCGGAATTTGGTGTTGGACGACAGCGGTGCCGCTTTCGGATCGCTATCTTGGTCTGATGGCACTCACGTTGTTCGAAGCCCAATAGCTGTGACGCAGTTGGAGATTTTGTAATTAGATTTCATATGTCATGTAGTGGAAGAATAGTAGTATGTTGACCGTTGGATTCAAATCCGGGTGGGTAATTGGAGTTTCCTTATTTCACCTATAAGGAGGTGGGATGATATTGTAGTGGACTCACTACCATACTCTGATGCCTTCCTGCTGTTCATGCTGTCTCATCAGGGAAGAGACTGCTGGATAAACCGATGGATGGGAATCAATTTACGTTGTATGGACTTATGCAGTGTGAAGTTTTTAAGTCTGTAAAAAACTGCTGTTCACTTATCAAGAAAAAGTCTCTCTGAGCTAGTAAAACTTGTTTGAAAGATAACGGTTCTTTTTTAATCCCATATAAAAGATAACGGCTATTTTGCTTTGGACAGTTCTCTATGCTTCTTTGTATGTTCTTTTATTATCTCCAGAAAAAATGAAAAATAAATCTTTGTGTGGATAAAGCTGTTCTTGCTTTGCTAGTTACCGAAGAATAAGTAATTACTTCAATGAAAGAAGATTGTTTGAACAGTTGGGGCCAGATCAATGTACTAACAGCTTTGTGTGTGTATCTCTTCATGCGAAGTTGGCTTTGCAGTACTCCAATACATGATAGCAGCGGTACCAACCCAATTGGCATCTATGACAGTGGTTGTAGAATGATGTACTTGTGATGAATTTACACTTGTCACACACTTCATCAGCACATACATGCCCCCCACCAATTTGCTCTGTTTGGTTGTCGGCAAGGGTGGGGAGTAGGAATTTAGTTCCTATTTAGCAAATGAAACCTTTAGACTTCAATACGTATAGGGTAATTGGGTTAAGCCAGTTATGCCACTGTTTCAAACCTGCGATCTGCGAGTGGGTCTTCCAGGAATAGTTGTCTTTGATATTCTTTATCTAAGTAGTGAGCTCTATCGTAACAACTTTGAGTAAATTGAAGAAGACTGGAAAGCAAGAAATAGTGGAATAAACTTAAAAATATACCAAACCGATTACAATCAACATCTTCCTGAACTCATAAGGCCACGGCATTGTAGTTCATGCAAACAGATTCCTCCTTTGCACCCTCTGGAGGCGGTGGAGCCCAAAAGGACCCGAGAAACTGCAATGGCATCCATCGGGAGAGCGAGCATTAGCAAGAACAGAGAAGTTGAAGAAGTAATAACCAGAACAACAAGTCAACAATGGAAAATCTTCCATACCTCATGGAGGACAATACCCCCACCATCTCCAGAGACTTCAAAACCAACACATTTGTATATACATGCGTTCGGTCACATGAATGGCACCTAATATAGAAGCTGCGGAGGCCACCAATCTGTGGTTTATGTAGATAACAAGTTTTTTACAGTGACATGACCATCAGGTTGCTCTCTTTTTTTTTTTTTTTTTTTTTTTTTTTTTTTTAAATAAAAAGATAAACTATATTACTTAAGAAAGACAATTAGATAGCTTAGTTAGGTCCCTACATTCCAATTATTCTTAATTTCTACCTACAATCTACGAGCTATAAACCATAACTGGAGTATGGGGTTCTTGAAACTACTAATGTCTATTTCTTTACCATAAGAAGTTAAGTTTGTCAAGAAGGGACATCACCAAGTGGTCATTGTTTGTTCTTCGGGTTTCGAATTAGATCAATCACTTCTTGCATGCAACATGATACATTGGTAAGTTTGACTTGTGAGATTCGGCCTTGGCGAACCCCAACTATTGAAGCCTCAAGAATATTCCCCATGTCTCCTGTGCTACTGAACCCGTCCATCCCAAAACAGACCTACATTCCACTGCACGGTGTTTAGTTGTAAGTTATGTACCCTTACACCTATACATGATAAAATGGGGGATTGAAACAAGTTAGTGAAATTCATATTTTGGCAAAAAGAGGTGAACCTACTCATGTGATCCATTGTATTATTTTGGGCTGTTAAAGGGTCTAAGAGTCCCTTTTGGTTTGAGGTTTAGTACTCCAGAGAGATGTGCAAGACTTTCATGGGGCTGGGTGCCTGTTTATTGAAAACTATACGGTTGCATTCTTGCCACATGCTAGCATGTAATTATAAACACACAGACCCACCACCATTTTGAAGTTTCATCACGGTTAAAATATAAGAGGAAAGAGGTCCCACCATTTTGAAGTTTCATATTAAAATATAAGAGGAAAGAGGTGCATAGGTGTAGGATGGATTGGTGTGTAAGTCAGTCCGTTCATCTACTTTTCAAATTAAATTAGTCTAATCACAAGAAAGTCAATATGACTCTACATCATTTCCACACAATTCACAATTGCAGCTAATGTTGTCCATTGAGGGAATACTGTCCTGCATTCAAGACATGGCACAAAAAAAAGGTTTTAAATTTATGATGTAAGGGTAATTTAGGGTGCCATTCAATTGTTAAAACAGGCAACTTGGAGGAATGGCTGACAACAACATGGTTTCTAACAGCAATATCTCCCAATCAGACACAACAAGCCCAAATCCATACGTAACCCAAAGTGGGGAATTTTTTTTTTTTTTTTTTTTTTTTTTAAATAGCATAGTCAAGGAAACAGAGCCCCAAAGCGTCTGAAGCCAGGTAGCGGATAGAAGCCAAGCCATTCAGTCGTGCTCGCAAACGACTGGACCCTCCTTGCTGGTTGGTCTGCAAGGAAGTTGAAGCTCCTAAGAATAAAAGAATAATGACATTCTAAGAAATAAGATCCAAGATGATAAATATCATCAATGATGGGCTGGATATCAAGATGACAAAACGCTTGAAAATAAACAATTCAAAACTAGGAAGCCTAAAATCTAGATATTTTCCTTGAACGAATGTGAACTGTACATCAAGCTTGCTTCAGGAGAGTTACATAATAGAGGCTTAGCCAGCAGATATCGAGGGAATGATATTCAACACTCTCATTTCCTGCTGATATTTATGCGAGATTTACAGAGAGACATGGTGACCCAGCTATTCACACCCTTTCTGGTTGCAATGCCCTTCTATGAAGAACTGAAAAATAAACAAGAGAATAAATAAGAATGTAAAACAATCAAGCCAATACTGGAGCCCTCTTCACTTACCCATCTCTTGTCTACCAAACCATCCATCCACCCAACTTCCAGCCTTATTCAGTTTATAATACTTTCTCTCCGACAGAAGCCAATGAGCTCATCTATCTTCTGTACCATCTCTGTTAATGTAAGCACCTCTTTCTGTTATCCTTTCCTAAAAAGGCAGCTCCTCCTAAAGGAATGTAGACCTTCAGTAAAACAATACAAAACTCCTAATTCCACGGCGCCTGCCGTTTATAACCAACCGGATACGATTCCCACCCACCATCTGGTTCCCTCCGCCTTAGTCCCAGTGTTGAATTTATAGGCAGTGAAGCAGACCTCATCTGCTCCTCCACAGACACACCCTGCCCCTGAACGAACAGTTCCCTCAAACCCCCTGCTTCCCTACTCTCACTGCCTCCAACCATCATTGCCCCTGAATTCAGATCAAACCCAGAATGTGATGGTCCAACCCCATTAAAACCTGAGGGCATGCCTGTAAAGAAGGAACCTCGAGAATAGGATGATGGATCAGCTGCCGATGAGCCCATTATCTGCAGTAAAGCAGGAGGCCCCCTAGAATCTACCAGGTATTGGCCATTACTAGGTCCATACACAGGTGGGGCAACAGACATGGAAGACCCCGCTGTCAGGCCACCATAACCAAACAACCGAGAAGGTGAGGCTGTGTGAGTAATTGCTGGCGATGCCATAGCACCACCACCAGATCTTGCTATGCTAGTCTCCAAGGATTCACAAGCCCGCCCATTTGGTATGAAGAAATGAGTTGGCGGAGCACAATCCTTTAGGTTCACCTCCACTTTCTTTCCCATTATCGAAATGAAACGATCATCGACCTTGAAACCTCCGTATCCATTCATGTCTTCGCAAGGTGATTTACCAAGCCTCCGCTGGTCATAAGTATCATCGACGAAATATGAGCTGTCATTCAAATCGATGTTTCTTACTGGAGGTTGCCTTGATGATGATGATGAAGCAGGGGATGGACTTCGACGCCCATTTCTGTGCTGGTAAAGGAATTGGCTTTCTGTCCTTGAATCAGATAAAGGGGCATCTTCAATGTCATCAGAACGATTAAGGTCCAATTTGAGCCTCTCTGCTATTCTTGAACTCACCTCAACAGAAGATTCTCCAGAAGGGTGACCAGAGGATTCAGGGTTTTGTTTTGCGAATGCCACGTCTGTAGTAGCATCATCATCAGCCCCATCCATATTAAGATCTATATCAAGGACATCCTGTCTGTGCTTGGAACTGTGGCTGCTCCCCTCAACCGAAGGCGTTTTCTCACCATCTGGGGTAGTCTTGCGAGGTGCTGGGGGACGGAAAGCACTGTTTGCTGATAGGCCCCTCCATCCCAAAGTCCCCTTAAAATGCAAAGGAGCCATAGGAATTGCAGTAGCTGCCGTTGCTTTTGTTGTGGCAACAGCAATGGGGGCAGAGTTGGGAGTTTCCTCCAAACAAAGTTCCTCATTAAGATCAAAACCACATGGGCTCCTTACATGGTTCCCTGCTGGTTCCTGAGCAGCCTGGGTCACTGGGGAGGAGTTTGGGTCTTGCATATGGTTTTCCGGTTTGGTGTCAGCATCCTTAGAATCCACTAAATTATCATCCTCCTTTGGAGAAGAGGCCCCACAAGATGGATTTTGTTCAGTTGGCACATCATGCGGTGACTCTGCCATGATTTGGTCATCCTCATCATTTATGGAATCAGGACTACCAGGTTGAACAACTCCACCTTCAGAATTTTTCTCAGAAGATGAGCTGCAGAATGGTTCTCGGTTATCCACCACCTCTCTCTCCACCTCCTTGGCAACTTGGCGAGCCAATTCTAAGGCATCATCCATTCCATACTCAAGTTCAACTTCTGATTTTTTCTTTTCCATATTTCCAGAGGCTTTTGCACCCCTCTTCAATTTGGAAACATCAGCAGGAATTGCCAATCCTTTGCTTCTGCACACCTTCAAACTAGATTCACCAGCAAGATCTTTGACACTGGATACTGTTCCAACATCTTCTACCCTAAAAAAGGAAGTCTCCAGGTTCTCTTCCCTCAATTCATGCCTGTCACTAGGGAATTCCTGCAAATTATTAGAAACACACCCAAAGGTTTGATCTAGAGTGTTGAAATCTTCTGTGCTTCCAGAATGCTTGACCAACCCATCATCAATAGACAGAGCCTTTCCCTCAGAAACCAGTGTTTCTTCATCAGCAGTTTCCATCATACACTGCAGATCATTAGAGGCTGATGAGATACATTTGGGCCCCAATGAGGTAGAAACGGAATCAATTTCCTCTCTACCAGAGTTAACTGGGCTACCTTTCTTCCCATCTGTTTTTTCCCCATCCTCTGAAGCATCTTTCAGCTCCAGAATCTCAGAGGAATTGCCCTCACCATTACCTTTCAGCAGAACTGGAGAACTGCATGTTCCAGTGCCAGCTGTTCTTTCTGCAGGATGTGAAGAGGATTCTTCTGCAATAGATTGGCCTTCCAGAGCATATACTTGAGATCCATCTTGATCTGCCTGGTTCAAAGGTATAGGAGAGGTATGCTGATTAGCAGACATATGCAACTTTGCATCTTCAATGCTACGATAATGAGATCCATCAGAACTTTGCAAGATCTGAAATTCACCACCAGAAGGCTCTATCAAATGCTTGTCCTCATCAGCACTTCCTACGAAAGGAGAAACACTGGTGTCTGACTGCTCCGGACATCCACTTTCAGCAGTTCTTTTTGAACTAGCTGTAACCTTATCCTCTAGGAATGCCCCAACTTTCTCAATATCTTGGTGATCTGCATCATCTTCCCTTAGCTGATTCCAGCCTTCAAATAGAGCTCTTGCCCTATCTTGAACCCTTCTGCTCTTATGGTCAAAAAGATCCTTCACAGAGGCATTGATGCCAGAAGAAATTAATCTCTCCTTGTCTTTGGGCAGCTTCTCAAGTGCTGATAGAAGTGAGGTGATCGACTCTTCTGCAAAACTATCACTGATTTCATCACTACATTTGTGCACCTCCTGAAGCCAATGGTCAAGGAAGTGGAATCCATCTAGCCGAACAAAACAATCAAGGCAGTCCTTACTCTCGGTTGCTGCCAAAGTACTTGCAACAGTGGACCACTGTCTTGCTGCCTCTCTGACATTCTTCACAATAGAGCTTTTCTCCTCCTGCATTATGGAGACTAGCTCTTCAACTCTAGTAATGGCAGTAAGCCCATCCTTAATCTCAGTCAAGGTAAAAAAGTCTTCAAGCGTCATACTGTTTCACAAACTGGTTGAGTACTTCCAATCATACAGTCTTCCTAGCATGCTAAGGCTACTTCTTTTCACTTTGTCTGCTATAAGACCCAGGTGGTCCTCTGCAACATATGACATTGTAAGCTTGCTGAACACTGTTGGCATATAATAAACCAATAGAATAAAATATCATATAGCCAAAAAACGATGAATGTTATGATTAGATCGCACATAAGTGTACATAAATTGGATGTCTTAGCAAAGAATTATCAGTTAGTGTAGGTGGATGATGCGGCCAATCTGAACCCTATCTGATATGAAATGATTATTGTGAGTGTTCTACCTTACTTACGTTCTGCATCACTCAGTGAACAGTGCAATGAAATAAAATCTTGAACTAAGTATGGTGCATAGCATCAAAACCTGGTTTGAAGGTAATAAAAGGTGAAAACAAAGAAAAATGGAAAGATAAAAGCAGTTGCTGCAAATGTATGCTTGTACTTACAGATGAATTTAAAATAGCTTGTGTTTTTTAAGGTAGCCCTATAAACATGTAATGTGCCAATGTGCACTCTTTTTATCTCAAATAAAAACCAAGAAAGAACCTCTATTTGTAAGCTCGTCTTTGGTGCCACAGTACACCATCTATGGTGGGAGCGTAATCTCAGGCGCTGGAACTCCAAATCGCGCTCTATTGATACCATTTGGAATGCTATATATTTTGATGTTTCAGCTAGGATTTAATCCTTTCTCCCTCCCCCCCCCCCCCCCAGTTGTTGATTCCCCAAGGAACAGGCTCATTGTTGTCTCCTGGGGGCTCAACTCCCAAATCTCCCCTACTAGCTGACTCTAGCCCGTGACTTTTTGTATTTTGTTTTTGTCTCTTTAATAGATTATTTATTCATCCAAAAAAAAAACTCAATCTAATGTCCCATCACTCAGTGTTGGAATTGGAATGAAATTTTTAGACCCATCTTTAGGTCACTTTGGAAACTCAATGATGGCAGCATCATTTGAAGTGCCTTTCTTAGAAATAGTGTGACCTCTGCAAGTCATAGAAAAACTATCTTAGTCAGTGTAAGTGACTTGTAGTTTAGTATAACTAGAGAAAAGACCCCCAACAAAAGGGTAAAACGGGACAAGACAACTAAAGGAAAGAGGGGAAGGGTAGGCTCCAAGAAAAGACTATTTTGTGCCATGACAGAGGATACTGAAGAAAAAGGAAGAACAGAACTCTATACAATGTAAGTGGGTCAATCAAATAAAAGGGTGTCCAGTCAAATTCAGAACCTCATTTGGTATGTTCAGCCAAGAGGATGCAGCAACGATGACGACAGTTCAATAACTTGGTCCAAAATGTTAACTATTTTTTTGTGCACTTATTATTCACTAAACATGTTATTGTTTTTCTTTTGGGATATTGCTGTTGCCCCCTATATTATAGTTTAATTACTAAAAAGACCCTACTCTTTATGAAATTACTGTTGCCCCCCTCAGTTCTAACAGTGTTAAGAGATTGTTACATTTGAATGTTTAATGTCTATTTTGTCCTTAAAGATTAATAAATCAAATCACACTACTATCCAAAAAACCATATCAAGTACCAATTTTGCGCTTGTATTCTTATCATTTTAAATTCCAAAAAAAGATTACCTAAATTATTGTTTTTTTTCCCGTTAAGGGAAAAAGAAAGAAAAAAACCCTTCCTAAAATTGATAATGTCAAATTAGATAGTAAATAAATGAAAATCTAATGGAGATAGGAACTTTCTAAAATTGATAACATCAAATTGGAAAGTAAATAACAAAAACTAAAAAATAATACCAAATTGAAAAGTAAATATATAAAAGCTAAAAATAAGGAACTACCAAATTAGGGTTAATTTTTTCCTAATTACTAAGGTAATAATGTAATTTAATATAAAGTATAAATAAGTAGAACAAAACCTTAGGGTTATTTTGGAATTTTTAAATAAATAACGGAGTTTAATGGTGGTCGGTGGGGGGGCAATAGTAATTATAGGTAAAGTCAAAGGTTGAATTAGTAATTTCAAAAAGTGTAGGGGATAAAGTAGTAATTAAGCTATAATAGAGAGGGACAACAATAATTATTGTTTTTCTTTTCCTTCTTTAAAGCAATCAGGCAATGCATGTCGATGTTCCCAAAATCTAAATTAAGTCTGTTTCTTAATGTAATCCATACTCCGCATGTAATCAGAAATTGAAGGGAACATTAGAACAAAAGAAAAAAATGGAAAAAAAAAAAAAGGAAATGACTCAACACACAGCAAGCCAATTAGAGGAGAGAGTTTTCAGTACAAAACCTTATCCGCAGCAAGCTTCTTAAGAAAATTGAGGAGTGATAAGAACCCACGAATCGGATGCAAAACTAATATTATTTAATTGATAGAATAATGAAGAACAATAATAAACTGGTTACATTGGTGCAGTCACCCCCACCAGCACCTAGCTGCCCCTAAGCCTACGGCTGCCCAAATACTCACAAAAATAATCCTTCTTTTCCTCCTAACATCTTACCCTTATTTATAACCCCTAATCAACCCTAATTCTCTCTTTCTCTCTCTCCTCAATGTAGCCTAATACTGTGATCCCAGGGCTCTATCATTACTGGCCCCTCAAAAATCACCTTGTCCTCAATGTGATGGAAAATTATAAACTTGGTCTTTACACGTTTGCCACGCAACCCTGCTAGTTCGACATTCTGCACAGCACACCTCCGTGGAATCCAATAGATGCAATAACCACATAACTCCAAACAACCCAAATGAAGAAAAACTTTGGAAACTGCAGCTAAGTTAAAGAGTACACCAAGAATATCTATTGGAACCGAAATCAGCTGAACAGCAATAACATACGGACCCATACAAAGCACAACACCTGCTGTAGAAGGCGTACAGTTCGTCTCCGACACAAATGGCCAACCAAAAATGGAGTCCTTCGCGAAATAGAAAGCACCAACACACTCCTTAGGGTCGCCATCGATGCTAGAAGGTAGCCTTGCTGCCGCATGAGCCACCGCAACCTTCCTCTTGACTGTGATCAACCGTTGGCGGTGTTGGATCGCTGAATCAGGTGCAGGTTTTAAAGAAGAAGAAGGTGAACAGTGTAGTTCCTAAAATACCCCTGTTTATGATGTTTGGCAAATGGGCCATTAGGTTTTTGGACCCTTATTTGCTTGGGCATTAAAGCAACTACTGGACTGGGCCTGAAAATATAACACCTGATGGGCCGTTGTCTGGCATCTTGACCCTTGAGTCCACAAAATAAGTGAGTGGGCCACTGGGCTTTTGAATTAATTTGGCTCCTTGAGGCCCACACTTCTGACTTAAATCTTGGGCACGTTGCTCAGTTCGGCCCAGCTTAATAGGCCCTAGTACTTCTTTTTTAACCTTTAGTCCACAGCCTATGGATTTGGGCCTTTGAGTAGTCAGGTCTATGTGGGTTCTCAAGGCCCATTCCATGGGTTTATTACACAGAAATAAATAGCCCAAACGGCCCAGGGGTCTAATACACTTGAACCACACTTGGACTTGAACCGCTGGTTCAAACCCTTTCTTCCTCTTTACTTCACCTACGATCCTTACCCTAACCATCACCCAAATTGTCACTGCTGAATCTGGAAAAATTGATTTCAGCTCTTCCTCAATGAGATTTCCAATGATCAATTTCCCAATTTCCTTATTTTCTGTTGTCAATTGTAATATCTCCTTCCTCTTCAGAATTGTAAACAATCCAACAACCCCATTCCTTTTGCTGTTGTTGGGATTCTCCTTCCTCTTCAGAATTGTAAACAATCCAAAAAATTCAGCAAACGATTTCACCATCAAATCTAATTTGGTAACCAAATCTTGGAGATCTATCTCAATGGGAAACTGAATTACTATTGTACTGTAAGGTTTCCGCCATTGTCGGAACTGAAACCAATCCACGACTGCCACCGCTTCCTCCAGCATAATCCAAGGAGGCTTCGGTGGAGCTCTCGCTTCCCTGTCGTCCATCTAGGGGTGTAAACGGACCGGATTCAGATCGGATAGTGGTATATCCATATCCGCATCCTATTATATTCGGATGGATTCGGATAATATCCTATTGGTTTTCGGACGGATTCTGTCGGATTCGGATGATAATCGGATAGTTATTTTCTTAAGTAGATTCTTCTAAATGGGCATGAATATATAGATTGAATACAACTTTTCGACTACCTGTTTATATATTTGCCTTTTTATTTGTGAGGGCTAGGTTTGGAATTTAAGAATTTAACAACTTTGGTAGCTATTTTAGTAGAAAATCTAGAAAAATAGTCACATATCATAGGTAAAATTTATAAAAATAAGAATAATAAATTTAAATAAGTAACTTAATCGGATAATTTTATCAGACAGATAATAATCGGTAAGAAAGGGGTATACCATATCCGCATCCTATTAATAATCGGACGGATTCGGATACCCCTAAACGGATGCGGATTTGAATTCGGAAGCGAATTTCGGTTATACATGAACACCCCTACATCCATCACATCGGGCCGATGTGGCTTCCACATCTCTCCGTCCGTGAGGCCTTCATCTTCTTTTTCTTCCGCTGCAAACAACCCCATCGGAACTTTGCTGCAAAAATACAACTTGCCCAGAACACTAGGAGAAGACCTGCTACTATCCACCATGCCATATTGACTATAGCCAGATGCTATGACTTCAATTTTCTCATTGGACTCCAAAGGTCCAGCAGCAAGCATCGATAAATCTACGTGCGCGTGAATTTCTTTTGATTTCATAAGTTCAGTAACCCTTCCAATCTTCTTGCCTTCACCGAAATCCACTTTCAAAGCTTCTTTGATGCAAGACCAATTGAATTCAAACCAATTCTTTTGGTACACCCAATCTAAAGCGTTCCCGTTTAGGTGTTGGAGAGCTACACTCAACTTTCACTCCTCCTAAATTTGGTGTTCCCAGCAGAATAACAACACTTCAAAAAGCCACTCTTCCACATTGCCTTCGCCGGAAAACATGGGCAATCCGGTGTCCATCTATTCCCGCAGATCGTCACTGCTCTGATACCAATTTGATAAGAACCCACGAATCGGATGCAAAACTAATATTATTTAATTGATAGAATAATGAAGAACAATAATAAACTGGTTACTAAATTGGTGCCAGTCACCCCCACAACACCTAGCTGCCCCTCAGCCTACAGCTGCCCAAATACTCACAAAAATAATCCTCTTTTCCTCCTAACATCTTACCCCTATTTATAACCCCTAATCAACCCTAACTCTCTCTCTCTCTCTCTCTCCTCAATGTAGCCTAGTACTGTGATCCCAAGGCTCTATCAAGGAGCTTCAAAATCATGCCCGTTTGTGACAGTAACTCATAACATGACCTCATCACACAATGCCTGTACATGATATAAACAACAGTAGTGAGGCTAGAGCAAACAATACAGAAGTTATTTTTACTAGAGAACACAGCCAAGATTTTTTTTATAGATTATATATCAAACTTTCTTTTAAAAGCACCCAATTAATAGAGTACAAAGCAACTGTTTGGAAGGTATTTTTACAACCATATGTCATGATTACTTGAGTCATCAATTGAATTAAACAAGAAGTTATTAAACAAGTCACAGACTAGTGAAAACTGAAGCAATTGGCCCAACGCTTCAAACTAAAGTTGACATACACCAAAAAGTGTGGAAATGTCAAGGAACTCTATCTGAACTATGATGTGACCTGGAAGTGCCCATCTGAATTCTGAAGCCTGTAATATAAGAAAACACTATAGGCTTAGGAAAGAATGTCCTCAGGAATAGGATGATCATGTCTCTTCTCCTAGGAGCTAACAGTCATTTTCCACAAGCTTGACCTTATGGCAAGTTCCTATATGTACAACATACGCATACGGTGAACACCAAAGATTTGATAAAGCCAAAATACATGAATGCAATCAACAGTTAATACAACAGACTGAACTTCAACAATGTAAATAGAAAATTATATTTTCTTTTTATTTACTCTTTTCCGGAGTGGGTAGATAAACACTTCACTTTAACAAGTATAACCAATAAAGGAGCATATTCACATGAGAACTGTATCAACATGTTAACTGCACTTCCTTAGAGAAAATTGTGAGCTGCCAGACGATGTCAGTGATTGTAATTGCAACTATCACGAGTAAACAAAATTAACAGTAAAACTAATAGGGAAATTATCCCCACCCAAAATCTAAAGCTGCATTAGAAATTCCAACGTTCTGTAGACACCAAAATGTCCTCCAAAAGACCTCCATCTCATCCATCGGAGCTTCAGAAAGATATAAGAACTCACGAATGAAATTGATCCATTCACACAAGCATAAGCAACAAAGCTTCCAAGCAAAACTAAATGATGATCATGGGCAATATTCAGGCACACAATGGAAGTCCATTTTACAGAAAAGATACCAAGAGGAGTCGCTATTAGAGAGTGAAAACTGAAACTGATGAAGCAATGACCAATGATGCCAACATCAGATATGCTTACACAATGCCCACCACTGAATTGCACTATCAAGAGTCAACCCGTAATTAAAACGATATCCCAGGAAGTCTATTTTTAAGGCTCCCTACAATGGAGCATCCAGTAGATGTCTAACTCATCAAAGGCACTTCCCAGGACATAAGTGATCTAGATTTGTATAAAATAACAGGTATCTCAATCACCCTTCATGTAATAATTGCAGATACTAGTCTAGATATTGATAGGAAATATTGTTTAACTAAATGAGAATCGACCAGTTAAGAAGGAGAGGAGAGAAATAGAGTTTAGAATTCGAAATCAAACAGCTTTGATGAGGTGATCATCAAAAACCTATTGATCAACAGCCACCATCTCCTGGTGATCATTAGCAAACCATTGATCGTGGGGTTTCACAAGAAAAATCTGACAGTCGATCAATTCTTCAACTGCAACTTTAATCAAACCATGCAATTCCACTTAATTGCCACTGTCATTATACACTTGTTCTATCACTATTTAAGGCATCTAGCATGCTGCACACTTTACACTGTTGCATTGATGTTTTCACTCTTCAATAGACTCACAAATTCTCAGAATCTGATGTGAAATCCAAAAACACATCTGCTTAGTGATTTAAAGAGAAATAAATTCATGGTCAATCATCATTTACACAATGATCAGTAGTAAGAAGACAATGCAAATCTCATAAATAATTCCAAGCTCACAAGAGGATAGCACTAAGGTAATTAAATGTAGCACTAAAAGGGAAAACGGACATAAACTGAAGACAGAGGTTATCTTGTAATCCAATATTGAGATAAAGATGCATATAGGAATGAATTGAAGATGGGAAGACCATTCAACAGAAGTGGGAAATATATGAAAGCAATATATCAAGAGAAGAAGACCACCTTCTTCAATCTTACGACTCTAACACAAACAGTGGAAGAGATCTGGTTCCATGGGGATATCCCACTCATAGAAAACCTGATTGCATGGAAATTTCAGGTAAAGCATCTTAGGGGACTACCGTCTTAAATACACTGTTAATTGAGCCAAAGATCAAGCCATAAAGTGAAACCAAGCTTCTGAAAGCATACCTCGCAATATAACAGAGACCAGGATTGATTCCAGTTTTGATATTTCATAACAAGGAAAGACACAAGTCTAAGAATTGGAGGCTGAAAACACTTAAGGCAGGTAATCCTAGATGTAAAAGATTAATGGGGTGGAAAGAAAAAGGGTGAGGGAAGTTAACTCAACTGATGGTACTGTGTGTGCCAGAACAGGGTACTGAAGAAGTATCAATAAATAGCACAAAGGAGAAACAGGAGAAGAGAATTACCAGAGGAATTAGTCTGACAACCATCGCTATCATAGCAATCAGCACCATATATAACTGAATAGAATTTTATTCCGAAATCTAAATCTTGTGTGATTGCAATCTATTATTTTAAGAAGAAAATAAATGACTCTTGAAGGAAATCTAAAAATGATTTTAACAAAAATTCTTAAATTTCTAAATAGATGGTATCACTAATTAGCCTAATAAAACTGAAAAATATAATATTACACAATAGATCCAATTGATAAGAGAAAACTACAAATAGATAAATTTATTACATTTCCTACTAAACCCAAAACCAAATGCAACCTGATTCTGTTTGGGACGTTCCTGCCTCCCCTACCTTCCCTTGGTCCCCCTAGAGATAAGCTTCTTTGGCTCCATTCCAAGAATGGCTTCTTCACCACTGCCTCTACTTGGCATCATATTCACTCCCCTCCTCTAAGGTTCCATGGGCCAACTTTGTTTGGTTCAAAGGCCACATACCTCACCAAGCTTTTACTACTTGGAGAACCCTCTGCTCATGCCTCCCCACTCAACCCAAAACAATTTCTCCTGTATTTTCAATTCTAAGAAGGAAACTATCCCTCACCTTTACTCTGCATGCTGGTACTCCAAACTTATTTGGCTTCTGGGTCTTGCCTCTATTTAGCCCCAGTCCAAGTGCCCACAACCCTTCAATTCCGACTATCATTGGCTTGCCTCCTCCTTTAGTAGACCACTGGATCCTCGATTGCAGATACAACTGGTAAGATGATCTTTGGCGCTTGCATCTCGCAAATCTAGATGGAATGTAACTTCCACAGATGAAATACCAAATCCAGATCTATTGACAAGATTGGATGCTAGTAGGGGTGTTAAATCCAAGCTCACTACTCTTCCTATGAAGCCACTTGTGGATTCCCCAAGGAAAAGGCACATTTTTGTAACCTGGGGTCTTGATATTGATATGCTAGTTCATGCTAGGCTAGCTTAAATCTGTAGTTCCCTCCTCCCTTCCCCCCAACTTCTCTTGTGGCTCCCTAGGGTTTTGGCTTTTGTTGGCTCTCCTTGGGGCTCTGTCCCTTCTGTAATTCCTCCTTGGCTAGCTTAGCCTTGAAGTAATCCCCTCCCCTTCCCTCCCTTTCCCCTCATATGTCTTCTCCTTTTTATATCTACTTTTTACTCACCCAAAATAAATAAATAAATGTGACCTGATTCATCCTCAATTGGATTCCCCAACCAGTTCTGTCCAGTCCAAGGAATTGCACCTACATCATACCTGAGCAAGCTAATACCGCAAGATATATCAACTTTTATCTACAATGGGTCCTGTCTCAACTAGTATGTAAGATACAACTTGCTTATGGAGACAGCAACCAATTCTTTCATATCAAGTTTTAACTTTTTCAGTTTCATTTCTACATTCATGATCAATTGAAAACCATTACAAGCAAAAACAGTCAGGTCTATGAAATTTATAATGATAACTATTCTACATCGTAAATAAAATTCCACGCATGTTTAACAGAGACTAAGACTAACTGAACTATTGAGTACATAATTTTAATGAGGTGGAAAATATATCCGCTACTATATGATAAGGTTACGAGGACCAATGACCTAAAATATTTCCACTCACAGCGGCTACTGAAGCAGCATCTGGAAATATCATTTCACAAACTCTGGCAACTTTAGAGTACTTCATATTAAAAATTCAATTTTCACAAACATCAAAGGTTAATATAGGGTATCAATCACATGCAAGACCATCCGTCGCCTAAGATGATATAAATTATAAATTATAAATTTACTGGGAAAACCGAAATCTATCAATGCAGCATGATTCAAATCTTCTGCAGCCAAGTACCATGCAATTACTGAAAGCAGCATAAGCAGAAATAAAATCAACAACATAAGAAATGTGACCAGAACTACTAATATTAAAAATCTATTATTTGACCAACCAAATTAAACAGAATTGCAGCCCTAACCCGAGGAAGGAAGTGGAATACACTGGTTAACCGAGATCAGATTTTGAGAGTAAAAAAAGGGCAAGTAATCGCTTCCTCTATTAAGAAAGAAGCCCAATTAAAACAACTTGATTGAAAAGAAGAAACCAATGCAGCGAAAGAAAGATGTCGTTTCCAAATAAAAAATTCCAATACAGAAGACAAGTCTCGAAATTTCAAATTGAAATAACTACCAGTAGAGCTACTTCTGAAAAACCCAAAAAAAAAACCCTAGTAGTTGATTACCTCGAGGTGGAGTGGATCATATAAGTAAGAGGAGAGAATACCAAACCCACACACAAAAGAAATGCTCATTAATGCGAAAGAGAAAGAAGAAAATAAAACAAGCGTCGACGACACTTCTAAAAATGGCAAATGAAAATCTAAAACCAGCTTCGTAAAGCATAATTGGCCTAGAAACGTGAGAGTTACCTTGTTCGGGAGATGGTTTGAAACCCTAGCTCTTACGCATAGGTTTCAAGGTCTGAGCTTAGCCTCAATACATCCACCATCGCTTCCAACTAGCGCACCTTTCTCATCTTCCCGCCTTTCTGTTTTCTCTATTCCGCCCTCTCTCTCTCTCTTCACAGAACCCTCGCTCTCTGTGGGCTGTTCGAACCAAGGAGCAACGTTTTCTTCTTCGCACCGGATTTTTTTCCCCGTTTTCCTCTTTTCTTTTACTTTTTTTTCCCCGAATGGTTAAGTCCTCTCTTAAGCTTTAACTAATGGTAATGATTGAAAACGAACAAAGAGACAAGGACACGGTGAATCGACTTCCACACTGTCAGATTAGAACTCATTCCCAAGTCAGACTTATGCCCGTACCATTGGCCCATTAAGATTCCAATCCAACGGTTTTAAGGATCGATGGCGACTTCCTCAGATAGTTCACTTAACTTTTCAGTTCCCGTTGGTAGTGGCCACGTGTTATACGCACGCCAAAACCTGTGATGACGGCACCTGTCACCTGAAACCTGACAGTGATCTTACTCGAACCGTTCCTGGTTCATTCGAATAAACCGACCGACCGGATTTGACTATTCGACCGCTTCTGACTTGTTTTTTTTTTGTAACATGCTGACTTGTCACTTACATCTGTTAATTAATGATATCTCCGCATGGCAGACCATAGGGCATGGAGCCATGGAGGGGGTTTTCCGTCTCCCTTGATAATAAATATACTTTAAATAATATGGGAGTGCAAGAGAATATCCTCTCCGATATTCTTTACGAATCAAAGTTCAGAGACAATTTTATTCAATTTGTTCGATAGATGGGCTTAAAAAACACTTGTGCCCATTAAGTGATATTTTCAAGTGGGAGGGTGTTAATGTGATTATGGGGTTTTGGCTATCCCCATTTTGGGTGTACTTATTTGTAAATAAGTTTTTCCAATTGCATTTAAGTAAGGCTTTCAGCTGATTACCTGAATTTATATACATATAATCTGATCGATATCCTCCTCTCTTTTTATTTTCTATCCTCATTGTGCTTCAAAGGAATGTCCAGACCTTTTGTTTGTTCTATTTGTCCCAAGATATAGATAATCAGTGAATTCGTACGAGCAATGGAAAGGAAAAATATTGATGCAAATTCACGTGTCAAGTATGAAAATGATGCAAAGGACTAAAGGAGCATCCCAAAATGTCAATGTTTTCTCCTAATTGACCATTCTCATGATGTTGTCAACATCGTCTTCTTGTCTTCTTCTTTTTCTTAGCGTAATACATTAACATATGCAAAGTCTAGGGGGACAAATTTGACCTTTATGACTCAAATTCATTTAACCCAAACAAAACAAATTTAAGTCCAAAAAGGGGTCAGGTGCAGATAAAGGAGTGTTTGATCAGATCCAACTTATCACACACTATACGATATATTCGGCAACTGTTGGGGAATAATATGAAATTCCGGAATTTTTATTTTTTAATAATCAAATTGATTTCACCCGACCTAGCTTAACAAGATTATTATATATGATGCTCCCATCTCCTATCCTTTTACCTTCTGCCTATGCTTACGTCCCCTATTCTCTACCAATTTCTGAACAATTAATCCAAGCCCCCATCTGTTCCACTATATTATTGTTTTTATAATTTTGTCTCATTTTATTGATGATTTAGGAGCATACAAGATAGAAAGACATTTATGGCCTTAAATATATTGTATTACTAGATTGCATTTTTTTGCCCCCAAATTTTTCCTTCCCTTCTACCAAGACCCTTGAACTTGTTGTATCTTCACAGCATCCAAATCAAATCCAATGGAAGAGACACTCAGAAGGGACTGATTCCAGAAATATGAAAGGCAATGTAGTTAACAATGAAAGGTTCCCACTCAAGGAATTTAAGAATCTACTAGAATAGTAATCAAAAGTTTCTTAAGGTGAAGTTTGAAGAGCACAACAATTCTTGTGACAAGGAAAATTCCAGCTGATCTTTATCATTGACTTCCAAAGCAAAACAAAGCTAAAAGTGCACCCTATTCTGAATGGGCTGCTATCTTACCTACTGGCCCAGCCCGAGGCTTATTATTCACAGTCAAGCTCAACATGCATCTACCATTGGGTTGGATTGGAGTCGGCCCAACCAGATGATCTGGCCCTGCTTGAGCCTAGAGACAAGAAGCTACCTGTATCTACAAAAAAATGCAGCATTAGTACCCAATAATGTCCTGCTATGTGCAGTGTGGAAGATTGCCTCACACTGGGGAGATGTAGGAATTTTCCAATTAGTTTGTAATTCCCAATTCCCATTGAACTACCACCCTTGTAGAGCTCAAAGCCCAGGGGTGCAAGTTCTGTACAATGAATTGGATCCCAAACAAAGCTCATCTAGAGCCCGATAAAAATGGAATGCACCTTTAAACTCTTCTTTTTTATTTCTTTGGTAAGAGAAAGCATCTAACGAGAAAAAGAAAGTTCAGTTTGCCACCTGGGAAGTTACAACATGATAAAAGGTGAGTTACTTGACCAGGACGCTTTAAGTCTACCCATATATGCCTCCCTTCAACGAAAAACAGAAGAGGGAAAGAAAATTTTAAGAACGATCGAAAGGAATACACTTCAAGGTGACACTAAAGGTGCCAATGACTGCCAGGCAATTTCAACGGCAGAGTTGCCCTGCGTCAGTGATCTTCCATGCCATTGATGTTCCACCACCCCTGCTTCATTCAAAAGGCAATTTAACTACCGTGTCGTTGACAACAAAAAATGGCTATACAACAAGAACTTAATATACATCAGGTAGTGTCAATCACTATCCACCAACTTTGACAGTCTTAGAGAGGTTTGCAGTGCGAGGAAGCAGAAACCATTCTGTACCTTCAGAAGTCGGTCTTAGAGAGGTTTGCAGTGCGAGGAAGCAGAAACCATTCTGTACCTTCAGAAGTCGGTTAGTAGGGATGGTGATAGTTGCCCAGTTTTTTCAACAGAGAGATGCTGCCCTGTGTCAGTGCTTTTGCCCCGGCCAGTAATTTCTTTCCACCTTTGCTTTCCTATCATCCAAAAAGCAGTTAACTCCCTTTCCAACTGGTAATACCATATTAAACCCCGCCAAATAACAAAAGCTAGACAACATAGTGTAGGATTATCTGTTTTTAATAATAAAGATAAAAGGAAAGTTTGGCAACCTCTCTTTTCAACAATCAAAACTAATCCCACAAATTTGGGTGCATTGAAAAGGTTTGCAGCAAAAAAACATTACAATCTCAAGGAATCAGAAGTAAGGAACAATGAACATAAAGTGCACGACACCAGCTTACCAAATCCAAATCCATTGTTTGGAAACATCACCAGTGGGAAAATCTAAAACCCAAAACAGAGCAGTCTGAACATAAAAACTAAGAACCCAAGGAGAAGAATTTTGATTAAAACTCGAATAGTTGAGTTTGGCCCATACACTTTGCAATTAGTTACAGGCAACTACAAACATAAATAACAAAATCAAACATATGGAATGGCAAAAAATTTCTTTTCCTCCCCCTGTCCACTGTAAAAATGTAGAAATCATGTTCCAAAAGCATGTTACTAAAAAACAGATGGGACTACAGGCTGAGCTGCATTTGCAGGCAATGGGTCCAATCCATTTACCATTTGATCCGAGAACATTCCAAAAGAGATTTAGATTAGATACCCCAGCTATTGTTATATAGGAAAAAATAATACAGATTTCTCAGGACCATCTGGGACAAAAAGGTATCTCTTTAGCTGCAGAAACTCCACTGGATCTTAATCCATGCAAAATTTGTCATTCAAGCATGCAGTGTTAACCTTAATATCGAAAAACTGGAAGCCTCTCCGGAGTCTGAGTTAACTCAGAAACGCATGCATAAGTTTTTCTTTTCTTTTTTAAGTATATATTATTAATACCTTTCTATGTAGTTAATAATGTAGTCATAACAGAATTAGACAATATCTAGGCCTCAAAGTCCTATTCATTGTTGCTTTCATAAATTTTAGGAATTTCTCACTAAAATATTAAATCTCAAGACATGGTAATACCAGGGTAGTAGCTAAATGGCATTTGAGTACTAATTTGAAGAAGGCCAAGGTCCAAATTCCCCACAACAGGAGGTAAATGGCATTTTGTAAGTCTTGGTCTAAGTTGAGCCAAATGCATTCAACTTGCTGAGGCACTTAGGTGGAGTTGACATGTTGACTAAACTTGTATCTCAAAATTGGAATCATTGCCATCCACAGATTAGCAAGCTATACCAGAAATTCGAGACCACTGTATGCCAGAACATTACAAAGAAGATGCAGATTACCACAAGTAAAATAGTAGCTTCGTAAACGATCAAGAAGTAAAAAGAAGCCTCACCTTTCGTTTGTCATCATCTTGCAAGTCAAAGTTACTGACATCCTTCAATAACAAGGAAGGTGGAGGGCCCAGTCTCCTGGAAACCGGTATAAATTAGAGCACCATCAGGAAAATCAATTCATGTATCTAGATGTAAAACTGAATTGTATCATGCTTCAAAGTAATCTAGCCAATGATTTGTAGCAGCAAAAAAATAATGCAATGGACCATCAATTTATCATAAGCCACACACTAACCTCTTAGGTCTCTCCACATCTGAAGGTCTGTTAGAAAATTGCTTCACTTCACACTTTGGAATCTGTAAAAAAAATAAGTAAATAAATAAATAAGAAGACAAGCAAAACTAATAACCACATAATTATACATACAGACAAAGTTCTGTCAAGTACACATAAAGAAATAATTAAGGCAGATTTAATGACTTATTCACCTCTACTGTCCTCTTTAACACCAAAAGTAAGTAAATGGCGAAACTACCCTAACTTTAATATCCCAAAACACATTATTATGTATGTATATGTATATAACACTAAAGTGGATTAATATCTCATTTAATATTGTCCACTAAAATTAGAAAAATAGGACCTTAATCAAACAATATACAGCAATTCATAATGGAGCAACGCATTTGCAAGAATACATATTGAAGATATTGAAGTTGATGATATCATCATCATGCTAAATAGTAATTCAAAATATCAACCTTTTCCCCCTCACTGAAAAGGTCTTTCTGCTCCATTGATGAAGAGTCCTCATTTCCAACCAAAGCCTGAGACTGAGAGGTGCCAACAACAGACCCTAAACCACTCAAACCTGTTACTGACTTACAGTTAATAAATTAAGTTGAAAATTAATGGCAATAGTTTTAACAGTCATACAGATAAACCACAAATCTTATTATTCTCAATGGTAACCACAGGATGGAAGGGAACATACAAAATTACAATATAAAATCCCTTAACTCACCTGTTGTATCTGCATCAGAACATCTATCCTTGACTTCTAAATTTTCCTGCTCTTCCAAATAGTCTCGGTTCTTTTCCTTCTTACAAGTGCTATTGCTTTCCTGATTCATACACTGCACAATAGGACCTTAAAAACAATATACTACAATTCATTTGCAAGAATACATATTGAAGTTAATGATACATGCTAAGTTAGTAATAACCTTTTCTCCCTCAATGAAGAAGTCTTTCTGCTCCATTGATGAAGAGTCGTCATTTCCAACCGGAGCCTGAGACTGAGAGTTGCCAACAGCAGATCCAGAACTGCTCAAACCTGTTACAGACTTACTATTAATAAATTAAGCTGACAATCAATGGAAATAGTGTTGACAGTCATATAGATGAACCAGAAAACATATTATAACAGGATGGAAGGGATAATATAAAATCTCTGAGCCCCGCCTGTTGTATCTGCATCAAGACAACTATCCTTGACCTCTAAATTTTCCTGATCTTCCAAATAGTCTCGGTTGTTTTTCTTCTTAGGAGAGTTATTGCTTTCCTGATTCATAGCACAATAGGACTTTAATAAAACAGTATACTGCAATTCATAATGGAGCAAAGCATTTGCAAGAATACATATTGAAGTTAATGATATCATGCTAAGTTAGTAATTCAAAATATCGACCTTTCTCCCCTCGCTGAAAAAGTCTTTCTGCTCAATTGATGAAGAGTCGTCATTTCCAACCAAAGCCTGAGACTGAGAGGTGCCAACAACGGACCCTGAATAACTCAAACTTGTTACTGGCTTAATGTTAATAAATTAAGTTGACAATCATAGTGTTACAGCCATATAGATAAACCAGAAAACTTATTATTCTCAATGATCATAACAAGATGGAAGGGATCAATTCTATCAAGGCATCCACCTAGGCGCGTAGGTGGCTTTTTGACCACCTAGGTGCTGAGCCGCTTTTATGACATGCAAGATTTCAGCCACTTTATTGCCTAGGCACTACTGTTTTGTCGCCTTGTGCACCGTAGCCCCCTAGGAGGTAAAGCGGTCATTTTTTTTTAACATTTTGTACCTAAATTATTTTTTAAGAACATCAACTGTTATTCTATAAAAATCATTTACTAATATAAGAGATAACCATTTCGGATTCAGGAATCATTAAATGGAGAATTATTTGGAATAATGTGATTTATTAATTTATCGATTCGGTCAAAAAAGGGTAAAACAAGACAAATTAAATTCTAATTCAAATTCAAGAATTATTAGTTTAATTAAAAAAAATAAGATCAAGTAAAAATTGTGGATGTTTAAGTTGAGCAACAAGCCAACAATTGTACATATCGTAAACCGCATCATATATATTTTTTCCCATACAACAAAAAATATTTTCCCATTAATGTATAAGATGAGCATTTTAAATCTTGTGATATATACGATTTTCAATATTCTTGAATCCTTTGTTAGACTAATTATTCTTTCATCAAAAAACAAAATCAGTCAATAATCCTACAGAACAATATAGGAATATAATAGTTGCTTCTATCCGGTTTGGGAATCATATGTTATAATGTTATCACATTATGTTGTTAATTGCTATGGTATATTTCTATTATGATGATGAGATGAACTTCTGTTTATTTTTCTAATGATAATCTTTCATGATTATAATTCTTTAATATTTGTTTAACTTATGGTGAAACCATAACAGTTTTGGGTATTAAAATTAAAACTATATCAGTTTTTGATATGTGTGCCACATAAAATAGTTGTATTTAAAAAAGGGACCCCAACCAGTTTAGTCATCGTATTGCCGCTTAGGCACTTAAGCGGTGCCCCAATTGCTTTGGTCACCTTGTCGCCTTGACACCTATGGAAGGGATAATATAAAATTATAATAATAAAATCCCTAAACCCCACCTGATGTATCTGCATCAGAACTATACTTGACTTCTAAATTTTCCAGCTCTTCTAAATGGTCTTGCTTGTCTTCCTTCTTAGGATTGCTACTGCTTTCCTGATTCACAGCACAATAGGACCTTATTTCATAATGGAGCAATGCATTTGCAAGAATACATATTGAAGTTAATGATATAATTTTAAGTTAGTAATTCAAAATATCAACCTTTACTCCCTCACTGAAAAAGTCTTTTTGCTCCATTGATGAAGAGTCAGCATTTCCAACCAGAGCCTGAGACTGAGAGGTGCCAACAACAGACCCTGAACCGCTCAAACCTGCTACAGACTTACTGTTAATAGATTAAGTTGACAAACCATGGGAATAGTGTTAACAGTCATATAAATAAACCAGCAAACTTATTATAACAGGATGGAAGGGAAAATATAACATTACAATATAAGATCCCTGAACCCCACCTGCTGTATCTGCATCAGAACAATTACCCTTGACTTGGAAATTTTCCTGCTTCTCCAAATAGTCTTGGTTGTTTTCCTTCTTAGAAGTACTGTTGCTTTCCTGATTCATAGCACAACAGGACCTTAATCAAACAATATACTGGAATCATAACGGAGCAACGCATTACACATTAAAGTTAACGATATCATGCTAAGTTAGTATCAAAATATCAACCTTTTCCCCCTCACTGAAAAAGTCTTTCTGCTCAATTGATGAAGACTCATTTCCAACCAGAGCCTGAGAACGAGAGGTGCCAACAACAGAACCTGAACAGCTTAAACCTGTTACTGATTTACTCTCAATAAATTAAGTTGAGAATGAAACGGGATAGTGTTAGCAGTCGTACAGATAAACCAGCAAACTTATTATTCCCATTGATCACAACAAGATGGAAGGTATAATATAAAATTATAATAATACAATCCCTGAAGCCCACCTGTTGTATCTGCATCAGAACAACTATCCTCGACTTCTAAATTTTCCTGCTCTTCCAAATAGTCTCCATTGTTTTTCTTCTTAGGAGTGCTATTGCTTTCCTGATTCATAGCACAATAGGACCTTAATAAAACAATATACAGCATTTCATGGTGGAGCAACACATTTGCAACGATACATATTAAAGTTAATGATATTACGCTAAGTTAGTAATTCAAAATATCAACCTTTTCCCCCTCACTGGAAAAGTCTTTCTGCTCCATTAATGAAGAGTCGTCATTTCCAACCAGAGTCTGACACTGAGAGGTGCCAACAACAGATCCTGAACTGATGAAACTTGTTACTGACTTACCTTAAATAAATTAAGTTGGGAATAAATGGGAATAGTGTTAACAGTCATGCAGATAAACCAGAAAACTTATTATTCGCAATGATCATAACAGGATGGAAGGTATAATATAAATCAACAATATAAAACCCCTGAACCCCAACTGATGTACCTGCTTCCAAACAACTATCCTTGACTTCTAGATTTTCCCGCACTTCCGAGTCTTGGTTGTTTTCCTTCTTAGGAGTGCTATTGCTTTCCAGATTCATACACTGCAAAACAGCGACATTAGAACCTTTTCACTGGACAGGTAATGCCCTCAACAACACGTGAATACATGAAATAAACAGCAATTCTTGAAAGCTAAACTCGCATATTCTCTTCCACCACACCACCTTCAATTGTGAAGTGTGAATCATGACTACCATCAGAAGTTATGCAAAAGTTGTTACAGCTCAAAGGCAAGCTATGGCGGTTGTTGGAGTCATTAAGTACTGGTCAGTCTTCCCCAATTACAGGTTTATAGCAGTTACCTTTTTGCATGGATATAAATTTACAAGTCTATTTTGACCTAATCATGAATCTCCCTTTCTCTATTTACTGGAAGCACTTTCCTCTTGAAAGCTTGAGAGTCCCTCTCTCATTCTTTGATCAGTGAGGTCACGGTTCCTCAACTAATAGCTAGGTAAAGGCAAGATGCCCAACAAGAGCACGCTTTTAGGCAAAATCTATGCCAGTCCTGGTATGGATGACACTTAACAGGTACATTTTCTTTTCTTTTCACTTTTCTTCTTCCTCCCTTCTTTCCCCTCATCTGTCCAGCTTATTTGACTAGATCAACTAGTGGTGCTAATATAAATACTGGAACAGAATAATGCATTGAGTATTATGATTTCAGCCTACCAGAAAACTACAGCAAAACAAATGAAGACCATAAATAAAACCAATACTATACTTTACCAACACAAAGTGGAACCAACCTGAGGCGACATTTCCAGGCTCTTAGATACAACATCACATAAATTTGAAATATTGCTGCATTCAAGAACCTCCAACCTTGAAGCACAAACTTCTGTAGGTACCTGACAATGTGGAAAGGAAGAACTTTTCAAAACAAAGATATTATATAAATATATGGGTAATTTTCATATGGACCCCCTAAGGTTTGGTCCATGTCACTTTTAGTCCAATAAAAGTTCTCCTTTGCATATGGCTCCCCTGAGGTTTCTAGAAATGACTAATTAAGGACAAATCATAATTTTGATGACCAAATTACCTTTATGGTGCCAATGGTCAAGATTGTACCATTTATGCCATTCCAATCTAACGGTGTATGTTAAAAAGACAAATTATAATTGCAATTTTCATCCTTTTATTTTATATTCAAGGGTTTCAAGATTTCAAATTTACAAACTTATACCCCTGATTGAAACTCACTGAAATCCCATTCCCATTCTCATTATAGACGGGGAACTCAGCTACGGAGCTCGCTTCATCTGATCAGTTACTGATACAAAAGCAATCACCAGCAGCTTTGTGGGTTTTGAAGCTCATACTAGATCGCCATGTGTGGGTAAGCAAAATCCTGGAAAGAGGCATCTGTTGTTTATATCTAGTCTGAGTGAAGCACGAAAATCTGTGAAGGAATGTTGAATGGGTCGGTAATTATCTTGATACATCACCAGGATCTTATCGGAATAGTTTAAAAGAGAGTCGCTACTTCTACAGAGGAACGCAATTTCAGCAGTAAAATATACAATGTAACAAGACAGAGCTTCGTTCGAACAAACAGATGAAATTGTCTTCGCAGGGAGAAAAACAGGAGAATTATAATGGAAGTATTCATAGAGATGCAAGAAACAGAAAATTAGAAAAATGAGGCTTAATGGACGGTTGGGAAGATCTATGCATCTATGCTTTGGAGGAAGAAGGAGATAAGGAGGTAGACCTGATCAATGAGACACCGTGAAAGGAAAAAACTTTCGATGATCAATGAGACACCGTGGAAAAAAAATTTCGAATCTGGACATGAGTATGACGCACTTTTTCGATTGCCGAATATAGTTAACGAACCCTTAATCCTTGGTTCTGCAAATGACGAATTCCCCTGAGGCTGACGATCTTTCGGCGGAAAAAGGTTAAACCTTCCACCCACCCACATCTCTCTATTTGAACATCCGAAACACACTCCAACAGTTTGCAACTTCTAGGTTTAGTGTTCTTAGTGAAATGTCTTCGTCTATTTGGTTTCTTTCTTCAGATTCGTACATTGTGGAAGTAAGCAGTGAACCTTCAAGAAATAAGTTGGGTATTTTGTGGATCTTAGTATTCTTCGAAGTGTGGTTTTCTTTTCTTGCTGAATCGGAATGGAATTTGATTGGGTTTCAATCAGGATATAAGTTGGTAAATTTGAAATCTTGATACCCTTGAATATAAAATAAAAGGATGAAAATTGCAATTATAATTTGTCTTTTTAACATACACCGTTAGATTGGAATGACATAAATAGTACAATCTTGACCATTGCACCATAAGGGTAATTTAGTCATCAAAATTATGATTTGTCCTTAATTAGTCATGTCTAGAAACCTCAGGGGAGCCATATGCAAAGGAGAACTTTTATTGGACTAAAAATGACATGGACCAAACCTTAGGGGGTCCATATGAAAATTACCCTAAATATATTTCATAAAGCTACATCACACAGATACCAAATAAGATTTAGCCAATGGATCTCTTGCTCCATCCATTATTCAATTAAGATTCAAACAATATAGGGAACCTCGATAAAGGTAAAACAGAAAGAAACAGACGTTTCCAAACTCTTAGATACAACATCACATACTCAAATAGGGGCTAACGCTATAGTGGGTGCCTTGTTTGTTAGGTTAGGGGCAAAGCAACCTGACGCGTGTTGCTGCATTCAAAAACCTCTGGTTTTAGAGCACAAACTTCTGCATGTTCCTAACAATTGGGGGCAGGGGATTCTTTTAAAAAATATATTATGTAAATATATTTTACAGAGCAGCAACATGCAAATACCAAAAGAATATTTAGCTAAGGGATCTCTCACTCCGTACAAGATTTAATTAAGACTCAAACAATATAGAGAACCACAATTAGGGTGAAACAAAGAGGACAAACCTTGAACGGACATTTTATCAACCATTGAATTAAATGAAATCAAATGAAATGGAAATAAGAGAATCTAGAGCAAAACGTCTTTTTTTGTTTAAGCGCACATTGGAAGAGATAGGATCAAAATTGTTATTCCAATAAAAAAGCGTAATCGCAGTATTATTACAATTGTATTGTAATTGACTGAACAAAACAAATAGAAATAGAGAATTTATAGGAAATTGGAAGAGTTACACCACAAATGGGCCAAGGGGGAATCCTAGGAAAAGGATCTTTTAGATGTGACCCAGATCCAGGCCCACTCGAGGGACCAGGGAGTTTACCAGTACCCCACAGCCCCACCATGAATCAAGGGAATTTTGGACAGTCCAGGGGTATTTTGGTAATCTTGTTATTTCTTGGTTGAGTCCACTTAGGGTCTAGTTGGGTCCAATGTGTTCATACGACCATAGATCTACCTTCCATTTTTGAGTTTGAGACCATATTTGTTAAGTATTGAAGACTCCTTGTTAGGTTAGGATTCCTAAGTTGTGAAGAACTTCTCTAGTTTTGCAAGGATTCCATATCTACTCTAAAATTTCAATTTGGACTCTTCTAGAGAAAGATATGAAAGAATTTTTGTGGGACCTAGTCAAGTAAGAGTTTTAGTTTGTATTTTTTTCCAAGTAAGAGTCCTAGTGTGAGTTCCTTTTGAAGGGTACAGACAAGCCTCACTATAAAGTAATAAAAAGAGTATGATTAATAAAAATTTATTGAGAATCGAAGGAGCATATTGCTGGAGTTGTGGGTTACCGAAAAGGGAACCTGCTGCAGCCTAGAGAGAAGGAAAACGGCAGAATTTGAAGAAACCTTAAATCATTGCATCTTTAAGTACGAAGCCCCCACACCCCAAACCCAGCCCCTTCCCTCTTCTTCTTCTCATCAACCCTGACATACCCCCACCAAAATCCTAATTCTGCTAGAACAACCCCATCCCCTACCCGCAAGTCCCCTATTCCCTTCCCAAACCATGTGGCACCATCCTAGTGCCTACCCCAGCCCTATTTAACCCCCTCCCTTCCCCAACCATAGGTTATCAATCCCAGCCCCTACCTTCTACTTTTCTTCTTCTTTTTCTTCCTTCTTACCTGCGGCAGCATAAGAGATCCAGAAAGCTTAAAACCCAAATTTACCTAAACTCTCAAACCCCTAAGATTCCCTAAACCCTTACCCAATCCCCACCCTCTTTAAGAATCAAGTTCCCCCTCCATCTCCCCTACCTTCCATCCCCCATTCCATCCTTCTCCCAATTCTAAAATAAGCCCTAATTACAGCCAGCTAACTTGACCCAAGGAACCTAACTTCAACCAAACTCTCAAACCACTCATTCAAACACTTTAACCATTTTAGGTTATTTCCCCAATACCTATTGAACACTCGACCCTAACCCTAGCCCTGACCCGAACCCTAGATTCTCAAAAACCCTAATTTCCTAAATCCTAGCATTTGAATATGAGTCTGGAAATAAAATACAGCAAAGGAACAAACATTTGACTTCAAAACCCTAGCCAGCAAGACCAAGCCGAACCTAACCCACTCCTTTTCCAACCCTAGAACCCCATAACCAGCCTATCATTGGACTTCAAAACCTTAACCAGCAAGACCTAACCTACTCCTTTTTCAACCCTAGAACCTCACAACCAGCCTATCTCCTTCAATCATAGGGTGTTCCAAACCCTAATTGACTGTTGATTCTCTAGAAGAGGATCTGAGGGTGGACCCAGATCTAGGGCTTTGCATCAATCAATTGAATCCTAGATCCTGGTTCACATCACATTTGCAGGCTCTTAGAAAAAATCACATCACATAAATTTAAAATGCTGCAGCAGTTGAGAACTCTGGTTTTCGAGCGCAAACTTTTGCATGCACCTTACAATTGGGGGAGGGGGGAATTTTAAATATTAAATAGATATGTTTTACAGAGCTGCAAAACACAGATAACAAAAAAGATTCCGCCAATGGATCTCTTACTCCATAATTATTCACAACTAAGATTCAGACAACACAAGGAACCACGATTAGGGTGGGGAAAAAAAAGAGAAACCAACCTGGGTGAAATAAAGGGAAACCAACCTGAAAGGGCATTTCCACACTCCTAGATACCACATCACAGGAATTTGAAGTCTTGCTGCTTTCCAGAACCTTCGGATTTGGAGCACAAACTTCTGCATGTACCTAACAATTGCAGAAGAGAGAATTACATAGATATATGTTACAGAGCTACATCATGAACATACCCAACAAAGATTTAACCAATGGATCTATCACTCCTTATGCGATATAAGATTCAAACAATACATAGAACCAAGATTGGGGTCAAACAAAGACAAACCAACCTGAACAGGCATTTCTAGGCTCTTAGATGCTACCATATCACATAAATTTGAAGTGCTGCAGCATTCAAGGACATCTGGTTTTGGAGCACAAACTTCTGCATGTACCTGACAATTCAGGGAAGGCAGAAATTTCAAAAATATTATAAATATATTTCACAGAACTGCATCACATAGACAACAAAGAAGATTTAGCCAATGGATCTCTCACTTCATGATGGATTCAATTAGTATTCAAACAATATCTTTAATAATGATTGTTATGTGATTCATGTTCCTCCAGCTGTAAACACCTGTGGAATTAAAGCTTTACCTATAAACAAAGTGTTTGCTGGAATCTGTCCACACCAAGAATGACTAACCTTTACATCTTCCAATTCTGAAATTTCAATATTTTCTTTACGAAAACCTTCTTTCAGATCATGGACCTCACTTTCAGATGCCTGCTGCAGAAAAAAAATGGTACTTAATAGTTTTGTTGGAAAATTACTTCTCCACTAAACATTATAGGAGCCATATTTCTACCCAAATAAAATAACACTTATAGATGCCATATTGAGGATCATAGAGATGTAAGTAATATTTCCCTCACCGGCCAAATTACAAGGCACGAGCTAAATGGCATACTTAATCAAGACATTTACCTCTAGTTTTATTTTATATTGTTTTAGAACATCCCACAGGGCCTTGCAAAAATTCTGCATGATCTGATATTCTCTCTCTCTCTTTGCAAGTTCAATGTGATACTCTTCCTTTAGCAATTTGCATTCATTGCACTCCTTCAGAGGTCTCATGGATGAACCACAGATGTTAAGGTGTTCAGGTTCTTGGACTTGCCCTGTTAATTTTGCATTCAAGTAAAAATTAGATAAAGTATCTTCATGAAAACATCAAGGAACAGGCAACAAGTCAATTATAGTTGAACAACACAATCAAGTATTGTACAACCCTTTGGCAGAATCAACAGGTCATGTCCAGTAGCCTCTCCTTCATCAATCTGCAACAAAACCCTTATTAAAAAAAAATGGGGAAAAAACTTACTACAGCCTGCACTAGTGCACTCACAAAGATGAAAAATCCATTCGTAAATATTAAAACTTGAATGCATTGAAAATCTAGAAGCCAAAAGGAAGCCCTTCCTATGTTGAGAAGTACCATAACTATAGAAGCATGTAAAGTTAGCTATAGTCTTTTTGCGATTCCAGACAAAAATGGTCAGCTGAATAAATGCCAGAAGCTTGATACAGTTTGACATGCCGGTAGCAAAAATTTGTGGTTTCTCATGCTTCTCGTTTCTTGATAACAAAGTGAACCACTAATAATAAGTGGTGTTGTGGAATAAATTTTTATCATATAAGAAACCCAAAAAAATCAAACCTCAATACAAAATGTCAAAAAAATGACAGCCCAGCCCATAAGGAGTCATATAGTGAACAAAGCGTTGAATTGGTTGACTAGAGGCACGAACCATGCAGTTTTTTGCATACACAAAAAAGCAGGACATTATCTTGGGCATCCTAAGACACCTTGACAAAGTTCGGATAACAATGGTAGTCATGTTTTACTTTTGTAATTGCCATCACAATCTCTTATGTCAAAGAATTTAATCAAGTGGTTATATTGTTCTTTATGAGCGCTATATACTTATCATTAGATCAAAGCACTTAATTGACATTGAGGGTGAGCTAGAAGAAACAAATGTCAAATAAATCTAGTAAGATCATCACAACCAAAAGATCTCCATAATCTTTTCTTTCTTTCCTAATTCTAGAAAGAATGGTCATGTCAAATGCATGTGACCATCTAATTGGGGTAATCTTCACCCTAGCAGATAGCAATAAGTTGTACTATGGAGTCTAACCCTACAAAAGGAATTTTCTATATAATCCAGTAAAAATGTCAAACTGTTTCCAAAACCATTTGCAGGATAGGTATCCACCAACTGCATCATCACAAATCTTCATAATCTATAATAAAGATAGACATCCACAAATTGATTCTGGGTTTGACAACACTTCTATTTCCTTTGGACTTCTAAAAGTGTCGCATCAATTATAGTCATGCTGAGGGTTTTCATGCTGTCACAATCCTTTTATTTCCTCACCAGTGACAGCAATTAGTTTGGTCAGTTCATCATATTCAATGCTTAAAATAAAAACAGAGCCTTGAAATCATATAAGTTTATATAATGAATGGGATGGTAAATTACCACAGAAGCAACCTCATCACTGACTTTCCTTCTTTTAGGCTGCTCTATCTTAGATAATTTCTGAACAAGTCTCTTCTGACCAAGCAACTGAGGATGTTCCTCAACATGATTAAACCTAAAAGTAAGAACAGATTGGGGAAAGCGAAAAACTCAGAAGTACTATAAGAAATGAAAAGGGGGGGGGGGGGAATACCTATTACAAACTACAGAACTAATACAAGAAATGAAAGTAAAAAAAATCTACTTGATTTTCATATAAGGAGAGGCCTGTCTGAGCAAATAGGATGTATCAAGATAATCATCTTCTCCTGGCTTTGCTGTCAAAATCTGCAATGAGGAAATATCATAAACCTCTTTGCTTCTCCTCTAAAGTCCTTTACAAAGAAAGTTAAATAGACAACCTATTGTAAAATAATGCATCTCACAGACAACAAAATAAAAAGTCTGTTATTTCTGGGTTCTTTAAAAACCAAGATTGTGGGAGTTCTGATAGGATATTAGTCTCTCTTATTGATTTATTTCCTTATTTGTTTGTCTAGTTTATTAGGATCCAGTTCGTAACATGTTACTCACATTTACAAATCAGGCACTTGAGTGGACCCATAGCAATCCCAATGTGAGGTTTCACGTATCCAGATTCCATTAACTTTCATCTAACTATTTTCCGTCCTATAGATCCCAGTTTTTTAATGCATCAACAACTAACTTAAAGAAAGAAAAATTAATTTCTCATCCAAAGATCAGGTTAAAGGACTCTGTCAACAAGTAGCCAGATGTGATGGATGCATGATTAGTTAAGCCTTCTTAGTTTTACATTGAGTTTACCGGACAGAAAAAAGACATACCAGGGTCATTCTTTTCTTGCCTTCCAAATAATCTCTTAAATACCTGGTCAACTGCTCCATAAAAAACAACAGTCTTAATTTTATTGAAAGGTTCAGATTAAAGCATTCAAGGTATCAAAACACAAAAGGAGAGGCTTTGTAGGAATCGTGTTACAACTGAGAGACACAAGAAAATAGAGGTCAGTGAAATATGAACGACATGGAGGGAAAGCATCACCAAAGAGTTTTGGAAGTGCTTTTGTAATGGCTTCCTTGGGTTCTTTTGGTGCTCCAGCAATGACTGAAACAAGGCAAAGCAGAAATGAGAATAAAATCACCAAACTTGGAACCTGCACATTATATTTTAGTGAAACATTGCAGAATGACTTTAATTGAAGGTCACAATGCTTGTTCAGATAACCTATTGTCATTCAAATTTGGAAATGCACAGAATGGCGAGGATCCGAGAAAATTGAATCTATAAAACACATACCCTTAGGCAAAGCCCAAACACCATCGAAGTGTTATTGATGAAATTGCTTTCCAACAATCTTGCACCCTGCATAATTAAAGCACATCACATAGAATTGAGGTATGGTGTGAAAACGACTTTCAATAAAGATCAATGAGCTAAGCTAATCCCACATAATATAATATTGGATTGTCCACCTTCACAATTCAGAAGTATCTCTTAAGACCAAACCAATTACAGATCCATCATTCATAAACTTTACAACAAGGAAATCAGTGTTGTAGCGTAGCTTGCACTGTGCATTTTTAGTTTGCAGGGCAAATAAGGAAGACAAAATGGAGGAAATCACGAATTCAATCATTACAGAACTTTTTGGTCTGTTAAAAAATACATTGTTGACAATAAGGTTATCCTAAACAATTTAACCATATCATCCAGAACCTTTATTTCCACTTCCACCTCTTAAAATAATAATTTAATTATGCAAGGCCAAGATCAGAACACTGTGGTGCATTAAAAATCCTAATTTCTCAACCTTTTGCTGAAAGGTTCTTTCCTTCTGAGTCTCAATCAGAGCAGGCCCCTAGTTAGTATGAAGCCTTATCTGCCTCTCAGCTTCCTAAAACTCATTCTGCAACTCTGACCTTTTATGGTCACTGGCAATATCACAGGCATGCCCTTCATACTCCTGAAGCTAAGCCTGTTGAACTGTCTTTTTTACAAACCTGTTAAACCTGAGCACACTTGTCCAATTTGGCACTGGAGTTTTCTCTCAACAACTTGAAGAACACTTACTAATCCATTCCATCATAATCACAATCCAGTCCTTTATTTCCAAGACATTTAACAAAAACATCCCTGCCTCAAAATGTAAACCAAATAAATCCTCAAACTCATTGGTATCTATCACATTCCTCTTCAAAAGCATTTCAGAGAAAACAAAATAATTAAATTTTAGAATTGTGAATACATCTGACGATCGCCATATCAAAAGTTCAACAAAAAGAAAAATAGAGAAAACATCTAAACTGGGTTGATATCCTCCAACCCCCCCCCCCAAAAAAAAAAAAAAAAGAGGAAAAACAAAACTCATAAAACAGGAAGGAAAAATAAAATGCAGGTACCTGATTTCCTGTTTTCCTTTCTCTTTCAGCTCCCGCAAGATCCACAATAGTTAAAACAGCATTCTTTTCCTGAAACTCAGCTTCTCCATCATCAATCTTCTTAACAAATCTAGAAATATTAATAATGCATTGCGACCGACTGCAAGAATGAGAAAAAGTCATACATAAATATTTCCTTGAAAAATGCATTGCAGAAAACTTTAAATATGAATCCTCATTACTATTCGCGAAAGTTAAGAGCAAATTTCTTACATAGAAAAAGGAAAATATCTGCATGTAGGCATTTTTAGAGCTTCATATTTCCTTGTTTACATCATACGTTTGTACAAACTTTATAGCCGTACACAGCAAACAGAATTCCAACCATTTCAAGTAAGTCGAACTTAATTTTAGATCAAATTACATATGCACCCATTGGATTTGCAAACGATTATGTTTACACCCCCTGGAATTTATTCAATTACAAATGTTCCCCTATGCCTAACAGTGTTAGTTTAAAATATAAAAATGATATAATAGTCCTTACAAAATTTAGAATAGAATTTAAAAAAAAAAACGAGGTTGGGTTTCCAGATTTATTATTTTTAGAAAGATTGCAGGAACTAGACATCTTGCCCAAGCCGATAAATACAATAGAGATGGAGTTCTCTTTACCACGATTTAATAGTTACAGAAACTTACAATTGGAAACAAAAGCTGATCTCCAACGGAGATCTGAACCTGTTAATACAAATTCTTCAACAGAGATCTGAACCTGTAATCCCATGCTTAAGTTTCTCCAACAAACTGGGCCGTATCTAATGGTGAATGCTTACCCTTTCTTCACTTAGTCTGCTAATGCTAATTTTATCTCTCAGGATTACGAGCTCTTCAGGGAGAACCCAAGTGTAGTGGATGCCAGTAATGGATTATGCTACTTCAATATCTTTGATGCCCAAGTCGATGAGGTGTTTGCGGCCATGCCAGCTTTGAAGTAACGCGATCTGCAGATGACGGTGACCGAGACTGGTTGGTTTTTCAAGGGTAACAAGAATGAGAAGGGGCAAGTGCGGAGAAGTGGAGAACAATCCAGCTTACCACAGTAACCTTGTGTGTTGCATTCTCACAGGTGGAGAAACGCCATTGAGGCCCAAGCTTGAGGTCTACCTATCTGCCCTATTCAACATGAACAAAAAGCCTGGTCCAAAGTCCAAGAGAAATTATGGGCTTTTCTACCCAAATCAGGAGGTGTACCCTGTACAGTATACCATTCACACTACTGCAGGTGAAACAGAAGGGACCTGTGAGCAGCGGCAGAAGGAATAATCAGTTGTCACCTTTAAGTAATGGAAGAAGCATCGGCATATCGAAGATTTTGGTTTGATTCCTCCTCTAGATTCCAAGAGGTGAACAAAAGGACAAAGAAGAATATATATGGATTTTCAGTTCTCCTTCCTTCTTCTACTCTCCTCTGCGATCCTTCATTCTTCACCTTTCTAGGGAAGAAATAAACCTTCTAACTCTATTAGACCTGGGATTGAAATTCATTAATGTGGGGAAGACGATGGAGGTGGATGGGGTTGCAAGAGAAGTAGGTGGAGGAAGGGGTTCTAGAGGTGGGCTGGAGAGGGTCGGGGCAGTGGGGTTGCAGAAGGAGGTGCAAAATGGGGAAGATCTAGAGGAAGAGGACAATTCTGATCCTCTTGTCTAATCAACAAAAATAAATTTCTAATAAAACGGGGTTGTTTAAGATAAAGGGAAGTTTGGTGAAAATAACTATAAGTGAGGGTTTTGGGAATTTTGAAAATACACTAGATGTTGAATCATCACTTAACCCCATTAATCTAATAGTAGGGGTGCGGTTGATATATAATCTGAAACAAAGGGGATGTAAACACAACAGAATAAATTTAGGGGGTGTAAATGTAATAGTTTGAAAATCAAAGTGAATAGATACATGGAAGATTTGCTATTTATGGTTCCCAGAAATGTTAATGGTAGTATGTAAGAAGAATCCAGTGCATACTAACTATAGTTTTAAGGTGCTAGGCTTTCCAAAGCGTTCAAGCTCCAGCTCAAGCAATTCAGCGCTTAAGCAGTGCCTAAGATCTGCAAATTGTGTTCCAGTATGATTTTCTTGTAATGCCAGTTACATTCACTAGCCACAGTCTAACATGTAAGTATAATATTTCATTAGAAAAACAAGTCATAATTAAGAATGCATACCAATATTCATCCAAAAAAAGAATGCAACATAATGGATCCATACCAATATACATCCAGTTCACATTACACAATTAACAACATAATGGCTTATAAAACAAAACTATGAATATTAGGGGAAAAGGGCTGTTAAAGTATGCAAGTACTATGTTTACTAACCTTCATGATGCTAAAATGATTGAGCCAACAAAGAATCCTCATTAAAAGAAAAAATTAACTAAGTTTCTGTTAGCTTAATTAATTGAATTGTGTCAATTAGGTTTCAGAGAATATAGAATTGCAACCATGTTTTGCAGTGAATAAATTTAACATAAACCTGCCAATTAAAAGATGATGAATGGAATACTTGGAAAACAAAAATTAAGAAAAACGCTAAATAAAAAATAGATTTTTAAGAACTGAAATACAAACAACCTAGTGCTATGGACCATGGCTTACCAAGGCATTACGGACAGCAACAATATGTTACCATACAAGTGCATGCTTTCCTACATTTAAGGGGGGGGGGGGAAGAAAGAAAAAAGTGCAGCACTGCTTTGCCCCCATCAAGTAGACAAGTACCACTTTACCACCACGGCACTAACTACATACAGAACCCAAAATTGTCATTCTTTTACTAGGATTTATCTTCACTTAGCCATGTAGTTGACCCTTCAAGACTTACCAACCAATGGATATAGGACATGGACTTTGTTCACAGTGAAACCATGTGTCATTAGATAGGACATAGGTGGTAACAGCAACAGCTAACTATGTTCCACCCAGTCACTGGTAAGTCATGATGACCAGAAATCTATTAACTGGAAACAACAAGAAAGAGCTCCCTGATTTTCTAAACAATTTCTTAATATTTAAAAAATGTTACAACAATTTCCATACTCAATTTTCAGAGTGACTCTTCCCCTAGGTGTCACCAGGGAATTTTATAGAAATGGACCATCCATTTTCCTCTGGATGAAGGACACATGTCCATCAGTCACATCCAAAGGTTCATATTAAATTAAAATAAAAATTTTATATCTTCTAAATCTTACCTCAACCTTTGGATGTGACTGATGGACATGTGTCTTTCATCCAAAGGGAAATGGATGATCCATTTCTGGAGCCAAATTTTTTGTCGAAATGAACCTGATAAAATTCCCTATCACCAGACTCATTTTAGTGTTTCCCTCTCCCAACAATCCCCCCCCCCCCAAAAAAAAAACCAATTAAAAAAGAAATTATTCTAGGTAAAAAAATTAAGCAGCCCAAGACCAACTGTCTGTGAATAGGAATAAATAACTATAAACCCCATGACTAGAAACCACTTTAAAAACCAAGAAATCTCATAAATAGCACTCACATTTTTAAGACATATATCGTCAAATCTTATCAACAACCAAATTATCTATTGTTCCGTGGTTCTAGAACAGAAGACCAAAATAATTATAATGGATTGCTAAAACTAAAACCAATGACTACAAATTAAGCCATAAAGAAAGAATCTGAAAGCTGTTAAAATGCCTAAGCATGCTAGGTGGTGAACTTGGCAGTAGCCCATGATCTAAGTATCTTGGAATTTTTTCAGAAAACTCAATTTTGACCCTTTTACAGTAACTAAATATATGTCCTTCCAACAATTTGAATACATATGCATTATATGTATACAAATAATTTCATGGGATCAACCTGTTTTATCTTTTTGTTTCCACCCCCCCCCCTTTTTTTTTTTTTTTTTTTTTTTTTTTGGGGGGGGGGGGTGTAGTTCTGTTTGAGTCATAACAAAGGAATACCGCAAATAATGCAGTTCTTCATTCAAAATTATTACCAAAGGAATCAAACACTTCAAATAGTTTCATCTGAAAAAAAGAGAATACAGGCCTAATAAGCAAAACCTGCTAGAAGGAAATCTTATCACCAGAGATTAGGAATAGATCAAACCGCATCAGGTTTCCAGTTATGGAAAATAATTAATAGATGATTCACCTGGAGTTGCTATTTGCATTGGTGATAGCAGTGGCACGTTTCAGCATCGCACATGCTATGAGACATTCTGCCTCTTTGACATCTGAAACCATATTCTTGAACATGGATGCAGATAACCATTAGGCATTATTGGCATCCAGTAGAAATAATGTAACCCTACAGAAAGAGATATCTAAATATGTTTGGCAGGAGTTGGGGGTAATAAAAAAAATTAGTAACTTAACTACCTCTTGAAGACCTTTTATGGCCGACTGCTGCAAGCACAATTCAGCTCTGTCAGAGGTCAAATCAAATATTTTCTCCCCTTTTCCTCGCTCAGAGTATACTTCAAACACTGATATATAGTAAGACCTGTAAATACATCCACCACTGAAAGCATTAGCTGGACATTCATAGCAAATTTAATAAACGTGATCATATGAAGAGAACATATTAAATTCACTAGCCAATTCTTCATCAAGGGATCTGACATGGAATCGGAGATTTTACTCACAATTGTAATCCTTCCTGTCCAATGAGAAATCCCATTCTTCTACACTTAAAAGCATGAAACTGGTAACATATTTGCTTGGATTGGCAAAGTTAATCACACAAATTCTTTCAAATAGAATTCATCAAAATCAAGAGAAAAATGCAACCAGGTCTTTTGTGAACCTGAATGAACTCTGAGATGAATCTCAAAGCTATTTTGGTAGAACCATCTTCGCTATTGAGCTCAAGTACAGGACACGACCATCTATGTGAACGCAACTATATGTGTATTAAGGAGCAGATAAAACTCAAGCTACCAGGACTTCCATTTGATTTGGTTTCAGAATACTTCAGATTTTCCCTTCTTTTCCTTTTTTTTGGGGGGGGTTGGGGGGTGGGGGGAGTGAGTGAAAGTGACTTCATACTTCAAAGACTGATAAATAGTGACTCCAACCTGAATCTACAAGATATTTGGGTAGAACCTTGTTCCTATTGAGCTCAGACACAACTTTTGTTTGTCTAGTTGATAAGGACAAAAAACTGAAGCCTGTGAGGACTTTCTTTCCATATGGTTAGAGAAAATGAATTCAGATCTCAATTGAAAGAGCAGATCATATTCGCCTTAGAATAAGCCCACAAAGTAGGTCTGTGAGGACTTTCTTTCCATATGATTCTAGAAAAAAATTCAGATCTCAATTGAAAGAGCGGATCATATTTGCGTTACAATAAGCCCACAAAGTAAGTAAAAACCATAATAACAACTCACCTGGAAGGCTCTTCCGAATTGATTCTCTCGAACAGCCTCCTAAGAGTATGAGGCACGATGCCAGGATCCCTCGGACATCCAAAGATAGTATGCGTCTTTCCTGAACCACTGGGGCCCAAAGCAGCCAACAAGCCACTCTTCCCCCGCAGAAAATCAGAAACCAAAGGCTCCATTACCTTTTCATACACTTCATCCTACAAAAACAATTTTGGGAGAACGGATATGAGCAGTTCTACTTCCACAGTCGATGGGAAGTGAAACATGAAAAACCCTAATGATCACCTGGAGAGAACCAGGCGCAAAGACGTAGCGAAAGCCATCATATATAACCATTTTGGTGCGCTTTGACTCCTGAAGCGACGCCGGTGTTGTAAGCATCACTGATCGAGAATCTTTGACAACTAAGCAGATGTCCTTCTTCAACTTTGCATTATTATTCTTTGCCACATTCTCCTTTTTTATCTTGGGTCTGATTGCATTGTTGCCAGCCTTCGATGTCGGCTTGCCGATGTCCATGGGCCTGATCCTCAAAAAGACTTTCATATTTTCGGAGATGTCATCCTGTTCCGGTTGAATTGGGGGTGCCACTGCCTCTACCATGGAAGGGATTTGAGGGATATCGTCGTCCAGAATCTCCTGCAGACGAAATGGAGCGATGTCCCTCCGGTTCCTTCGAGTGCAAGACAAAAACTGCGGCGCAGCACTGGCGGCAGCAGGAGTCGCCCTCGCTCTGCGCATAGGGTTTCTCCTAACTGTAGCCATGCCCGTCGGAGGAGGGCTCGTGCACTTAATTTCATCTTCCATGCTTGCCATCTCCTACTTCTGTTCTAACCTGCGTTTCAGAGGACAAATGCTGAAGTTCAAATTTATGAAATGGAGACCCATTATATAACGGGGTAAAAAAAAATGCTAAGGATTACAAACATCAGGCATTTTGAAATATAGTAAAGTGCAACAAGCAACCATGAAATTCA